>NC_133916.1:7812890-8117236 GCF_964199755.1 Larus michahellis
GCTCATGACATGAACTTGAGCTAACATTTTCAGGCCATATCTATGAGTAACATTTTGTTTACTCATCTCTAATAAAGCATGCTTGAAGTAGATGGTTATTTCCTTTGCCCATTAAAATGGCACTCGACACATTACTGATCAGAGACTTTATCAGTGTTTTACAAAACTGACGTATATACGGAAAAATAACAGAAAATAGAGCTGGTAGAGATCTCAAAAGTCCTTCCTCCTTTACACATCAAAATAACTCGGAGAGAACAATTCGTAAGTTCTACCAGGTGGCCCTAACTGATCTTCAAAACATCCAGTGATGAAGACTATAGAGGCAACTTATTTCAATGCTATTTTTACCACCATAATTGCTTTGTCTAGTATCTAATTTAAATCTTCCTTACTCCTAAATAAGCTTTTTATTTATCAATTCTTTACAAGCATGGAAAACAGTTTATTTTCCTCGTCTTTACAGCAGTTCTTTATGTGACTCCAGTGGGCTCTCAGGTCTCCTGTTTTTATGGTCACACTTTGAATAGAAGTGATCTGTTAAAATAATGTAAATTTATGTATTAAACATGGACCAGACACCTGGTCTGAATCACTGCACGACTATGCAAAATAGTTTTTTTACCACAGCTATGAAGATAGCACGTAGGTTGGAGTAAATGACCACGGACTGATACTTAATGTGGCACTGCAGTTGATTTCTACTACAGCTAAGGTTTAGGTTCTTATATACTTATTTTAGAAATTGAATTTATTCTGAACCCACTAGGTTTTATAACACTGAAGGGAATGGGGATTAGATACTTTCCAAAAACCTGGACTTCAGGCTTAAGTTTCTCACAGTCAATTGGCTTTAAATACCCACACCCCATAGCTACGCTCGAACAGCTTACCAGTAAGGTATGTTCTATCAGAAAAAATGCTAAAAAAATTCAGGAGTGTTTAAAAGCTAAAGGCAACTTTTCACAAGCCTCTGCTTGTTCTTCAAACTTTCATGAGAAAGGCTGAAAAGCTGGACGAAAAAGCCAGTGGTCTATGTGAAAGAAATGCTCCTATGAAAAAAATCTTATTTCTAACAATTTTAAATTCTCCATTTTTACCACTGCAGGTTTTTTTGACATCTTAGTAAGTTGCCATATAAGGCTGCTTTTACCACAAAGACAAATGCTAATCGTAATTAAATTTTCAAGATCACTCTCTCTGTCTCTACTGCATAATCTGTGCATTCCAGCCCTCTGTCACCACGCATTATCAATGCAGACCATTTGAAAGCTCAAAAAAACCTACAAGATCCTCAAATAACATCTGTGAAACAATCTTTTTTGTTCCTGAAAGCCAGACTCAACTATCCCATGTCCAAAGACTAACAGATTCTGAAGTGGTGCCACTAGATGGAAGTAAGTGGCACACTCTTCTCTGGAACCTATGGAATACAAATGTGACTGTCCCTTAGAGGGTCACGTCAGTTTGCTGCATATTGTGCCACAGATCCCTGAATGCCTATTGTCCCTAAAGACTACGTTAAGTGACTTTGCAGTAAGATAGCCAACAGGAAATTAGTTTTTCTCTTTGCCGTCTAATTCCATGAAGTACACAACAGAAACATTTTTCCTGAGGTAAATCGAGAATTTCTCTTACACAGAGGAAAAGTAACCTCCTCCTGGAGTTAGTATGTTCGCAACCTGCTGTGATTACGTTAGGCAGCAAGTGCAATGACACGATACCTACACAAGAAAATCCGCCATCCAAAAAGATCACACCTTGCATCTAGGAAATGATGAAAACCTCACATTGTAATGATTAATTTATTAGAAATTATTAATAATGGCAATACTTGGGTTTCCAAGAATGAGATTTTGCAAAATTGGTGGCAACAGAGGTTGCTAACAATCATTTTCCGTTATAGGGGCACACATGAGCCCTGTCTGTGCTGCATCAACACAGGCATGTCAGAATCAAAGTTGGGAGAACAAGATACGTGTTTTGTGTTTGGAGACACTGGCTTTATCAAGTGTTTCCAAATTCCATTATTATGTCACGTAGATATACTATTGCAATATTTTCTCTGCCCAGCAAATGAACGTTATCCATAACACTCAGACATGTCAATGCTAAGCAATCAAAATGGGAGAATTTTAAATTCTACCAAGAAAGCAGAATATTTAGTAATTGGACAGGGAGAACTCTGGGAAACAGTGACGTGAGGGTCCCCATGGCCTCTGTCCCTGATGACCCAGTTATTATTTGATTTATGTGGACTCGCAGCTGCCCTTGCTTCGACCCCAGAAAAGGCTGTGTGGGAAGTTTGTGTCTCAGAGCCGTAGCGTTGCTCTGCGGAGTGTCTGGAGCCCAGTGTATGCGCAGAAACTGATAAATAGGGAAAAGGCCCAGTTTGCTCCAGCTGGACTCAGAGCAGGGACCAGCGCTACAGCCCAGCAGACTCAGCTGTGGAAGCAAGAAACTCTCTGGAACCACCGTAAGTATTTCATTTACTTTCTGAATGCTCTGGGATTACAAACTATTGCGCTAGTCATAAATCAGTTTGCCATGTGAAAATATTTCAGGTATTGGGCTTTTTTTTTTTTCCTTTATTTTTAAATGTCTGACTGAATGAAAATAGAAAACATGCACTTTTAAATTCAGTATGCTGCTGCCAAGAATTTGTTCTAACAGTACTTCATTTGACATACGGAGTGAAGTAAAATGACTTCTAAATTCAATTATTTGTTTCTCTTCCCCAAAGTACCGGGAAAACTGTAAGTTGCAAACTATCTCTACCCTCTTATTTTACAATGTATAAAAATTACACCTTTGAAATAATTATTCATGGGGTAATAATTCCAAAGGAAGATTTCAAGATGATTGCAACACAACCCATTAGTGAAATAAGCCGATTCTTATTATGATTATTACATGACAAGAAAGAAACACATTTAATGAGAAGTGGTATTTCTTCAGGCTGCAGCTTTGGGCAGCTTCTTGGCACATTAAAACTGGGAGAAACAGATAAAACCTTAATAATGATTGATCCTATATGCACCTTATACGCAAGTGATGCTACAACTTCCCCTGCAAAATCATTCTTTAATTACAGTAATTACTGATTACTGAATTGCACGAGTGAAACTGAATATATCATCTGGCATTACACATAGTTACTGCTGATTGTGCTCAGTTAATTTTTTTTCAGTTTTTGGTTTAAATGTCACAAATTAAAAAATTCAGCTATGCTTTTCAGAAGCAAAAAAAGTACCTCAATTAACACTGAGATTGAGCTGTGCCATCTAATTCCACTACATGATCATTAACACGCCACAAGGTGTGTTAAATAAATGTTGAAGACCTTCAGCTCGAGTTCCTAAAACTCCCTGTAAACAAGAAACTTCCCTATGACTCAACTGTCAAAATATTTATGATAGCAGTTAAAGTACTGTCAATACATACACCTCAAAGAGCTCCCTGGAGCTTCTTCTACAAGAAGTATGTTCTGCATCTTAATAAATTTAATAATATAAGATGATGACATGTTACTTTATGGCGTGGTATTTTATAGCAATAAAAATGATAAAAACAACATCTTTTACCATAAGTAACAATCAATAGATGTACAGTATGTGTTCTAGTAAGAACATGTACATTGTGTTAAGTGACTGGTTTGTGATTCTACTTTACTTTTATCAATTCATGGCTTTTTTTTTTCTTTTAAGCTTCTACCTTTGATAAATTGAGAAGTCTTTCAGTTAGGACTAATAACTGAATGTTGCTGAATTTCTGTATTAGATGGATAACCAACCCCTTGCATCAACAAACATTCCGGTTTATATTGAACATTATTAGTTCAGAAGACTAATTACTGTAAAACTAAGCCTGTAAAAGCGCAACATTTTCAAAGGGGCTTAAGCAACCTAGAGTCTAGGTCACATCTTTTTCTGGGGAAAAAGAAAAGAAAAAAAAAGTTTAAATTCTCCTGCTTGTCTAGGTTTCTAAAATTAAGAACAACCAACCAACTCACCCTCCCAGTGATCAGGATTTCACACGTCAAAATACCCAGCAGAGCGAGCACCTGAGAAGTAACTGAGAAGGAAAAGCAGGGAACAGCATATGCCTTTATGCATACAACATTTTATTTCAGGTCCGTATGTCTGACTAAGGATTAAAGACTTTCATCCTAACTGTGTTACTGCTTGTAGCTCTACGAAACAAGTTATTAAAAAACTAATACTCTCTTGTTTTCAGTTATTTCCACTTTTTAAGCTAAAGGCCTTTATGCATCATCTCTGGGAAGATATTTCTTTTTTTTAGCTTCCTTTTCAAAGCACACATACACAAAACATATGGCTATATTCTGAGTACACAGAAAAGAGAAAAATTGGCACAAAATACTTTGGTTTGGGGACAGCATGACTGTTAATTGCCTCAAACACCCAAAGCTCTTACTCCAATCTTATTTCAACTTTATCCAAGTTACTATGTTTTGAAAATTACAACTGGGCATGTCTGCTACATTCTGTCGAGGATTCCACAGCTTCATAGTGCGTGGCTAAGCTCTGTGTGCATGCAGAATTTACTTGCCTGCACGGCAAAGGGTTAATGAACGTATGTGCGGGCTGAAGAAGTGTCCTTTTGGTCAGGGTTCACTCCCAGTGAGGTGTGAGAGATTAGGGATGGCTACTGAACTTTTGAGAGACCGGCACATAATGTATCATGAAATTTCAGCAGCTCCTAAAGTTTGGAGGAGGCTTCCCTCCTGCTGACTGACTCATATATAAAGGGTGAGGGAAAGCTTGTAACACAAGACTATAACGGACAATCTTATAAATAATCAAAACTTTCCTGTCCTAGAAAATTAAGTTCCTTCCTTACATATGTTATTCTGTTTTGCATATTTTTTGTTCTAAAAAGCCCAACGCTATTTTATATGAGAAGAACAAGCTTGTTAACGCTAAATTCTGAAGTGTCAGAAAATGAAACAGTTAACATTCACGCACAGGCATGACCATTAAGTTTCATTTCAAGACAGTATAGCATTCCTCAAATAACCACTGGATTTACTATTAATACTGTTATAACATTCTCTTAATTTAAGAGTTTCAATTCACAGTGTCTCATTCTAAGCTAGGAATTCTGTGATTGCAACTGATAACTTTTAGTAGCCATAAAAATCAGTAAGAAGGGATAAATCCTCAAATCCATTCTCATACAATACCTGAATTGAGGAAACTTTCCTAATGAAAGTCTGCTTCCAAGATTTAGAATGTTTAATCAACCGACCACCTTGCATTTGGTGATACGTACTTCACACCCAATTTAATATTTTTATCAAACTGGATCAATGTAATTTTATTTTAGTTTCCATTCTTTTATTATTTTTATTTAGAGAAACTACTCTAAACAAACACATTTATTCAGCAAATACACATTTTTGGGGAAAAATGTAGACTTTGCCCAGGCCAAATTGATCTAACTGATAAGGACCTCCTGATTCAGTGAGTCATTTCTCTTTCAAACAAATATTTACTAGTAGAGATAACAAAAAAACCAGCATTCCAGCCTCACTGCATCTTTTCACCTTCCGTTGACAACATGAAGAGAAAGTGTTCAGTTCCAAAGATATGTCGTTTTGGGGGAAGGGACGTGTGTCTTTTAAGACATTACTTCAATTCAGATTCCCTGAAATATTTTCATTTTCTCAGCTGTAGCTAACCATAGGTATTGCACAAAACCCAACATGTCAGTCTTTGAAGGAAGATCTTTAAACCCAATTTGCTGTAAATTCTGCAAGAGGCATATACAGAGAATTCTGCCGCACACGTAGGAGGTTTGATTTTCTATACTTGCCAAATACTTGCCTTTTTCACCTTTTCTGTCTTTCCCATCTACTCAGGATGAGCCTGTGAGAGTTCGCTGACAAATTATCTTGTCGAGTCCTTACTCAATGGACATCAGATACAACATACTTTTAACTAGTGATGCTCTCATACATACCACACATGCAGAGGGACAAGGGGTCAAGGAAAATATTTCCTACTTACTTCTCTAACGGCCACTCCATTACCACTCAATTGCTAAGCAATACCAGAGACTGGCTATACACATATGTAAACACAAACCCAGCTGATGCTAGTATCCATACAGACATCCTTTTTTTTCTAAAACTCTTTTAAGAATTTTTAGAACACACTTTTTCAGAACCTCTCTATAAAGTGAAATTACTGAAAAATAAGGTACCTGGTGAACTCAAAGCACAATAGCTATTCTGCCCCAACTGCATCACTGTGAGCTCTCAGTACACTTTGTTATGGTGAACATCAAAGCATCCAACGCTGGAGGAGCCCAGGCTCCTTCAATAATCAAGGGACAGAGACAAGCTCTCTAGAGACCAGTACCTCCTACATGAGATCAATATTTTTGGTCTTCACGGGATGCTTTGTACTCTTAAGGGAATACAGGCTCTTAAAATTGGAACCTAATGTAAATTATGCAGTGCTTAAGTAGGCCAAAGCTAACTTTTACAGCATAAAAGAATATTTACATGGGGAAGACGAGATATTCTATATTGGCCTTTACAGACTGTTTTCCTATATTCACTTTCTTCAAATTTGCATAAAAAGTGAATGAAGCAAATTCACTAAAAGCCCATTTTTGTGCAGAAACAGAACATTCACGACATCCACGTTAGTGCAAATGCTCTTAACTCGTTCTGAAAGCAAGTTTTTTCTACCCAGTGAAGCTCCTTTTAATCTCTTCCTGAAGTAGAGAATTCACCAATGATTAGTCAGATTCCCCCACGTGGTTTTGTGTAAAATCAGGAGCAAAACAGTTCTAAACGTAACTTGGAAATTTAGGAATGGACTCTACCCTGAATCCGTACTACTGCACAATCAAATGTTTTGCAACCTCATTTAAAGTATTATGTGAATTTGCACATAGAACTGATTTTCTTATGGTCTGTAAACTGTTTCATATTCTGGAGTTTTCTGGTTTCAGCTTTGTAGCTAAACCTACCCAGCAATTCTTTCTCACATGAAGTTTCTCTTATTTTTTCCATTTCTCTAGGTTCCTTTCTTAAAAGTCTATCACATAGCAAAGTGAATGAAACAGTGCAGTTGGGAGCAGAATATGGCAAATACATTTGTCACTGTACCTGATGGGTATTATCTTCCTGAACCCATACAGTATTATGGTGAGTAAAGCAAATTTTTATGTTATGAAAAAGCAGTATAGTAAAATGAACACATTATTTTCTTAATTTCAGTTCATCTTTACAAGCTCTTAGAAGCTACACATTTGACTATCAAGCCCATACTGAAATTGTATTGAAATAGAGAAGCATGTGCTCATACAGATTTTGGTATATGATGCGATTATGCTGGTGCTGTCTCCCTTTGATTTGTATGAAGAAGATATAGGTTTTATTACAGTACTCCAGATACATTATAAATATATAATGGTTATATATATAATTTAATATTAATTATATATATAATATTTATATATTTTTATATGATGTATAAATATATAATTGCAATAACCAATTTGATTCTGGATGAGTAAAAGCAGGCCCCAAAGCCCATCGAAAAGAAAAAGACCTCCCAATTGCTCAAGAAAACCCTTTCCAATTTGTTTTTACAGAGATTTGGACAATCTAAAAGGAAGAATGAAACATGATGCATGTTGCACAAGCTTTCTTCTGTACAGCTGTGTACATTTAAGGGGGGCTGGACAAAATTAAAACTCTACAGACAGAAAGGAACTCTCCTCATAATTCTGTACATACATTTTGCTAAAATTAAATTTCTTAACTATAAAGGATTGTACGTGCAAAAATACTAAAAAAACCAAGCCTCTGCTTTTTACTCTACTGAATTTCAACTTTAAGACTCCTGTCACAGTAATTTTTACCACTCTATTATTTCTGGACTATCTTTCTCAGATTCTTTTTGTGCAACATTTTCAAAATTAAGCCCGAAATATGTATCAATATCAAACATTTCACTCATTAACAAATTCACTAACTTACAGGAAAATATCCTTCTGTAATGTGGACAACTTTCACTTCAGTGTAAAATCAAAGGTAGCTATATCATCAGTTGGCAAATGATGTTCAATTACATACTAACAAGAATCCAGTGGCATACACATGACATTGCCCAAACTATTGCCAATCCATTTTCACTACATCCAAGGTTTTACTTAAAAACATTACAGGTAGCACATTTAAAAAGAACGTGCCAGTCTGCCCTTCTGTGTTTCTCTAATATTCATTAATAAATATTCAATCTATAAAACATTTTAAAACTTTCAAGTAGCTGATGTCAAGATACTCTTCAGGTTTTTATTTCATTTTCAATTTCTTCTGTATCTAGATGTTTTACCGGAGCACATCAACTATCAGCTGCAAGACACTGATTTTCAAACTGCGCCTTACTGCCAGTACTCAACAGTTCAGATTCCTCCTCCAGCATTACAGTCACAACCTTCTCAGTCCCAATACAGCACATACAGCCTGGACTCTCAGTACAGCGACGGGCAGTGTGTCATCAGCAGCTGTGAATTAAGCAAACCCCCCTTCATGGCTCCCCACATTGATGACTCTGGATACCAGGGGCTAAAACGGCCAAGATTAAACCACTCTTCTTTGAGACTGAAGGGGCAGGAGGAGCTGTGTGTTGTCTGTGGTGACAAAGCCTCAGGCTACCACTACAACGCACTGACCTGCGAGGGCTGTAAAGGTAAGAAGATAATAGGCTGACCACTACCTTAGCCAGGACCTTGGCTCCACAGTGCTCAACATAATGTTCCACATCTGTGATTTAAGCAAACAGATTTCATTATTTTTTAAGCTGATGATTCTACAGTTTTCTACAGAATTCTACAGATTCTACTAATTTTTCTAACACGCTTATCCAGAATCTCATTTGTGTAACATTTTTTGAAGAAATGCTTTCACAGCATGTATTTAATACAAGCATTTCATGCAACCGATTTTTGCATTGATTATTCACTAGAATAGTGTCTGTTTAAGCAGGTGCTGGCTTTCTCATGACCATTTATTATACATTTACTTCAGTGCTATTAATTTTACTTATTATTAAATAAATGCAAGTAGTAATTACTTGCTATACGGAAGCTGCTTTGGTCCTAAAAAAGTCATTAATGTTAGTCGGAAGGAAGACACAACTATGTTGTTAAAAAGCAAATTTAAAATCAAGGTAAAGTTTCCACTGAAAAAAAACCCACACAAAACCCCCAAAAGACACTTTAATTCCTTAAAACAATATGAGATAAAGCTCCCTAGATTCCCTCAGTCATAACCTGATCCTTGTCCGTAGGCTTCTTTCGACGGAGCATAACCAAAAATGCAGTGTATCGATGCAAGAATGGTGGTCATTGTGAAATGGACATGTACATGCGAAGGAAGTGTCAGGAATGTCGCCTGAAGAAGTGTAAAGCTGTGGGAATGCTAGCTGAATGTAAGTGCTCCTTCCATGCTGGCTGCTTTACTAATCAACTCGGATAAAACCTTCTCCAAAGTCCTCATTAGAGCTAAATGGTATTGGTCTAAACTTCATTTAACTGTAGGAAAATGTACCTTTGGAGTCTGTAGCACCTGTAGCATCTTCATCTGCAGACACCACCAATGCTTGGGACATTCATCCTGAAGTTAAGAGAACTGCTGTTCAAACACATTACAAGAAAAAATAAGAAAGTACTAACAAGAGACAGCTAAATATCCTGAACCTTGACAGGACAGCAGTAAGCATATCAGATGTGCTTTTGTGTTTGGAAAAAAAGAAAAATAAAAAAAATTGCGCAATAGTTTTTCATTAAAAATTCTTACACTTGTATGTCACAGAGCCACAAGCAAGATAACATAAGAAGACTGCAAACACTCAGGCCTTTGGTGGATACTGAACACTGACTCGCCTAATGAATAACAATTGCCGTATTCTCTAGGAATCTCACTCCTTATAGGTGATAGCTCCTCTGATGCAAGACTCGTTATCAATAATAATAAAATTGATGATTTCAAATTGTAATTATTTGAAAATTTACGTATTGATACATGCTTCCTCTCAGGTTTGCTGACTGAAGTACAGTGCAAGTCAAAGCGACTCAGGAAGAATTTCAAGCAGAAGAACAGTTTTCTTTGCAACATAAAACTGGAAGATGAGGGACTGAATAGTAAGCACGTATCATCTACAACAAGATCTGGAAAAGTGTGACATTTTTCTATTTAAAATATCTCTTTTAATAATTTCTTTCTGCTCCAAGTCATTGTCACTTGATTGGTTTATTTTTTTGACAGATCTCAGAGAAAATGGAACTTACTCCAGGGGAACATCATCTTCTTGACCACATTGTAGCAGCGCACCAGAAATACACAATTCCCCTTGAGGAAGCAAAGAAGTTTGTATGTATACAGAACAATCATTGCTAAGTTATTATTATCCTAAGCACTGTATCTGGGTTACATCAGATATCTAAACACTTTTTCACGCAGCTGCAAGAAACTGCAAGTCCTGAGGAAAGTTTTCTCCGTCTCTCTGAGACAGCAGTTGTCCACGTACAGGTGTTAGTGGATTTCACAAAAAGACTTCCAGGTAAGTTCCTTCCTTTGGCAAATGTTACTGAACAGTGTGACTCTTTTTAAGAGGCAGAAACCATACTAAAGGCATGAATCTGAGAATAATACAGACTTTGAGAAAATTCTCATTCAACTGACTATTTTTTCTTACAACTCTTAACAATCAGGGTTACCATTTACTTGTCACAAGTTGGAAGCATTCACTTCAAAAGCATGCTATCATTATATTTCTTTTCGGTTTCTGCCATGGAGTAGAGACATTTTCTGAAAGTACACTCAAAATACCATCTTGAGTGAATTACTATTTCAGCACATTCTCTGAAATCCTATTCAGTTTGCAATTTATCGTAGTCATCAAAGAAAAAAACCCAGATGTTCCTGGAAAAAGCAGCAGAAAAGGGACTAACTAGGTGTTCCTACTCATATTTTTCTTTCATAAAAAACAAGGGAATATGTAATTAAATACATTTGTAAAATTTAATTACTAAAGTCCATCAACATGTCTAAAGCAGACATTTGATGTAATTTAGCACTATGGTGGAAGAGATCTGAAAGTCCCAAAGTTTTTACTTGTGTCTTCCTGTGAATCTTCTAACACAGGACCCTGAAAACCACACTTTTTTTTTTTTTTATTTTTTTTACTTGTCTAACTTGCAAACTAGCAAGACAGATCCAAGAGTCTTTGGTACATGCATCTTTTAACTATGGCTCTTCCTTTCCAGTAAAGGCATTTATTAAAAAAAACAATTTTATCAACTCCTGTTAGGGGCTTAAAAGACAGCCACATCCTTCGTTGATTCTTAACATGTATCTTTCTCTGCAGGATTTGAAAGTTTAGCTAGTGAAGATCAGATCGCGCTGCTAAAAGGGTCAACAGTTGAGGCAATGTTTTTGCGTGCAGCCCAAATATATAACCAAAGAATTAGTGAATGCCAGCCATCAACAAGTGAAAGTAAGTTTGACTAACAAGCTTTCTATTAACACCAGTAGGAGGTTCTGCCACTTTGAAACAACTTCTGTTCATTTTAGTTCACTTAATCTCAAATAATTTCCTATTCAAGCATAGTGGCATTTAGAATAGTAACAGTAATGCCCACACACCTTCTATAGGCACTTTTTTCCGTTCAAAGAGCATACAAAAAATGAAAAAAAAAATAATAACTGGGTCTCTGTTTTCCTCTCATTAGTTCCAAAGAAAGAGCAACATTTTTGAGTGTTTTCGCAAATTGTGGGGTGCATCGATAATATTAGTCATATTAATGACATGTTACATATTGTGTCAAGTTTAACACAAGAGACCTTGACCAGCAATAATGCCACCAAAGAACTTGGTGCTGGATGTCAAAAAGAACCATTTTTTCTACCCACATGGATCTGGGAAAAATTCACACATTTCCGGGTATATATCTGCAAAGCAGATGCAGACAAACACTTAAAGTCACATTAAGCTTAGCTGGGAACTGTCATCTATTTTGTTTCAGGTCATGTAAGACTTTCTGACCATGGGACATGCTGTCACATTCAAACTCTTGATAAAAACATTTACTCCATGGAAATGTCTCACGATGAAGAGAGTCCAACTTCCACTACTACCACAGGTAATGGAGGTCTCAGAATCAAAACACCTGGGAATCTTTTGCTTTGCCGGCTCTGTTCTTAATCACAGTGAGCAACACTGTCAGCGTGGCCGCTGCGCGTTCTCTTCTCTTCTTTCTCTTCTCCGCTCCCTCCAGCTGCTCGGTTGCGTGCACAGGCATTACATCCTCAGGGAACGAAGAGGTGGTGGGTTGGCTTATCTAGGATAAAGGCTTGAGCTCTGCAGTACAACTGCAATTCAACTTTTGTTACTAATTCAGAAATTGTTTTCACCAAGCTGGCTACTACTTCATGCAATGGAACAGCCCAGAGTCTTAAAAAATTAGGGCAAAGATGACTTGTAACAGCGGTGCCCATTTCTGCATTGACATAACATTATGATTGTTTTATTTCATTTTTAAGGTATAACCGAGGAGTTTATTACCGCGCTGTTTTACTTCTACAGAAGCATGGGTGAACTGAAAGTGACCGAAGCGGAATATGCCCTGCTTGTGGCAACGACCGTGTTTTTTTCAGGTAAACCGGGGGAGGGACGGACGGACTCTGTTACGCGTGTGATCACGGGCCCTCACTCACCTCAGGCGCTGCCCGCCTCCATCGAGCCCTCAGGGGCGGCGGTAGCCCGGCTCGCGGCCCCGCCCGCTAACCGCACTCTCCCGCCTCGGCCCCGCAGACCGCCCGCTGCTGAAGAACAAGCGGCGGGTGGAGGAGCTGCAGGAGCCGCTGCTGGGGCTGCTCTACAAACACTCGAAGATCCACCACCCCCGCGACCCCCAGCGCTTCGCCCGCCTCGTCGCGCGCCTGACGGAGCTGCGTAGCCTCAACCACGCCCACGCGGCGGTGCTGGTCACGTGGCGGACGAAGGACCCGCGCCTGACCGCGCTGCTCTGCCAGGTCTGGGACCTCCACCAGGCGGCGCCCTAACACAGCCGCGCGCCGCTGAGGGAGGGGCCTGCTCCGCCCCGCCCCGCCCCGCCCCGCCCCGCCCCGCCCCGCGCGCACCACCTCCCTCCCGCCTCCGGCGCGCGCGTGCTCGCTTCCCGCCCTTTTGTCCCCCCTCAGCCGCGCGCGTGGGCGTGCCCGCCGTGAGGCGCTGCGGCCTGCGCTCTTCTCCGAGGCCATGGAAAAAGAAAAACCCTTTAAATTGTTCGTGCCGCCGCGCCTGAGCGGTGGCCAGGTGTCTGCAGTCAAACCCCAGGCGAGCACTCGGGCAGCGGGGCCGTGCCAGGTAAAGGGTGCTGCCGCCTCACCTGCCTCGCCTTGCGCTGCTCGGGAGCCGGGCGAGGGGTGGGAGGGCCCGTCAGGGCGGCGCGGGGAGGGAGCGGCCCTTCCAGTTGTCCCCAAGCGAAGCCCTGAGCCGCCGTCCTGGAAAGCACGTGTATGCGTGACGGCGTGTGCGGTCAACTCACTTTCCTGCGAACTATTAAGATTGTTCTTAATAAGTGCTCGCTGGGGGCGAGCACTTCAAAGACTTTTACTTTTTTCTATCAAAGCTGAAGAGAGTCGCCTTTTCGAGCATCTGCTATGTATTTTAACTGTACATCACCGATGATAAATACATGTTTGATGTGGGTAGCTCAGAACAGTGAGTGGGAAGTACACCACTTGGGTACCTTCCTGGCTTTATCAGTCCCACCACATCCAGCGCGCAGTGAAAATGTTCTGTCGCTAGGGTCTGAGTTAGGTGAATTCAACAAGATGTTTTTTCATGTTGAGGGTCCTTATGAAATATGTTTAGATTTCAATGTGATATTCTGACAGGAGATGTGTTACACTATTTACAAGACAAATTTCCATGACTTTTAGAACACATTGTAAAATGAAATTTTCATGATAGAACATAATCAGATATGTTTTACAAGTACTCTTAGGAATAAAGCAAAAAATAAGTATCAAATACTGGACTTGAAAAAAAAAAAATCATTTTGGTTAATGAGTCCTTTACCATGCAACTGTGTAGAGGCATGCAGAGGCTAGTAAGTTCTTGTCATCAAAAGCTTCCACTTTGGACACAGTGTAGTCTATAAAGCAAACTACAGAAGACCAACAGTTTGAAAATCCACTGTGAAGTAAGAAGCAAAGTTCCAAAGCCATTACCAATACCTTGGGCTTTGAAAATCATAGGTAGTTGATTTGTTAATGGAAAATTCTATTTTCACATTAGCTGTAATTTTTTTTCTGGGTTTTATAATCCTTCTTTACAAATCTACCCATAAGAAACTAATTTTTAAATTTGTGCAGGGTTTTAACAAATGCCCAGATGATGATTTTAATTTGCCATTTGTAATGATGAGTACACCGAACCGTGGTGAAATCACTGATTCAGGTAAGAGTAAAATAAGCATTTACCTTGCACATGCTTTTACATTTTTTCAATAAAGTCAACATTTTTCATAAGTAGTTTAACAATTTTGTAGCTATACAGTTCCACTGTTATTTTTTTAGAAATACATTGATCAAAATGTCTTCGTATTTCAGATGCGATTTCACAGCAAGTAAAACTTTGCTCTGAGGTAGATGAAGAGGTCAGCTAAGTATAAACTCTACTTATCTAATTTCTTAGGGCCTCTGTTCCCAGAACAGTGTCTAAACCACTATTCTAGTAGATGCTTCAGGGCTAAAGGACGTAGTCAAAGGGGAATAATAATTTTCCATCTCCTGTTTAAAGCTGAATCACTTACAGGAGGTATTTATCTATAAAACAATGAGTTTAGTGAAGTGGTTTCCCCTAGCATTTGATTCTTCTCATAGTGTCTTTACCAACATTTTTCTGTTTTAGTATAGCTCAGTAAAGCTAATTATTTTTTTTTACCAGTAGCTTCCTGTGCTTCCCAGACACAACATGCTGTTTGCTGCAACAATGGAACATATTTCTTGCAGTCCTTCTGATGATTTTTATATCCCTGAGGACTAAACTTCTTTTAGCCCAAGCAGCTATTAAAGTACAGTTACAACTGTAATAGTATTATGATGCAGCCAAAACAAGGATGGCGTTAGGTGACATCATATCTGAAACAAACTGCAGAACTCCCCTGTGGCCTGCTGTACTATCACCTGCCTAAACCACTGAGCAAGTGCTGTTTGTACAGCGCTTTAAAGATGTTCTAAGAGCACGAGGTTTGTTGGTTTTCCTTCCTGCTTTGTGTATGAGCTAAACTGCAAAAACGTATCACAGGTAGTCTTGGACAAGATCTCTGAAGCTGCTTTTACTTAACTCAGCAGTATCTGTCAGAACAAGAGGGAAATGGTGTGAAAAACCTAATGGAAGGAATCTTGGCTCTACTGATAATTCTAGCAAAACTTTTATTGACTTTTGGTGGAGTGTGGTTATCCATATCTTTAATGGTATTTATTTAGCTATGTCACTATACCTGAAGGCAGTGGGGTGTTTTTCAGTTGTGTTTGTGTCTCTTACTTGTTCTGTAACGTCTGTTGATACATACACATACACAGTGGATACACAAAGATTTAAACTGTGGTTCCTGATCGTGTATATAAGCTTGTGTCACCATCTGTGGAAAAAAATTTACTCTTGTGATATTTCTAAGAGATAAATATGTATCTAAACCATTATTAATTAAATAACATTTGAGATTAAATTGTGGAACCTGTTTTAATAGCATGTAGAAACAATGAATGAATTGTATTCAAAACTCTACAAAGAGGCTGAGAAGATCAAGCGGTGGAAATTAACTGTAGAATCAGAACTAAAGCAGAAAGAAAGAAAACTGCAAGAGAATAGGAAGATTGTTGAAGCACAGCGTAAAGCCATTCAGGAATTGCAGGCTAGTGTTGTACAATATACACTTAATATGTAAAGATAAAGTTCTTCCTGATTTAATATGAAAATATTACTCATACAATTAAATATTAAAGAATGTTGCAGAGGTTGAAGAAATTTTGAACTGTTAATGTGATGACTTTAGAGAAGCCATTTGTCTAGATACCAGTGACCTATGGCTCTACTGTTATTAAAGGAAAAAGTAACATTTTGTTTTTTAAAAATAGTTTTCCTCTTTTTAACAACGTGCATGCCATCTTTGTACTATTTACATGCACCTCACACTGTGGGTATGCAGAAACCTACTCAAGACCGAATAAGCTCGAATAAGCTTTCATTCTCCTGGTATGTGTGAAGTGTGCTCATGCATATTTTTGTATTCAATGCATGCAGGAAATAGAGCTCTCTGCTTTATTCCAGTTTCTTATCTTGCTGGTAGTGATAGACAGAAATACATATACATACAATTGTGATTGAATTGTATATTTTATACAAATTATTTGTCCTTTTTTGTTGTTGTTTGCATTTGCATTGGCTTTGGTAACCTGAATCATCTTTGATTGTTTGACTTTTGCCTTGATAAAATGGTTATTCTGAGAAGGGATGTGCACATGTAGTAAGTATATGTATGAATAACATACCTGTGTTTCAGTTGCTGGTAAATTATTGTTTATTATTATTATGTCTTTCAGGGAAACTGTAAATGGTCTCAGCATGTAATATCAGATAAACCAGATTTCTGTCTTCTGATGCAAAAAATTACTTTTTCATGTGAGATTTGAGAAGTGTATATTTCTAGTATATTTTTCGATAACGATGTGTTTTTGTATTTGTTCCCTATGAAATTAGTTTGAAAATGAAAAACTAAGTTTAAAACTGGAAGATGAGATATGTGAAAATAAAGATCTTTTAAAAGAGTAAGTAATACAGTAAAATACATTTTTGTGAAAATAATTAGTGCTAAGAACTGTATTGATACGTGAAGTTACATTTAGCTGTTAAATTGTAAGGGTCATCAGGCATTTACATTGTTACTACTTAGGTATTCAAAGTGCCATGCATTCCTGTGACAACATGTTACGGTATTTTTTCCTCTTTTAGAAACAGCGCTTCAAGACATCTGTGTAATCTGCTCAAGGAAACCTGTACTCACTTCACAGAGAAGTCCAACAAATGTAAATGCTATTTATATTTTTATTTATAAAAGTAAATGTAGCTTTCTCTAAATTCACGAAGGAAAAAAGCTATCATTCTGATCCAAATACATTCTCCAGTTGAGGTAAATTATAGGGGGCTCTGCATCAGAGTGAAATTGGAAGTGAAGCCATAGGTCTAATCCACATATGTTTCATAGTGCTAAATCTAGAGGTTTTCTGAAGTCAGTTTGATTGTTTGCTAAAAGATTGTAAGCCTGGAAACTATTTAGGTGTCTAAACACTGATACAGGTTTAAAGCAGTGTAAGCAACCCTGATTAGCTAGTAGCAGCCACTCCAGAGGAGGGCAGATCTCCTGAGGTCTTGTCTGTCCATTGACGTTTGTCAGTCCCATCCAGATACCCTGAATATGTGAAGACATATGAGGTAGCACTTCATGCCTGTGTCCAGGCAGTAGAATCTACTCTACTTCAGTTACTTTCCCCAGCTCTCTCTAACAAATTTCCAGAGTTGTCGTTATGCTGTTTGAAGCAGTTATAGATTCATGGGGAAAAAAGGTCCAAACTCCAAGACGCTATGAGTAACTAGCATTCTTCTCACTAAACAGGCCAAGCCAAGACACCTGGATAACTTAAGAAAGTTTAAATGCTGAGGTTTTAAAATATGTTCTTGACTTGGGATTTTATTCTATATGAAATTGAACACCCGTGTATAGATGTACTGTACTTCTTTGATAACCTTGTTTCTACTGTTCTATTCTAGAATTGTTTTCTTAGGGAAAAATAATACCAATTACAAAAACGAAAGGAAAAAAAATATAAAAAGATGGAGATGGAATATTGTTACAATTCTATTATGACAGTTCTGTGATCATGGGTATCTCTGATGATGGGAAGAAATTCAGTGCTAAACCTTATATTAAAGTTTTTAAAACCCTAACATTTTTGATATGTTAATATTCAACAACATTAATACTGTCAAAATTAATATAGTTCTAAAAATTGATCCAGAATTACACTATTCACAGAAAAACTGAGATTAGGAAGGAATTTGAAAAGCTGAGCTTGCTTGATGTTTCAATGGAGTATACTTTTTCTCCAGATTATATAACTTTTGTCACCTGTTTTATAATGGTTTTTTTTAAATAAGAAAAGAGCCTATAATTCCTTTTTAAATTCATTATGCTGTTTAAGCATAGTGGCTTGGACAGCTGGTGTTCTTTTTCAAAAGGAAAACTTTATGGTACATTCTTACTTTGATAGATGAACATGAAAGAGAAGAGACAAGACAACTATATGTGGAACTTAATAACAATGTTGAAGTAAGTGATGTAGCTTGTTAATAGGCTCAAATGTGATCTGAATTACATGGATATGTTGAGATATCTGAGTTATGTGCGTATGTTGAGATACTATTTGTACAAAGAATGTTCTCTGATAAAGTGATTAGAACTGTTGTGTGATGCAGGAAGTCAGGTTTTCAGTCCCTTTTCAAGAACTATTTTTGCATTGTATAGGGCAGATTCATTGGATAAAATGCAGCAGTGTTTGGGATGTAGATCCATATGATCTGTGTGATATGTATGATCTGCTTAGTGTGAGGTGACTGCCATAACTTCTGTCTTTTTGTACTGTGTTTCACTTAACTGGTCATTTCATGGAATGTCTGAGGTTGGAAAACATCCTCTGAAGAACATCTGGAGAACTTCCCCTGCTAAAAGCAAGGTCCAGTAGAGCTGGTTCAGCCAGGTTTTGGGGTCAGGTATATTAGGGTTATTCTATTAGATAATTTTATTTAATGTAAAGTGCAATGTAAAATAAAGATGAACAAAGAAAATTAATTTCAGTTTTGAGTGTGACACAACAACAAAATTCATTATGGGAACTTGTGATTTTGTGTGCGATAAGAAACATAAGGTGTGAATATTCCGTGACTTAAAGAGGGTTTTTACCTTTTTAATTTGCAAAAGAAGTGCAGTCTGGCCAAAGAAATTAATTATTCATATTTTTGTTATTAATTATTCCAGTGTGGAAGATAAGACCCTAGTATATTTATAATAGAGAAATGCAAGGCATCACTGTTTTGGGAGTGATGAACTTGATGTTAAGCAGAGTCAGAGAGTACACGGTGTAATGGCTGAATATTAATTATAGGTTGTGGTAGCAACCAAGAAAAGCACAACTGCTTCTCCGTTGTGCTAGGCATCTACAAACATGGACCAGTAAAAATATTTCATCCTTGAAATTGTTTAGATCTTGGGTATAGAAATTCTTAAACTTCCGACTTTGAATAATTACAACATTCTCTTAACAACAAACCGTAAACATAATTCTTCATTACTTAGTTTTATATGAATGTATATATTGAATTTTATTTTTAGAGAATGATAATTGCGTTTGAAGAGCTTCGTGTGCAAGCAGAGAACACCAGATTGGAAATGTGTTTCAAATGTGAGAATTCTGTTTATTGTGTTTATGCTGCAGGCTTAACCATTTTGTACTTCATAGATTTTATTGCATGCATTCAGGCCAGAAAGATACAAAATGCTGGAATGGTGAACTGTAACACTGTGACAGACACTCTTTTATTCATGCTGTCTGCTATTAAATGCCTGGGCCCTTTTATTGTTTTTCCACTGTGTCAGATTTTGAACTCTGTTTTTCAAATAGTCGCTCAAAGTCAAAGTTTTGTCTGTGAAGTACAGTCTAGCAATCACTACTTACTTTATGTAGTTGGTTTATTTAAATGATAATGCACTAGTCTACACCTACAGAAATTTTAATTTCATTTGCTTTATTTATTCTACTGTGTGCCTATTTCATTTTTACATGTGTATTTTTGTTAGTTTCTTGAACTATTAAGTAATACATGGAATAATGGACTCATTCTGTGGAAAGCTGGTGCAAAAATAATTTGTCTGATTAGAAAATAATTTCAAATACGACCTTAACAATTGCTCTTTAGGAAATAAATTGTACAGCTGTACAATTATAAGCAATCTTAAACTGGAAATTTTATTTAACTTGGAGTATATTTTAGCTAGTGTATTAACTATGCATGTTACTATATCTCAAAAGTAAAAGAAGAAGCAGAAAAAGTGGACAAGTTTGAAAAAGAATACAAACTGGAAGTCAGTATGAAGGAAAAGCAGGTTTGCTCAGTTTTACAGTCTAATATCTACAGCTTTATTTTTGAAACAAATCTTGCAGTTCCTTTAATATTCGAACTCTGTTTTGTGACTTACTGATACATCAAATGAAAACAATTACTTTAAAAGTGCTTGGTTGTTTGTATATTTGTATATACATATACAAATACATATACTATTACATAGTATGCATATACATAATACATATAATATTTGTGTTTTGGAAGGATGGAAATTAATATTGCAAATGACCTTTTGATGGTATGTTTCTTCTGTATTATTTATTTTGAATAAAATGTGAATTAGGCTGCTGTATCATAACAGGGGACATCTTAGTGACAGGATTTAAAAGCACCACGTAAACACTGACTAATCTTTCTGTTCTCTATACATACGCTTGCCTTTATAAAAAGTGGCTTGTGCAGAAGCATAAAATTAGAAAAGCAGTCATCACTCTTCATAGTTAAGAAAGGTATAGTTCATATCTGGTAAGAGGGAACTTTGAAGAAGGATTAAAATGCATATCAGAGCACAGGCTGGTAAGAGAGTTTGGGAAACTGAGATCAGAGTAGGTTTTTTGTAGTGATGTGATGAGGTAGCCATGATGGAAGACTGATTAAGTTGAAGAAATTAATTGTGGTAAGAGTTTTCAGTTTGGAAGCAGGAGTCTGAGAAGCAGAGCATCTGTCTGTATCTGGGAAGGTCAAGAGTTGGTGGTTTTTCTGAGGATGGATATGACATTACAAAGGGGCAAGGAGTGTTTCTGGTCATCAGTAAAAAGGAGAAAAATAACAGCTGGAGCCACATTTAAGTCGGATTCTGCTAACTTTAGGGATGTTACAGTATCTTCAGTCTGTTGGAATTCAATGCTTTGATTTTGAACTGAAGAGCTTTTTCATCCAGGGTAATATGAGTTGATCAGTATTTGTCTTAAGACTGACCACCTTATTTAACTTGAGTGACAGCAGTATGTATGCTAATCATACACAATGCACAAATGAAAATGAGAATCTGTCCTGTTTTTCTACATTTCATTATGATATTATTTTAATTTTGTTAGATTTCAGTTCTTACCATACAGAGTGATGAAAAAGATGATATAATAAGGGACATCAAGACTCAGCTGCAGGAATCAAAAAATAAGATTGCTGACTTAGTGGAAGCAAAAAGTAAGAGTTCTCTCTGCTGTCTTAAAATGTAATTGGTTATAGAAGTATAGGAAACAGGATCATGGTAATTTTACCCTGTTACTAGTCAGCAGCAGAATTTTGGGCCTTGTGGGCCATATTTTCTTGTGGAAGAGAAGCTGCTGATGTGGGATCCGGACTGGTACAGTAATCTGCATATGTATAAAATCTAGGCCCTTATTTCATAACAGAGGTTTTCCCTTTAGGCTTAGGCTACACTCTGTTTTTGTATTGACGTTAACAGCTTCATTGAGAAGGACTTTTCTTTCCTCTAGTGTGAACTAATAAACTCTAGTGTGAACATGTTATACTACTGTTATAGTATACTTATTATACTATATTATATATATAGTATATATATATATACTATATATATAATATATACTATATATATATATATACTTATTATACTATAACTACTGTTATAGTATACTTGTAGTATACTACAAGTTGTACTACTGTAAAGGTGCCATATACCGTGTCGTTCCTTTTCTGTAACTGAAGTTTTACCAGGACACTGTATAGCCCTGTCTCTGTTCTGGAGATTTTTCCCATTTCAGTTGGACTCATGTAGTAAACATGGCACTACAACAGATAAGTGTTTTTCCTGGTTACTGGATTGATCTGTTTCAAATCAAGTTAGTGAAAGGTCTTCAAGGTATAATATTTGTTCAGTAGTCCCTAAATAGCAGCCTTGTTCTGTGTTCAACAAGACTTATTTTCATGTCTTTGCCAAATAACCCTCCAAAATGTTACTGCTTTTAAATGGAATCTAGTTGCAAATAGGCAAAGGATTGTCTGGGGTTGGAAGTTTAACTAGTTTTGAAGGGTTCTTTTTTAAGGGTGAGTCAAGCAGTGAGAACTTTTGAAGACTGCAAGGGGAAAATACATTGCTTGAATTTTGCAAACTTACAGTCAGGTGCCACTGTAACTTACTCTTCAGAACTTGATTTTCAGTATTTGTAAGCCATCTATATACCAAAATATTTTTAGTATATTATGCAAGTACCTTTGTTCTTTAGAACTGATGCAATTTTCAGCCTCCCCTTCCCTGGGGAGTTGGGGGGAAGGCGTTAGTATTGTTTTTATGCCAGATACATATAAGTGGCTGCATTTTGTTAAATTTTATAAATATATGTAACTTTACATTTTGCTTACTGTTGCTTAATAAGTTGAGTAATCATCTTGGAGGTTTTTTGCTTAACAATGACATGAATACATCGTGTAACTTGATTAAAGTGTAGGAATGTACTTATCTGTAAAATAGAATTGCAAGCATTTTTTATTAAATATCTTATTTTGCTTAAATGTAAGCATATATCTTCTTGCTTAGGATATGAAGGAGACATGTTAAAGGAATCCCAGATCAATCAAGAACATTTGAGGGCAGAACTGGAAGAGGCCAAAGTTTCATTGCAAAAAACAGAGGTACAGCTTGCTTAGAACTTTCCGGTGTAAATAGATTAGACTAGTAATTGCATAAGTAATTACTTATACTTTAGATATGAAACAGTTGTATCTGTTGCAAAACATGTTCAGAAATTATATCATTTTTTTGTAGGTTGCTCAAAAGAGCTTAGAAACAGAGTTGCAGACTGCAGTGAAAGCACTGGTTCAGGTCACTGGAGAAAAAGAAGCAGAGGTGGAAGAATGTAAAAAAATTAAGGCTTTGCACGAATCCCTGAGAGAGGAGTTTGAGACTTCTATTTCCAATTTGGAAAGCTTGCTGCAAAAAGAGCAAAATAGGTAAATTAAACAGTTTATATTCAAACAATGATCTTGCAGGTAAAATACCAGATTACTGAGCTACCGGGAATAAAACCTAAACTTCATATGTGATTTGGTGTAATTACATTTTTGTAATCTCTAATAACTATTTTTTTCAATTTTATTTTCTTAGATTGGAGAAATGTGAAAATGAGTCAAAGCTACTTACCTTGGAGCTCGGAAATAAGACTGCTGAACTGGGTAAGATTTGTAGAAAGAAAGAAAATGAGCTATGTAGCATTTCTCTTCTGTTTCCTAAAAATAGACCATCCCTATTTCTTGGAAAAATGGTTTAGAGTACCCTGTACCTGTCAGGAATGTTTACATTTATTTTTACTCATCTGACTTCCTTCTTTTTGGTAGTTGTTGTAGCTGTCACCAGTCAAAGAGCAGTGCCGTGCAGACCTCCAATAGCAAGACCATATATGTATGGATTCTCCTGGAAGTCATTTTGGTTTCTCTGCACACTTTCACTTAAACTGATAGTACTGCAGACCTGTTTGAGAGGTAGCGTTAGGCTGCTGAACAGTAGTTTCCTGGAATGACTTCTGCACCTTGTAGCAGAGACAAAACACTTGGATTAAGTTTTCCTGCAGACCACACTCCCCATGTTGGATGTAGAATCACACTGCAGTAGTTAGCTTTAAATATTGCTTTGATATCCTGTGATTTATAGATATGCGCTTCTTAGCCCCCAGAGTAAGAGATCTATCTTTAGCACCGTTTTCCCAGTGTGCAGCGTATGTCTCTAGTCCTGATACGATAAATGAGAAATATAGTTTGGTGTCCTTGTATGTATTGAGGGCATCTAAAGATAAGTGTTCAAAAATTAACTGCTAATGCTTGTCTAAAACAAGATGAGATGTGACCTGCGAGAATTCCAGAGCAAAAATGAATTTGTATCCAGTACTTGCAAAAAAACCCAGTAATGTGAATGTGCGCATAGAAAACATTTTCAAGTTACTAATAAGTGGTTTCCTTTTTCAGGATATCCATGTGAATATTTAGCAGTCTGTCTTTTTTTCTAGAAAATGCAGGTGCCTCAATACTTGGAGACTGTAAACATTCTTACAGTCCACAGTTTATTTGAAGCCACGCTTGTGGAAAGCATAATATGCTCTGAATTCTATTTAAGATGAATTATTAGTTTCTCTTCAGATATATATTTGCTAATGTCTTTCTGAATCATTTTTTTCAACTCTACGTTTAGGTTAAGTCATAATTTAGGTTATAATTTAGCTTTACATTTTCTGAAAGTTTTGAAAATTGGGTACTGCAAAGGGATAAATGCTTCATAGTGCCTGCTAAATATGTAAAATTATTTCTGTTCAATTTTACATTACATGTGCTGTAGAAGAGATGACTAAACTCAAATGTGACAAAGAAATGCAACTTGAAGAGCTGTCAGAAACACTGGTAAATTTTCATTCTATTAGTCTCATGGCATTTACTTTTCATATGAAGTCTCTCTTGCTTTTTAAGTATCTTAAGTGCCACATATAAACACTGTGTAATCTGCCTTAATGTTGCTACTAAACTTTCTTACCTGTCTTTTAGACTATTTCAGTGTTTTCTTTGAAGAACTTGATTATTTCCACTGTTTTTCTTGTTTTGTTCTGCTTTGTTTTGGTTTTCCTTGTCAATACTTCTGGTCATTTCTTTCTTCATTCACAGCTATTCAAATGCTACTCCCTCTGGACATAAAGATTTCACGTTTTTAGATATGTCTAGTACTGATCCTTTCCTCATTCTGAACCTTTCTGAAAAATACTTTTTTTTTGGTAATGAACATTAGCTCAAACCTTGTGAGCACCATGCATATGACATTTAAGGCTGAGGGATCAACTAACTTTCGACAGCAAAGATAATTCATCGAGTGAATAGCTTTCTTTGTAATAATCTTCTAAAAATTAAGCATTGTAAATTACAGGCTTACCTCATTTTGGTGTTTAAAGGATAACCAATCTTCTGGCACCACCCAGAAGAGGCAGTGGAATTTGTGAAAGGGTTATGTGTGACAAATTGAGAAAACTGATAAGCAATCTCATAGGTTTAATAGGTTTTTTTCTTCACAAATCTGTTGTGATTATTGTGCTGTTTGTGGGGTGTTAGTTATGGAGATGTCCTCCGCACTGCAGTGTTTAGTATCTAGAAAGCATTGTGTACTGTGTTGATGCATGTCTCTTTTCAGAGAAAACATTTAAGAGCCTGCAGAAAGGTCTTTTGGGTTACAACACTCTGTTGCATCTATTCCCATTATGCTGGGCGTTCTGTTCTCTACTTATAGGGAAGTTTCCTGACGTAATTAGCTCTGGTATCTGTGAACCCAACAGAACTGTGACAAAGGCCTGTTCTCTGTTACAGAAGTCTAGGCTATATGAAGTGCACATTTGATAAGGATTATTTTAGTTATGATATTATATTTACAAGTCTAACAAGAAACTGCATCAGCTAAAGTAAGATAGTGTGAAACCAGGTCTGCATTTTACCATGTATGTTTGTTCCTTATACACTGTGCATTATATTTTTCTAAACTGAGTTTCACTGATCTTAAACAGAGAAAAGTTGAAGGACTTCTAGTGAAGAAGAAAGATCTTGAGGCTACTGTAGAAAATTTGCATGAAAGAGAAAAAGAAACAAAAAATGTTCTCCAAATCAGAGAGGTCTGAATAAAGGGTGATAGTAACATGTTTTTATAAATAGTTAAGTTACATATTATCAGTTATATATAACAACATAAGAAATATTGCATAGTCACACCAGTGCTCCACCCAATGCGCTGCTCTGCTTGTGATAATGACAGCAGAAGGTACTGTGTAGTAGAGGATCCTGACTATTATCTCTGGTCCATACCCCTTACATTCCTGCAGTAGCTATATTAAAGATGTTTGAGGACACACCCCTGTCAGTTGCCTTTCCTATCAGTTTATGGACTTGTTCATGTTCACTTGTCTCATCTGTTTTTGGACCTCTTCAGACTATTTGCCTCCATAGCCTTCTGTGATTAGAAATTCCAGAAGTTCATTAGTTTTTAAGGACAACACATAATCTCACTCGCTCTCCTTCCTTCTCTCCCTCATCTCCCCCACTCCCTCAACTGCCTGCCAGTGCCTGTGGTATCAGTGTATCACCAATTGTTTGGAGGAAACAGTATTCAAAGCATTTATATATTTTAAAATATATTACGTTACAAGGCTTATCTTGTAATGGCAGCAAATTTGAGGGAGGAATTTTGCTTTGTGGTTTGGATGCATCTAAAACACATGCTTATTCTATCACGTAATATTGGGATTTTGTGATTTTTTTTTTTAAATTTTGTTTAATTTATATTATTTCTTAATCTGTAGTGTAATTTTGTCAGTAATTTTGAAGACAGGTTAATTAGACTTACAATAGGGAATGCATTCAGCATTCGTATCAGGGTTCGATATTTCACACTACTTTCATATCAAAATAGAGATGTAAAGATACAGTCTGGCTAATTTATGGCATGTATGTAGTTTTGTTTCATCTTAAAGCTTTGTGTTGTCAGTTCATTTATGATAGATTTCATGACTTGTATTTTATATATGTGTACTCAAAACACTTTCTTTTTCTTCTGCAGAAAGAAATCCATGATTTGAAAGTACAGCTGACTAGTACAGCTGAAAAGGAACAAAATTATTTAAAACGGCTTATGACACTGAATACAGATCTTGAACGAGAGGCGTATGATCATTTTTGAAAATATAGTATTTAATTTTTTGTGTGCTACATAAAAGATATGTTAGTATACAATGAAATGATCTATGATTGTTTTCTAATGGAATTTTTGAACCTATGCACACAGTCTGATATCTGTTACATACTTATATTTATAAATGGCATTTTCTGTATTTATTTGTGTTCCACATCTCTGTGACTTAGTTGGGTTAACATGAAGAAAAAGTTTCTGAATTCATTGTTAACCCTGCTTTGAGCTGGATATTGAACTACATCATCTTCAACAACCATTATATTTATATAAATGTTGTCTCTAATTTTCTTTCCTTCTCCTGTCGCCTTTTTGCATCCCTGTAACTTTGCTGCAAAGCTTAAATTTCTAGACACAGGCCTGGACTTTTTTCAGCGTGAAGTAACATTTTGTAACAGATAAATTTAACTTAAAAGGAAAGTTCAGAATACATGTTCTCATTTCTCTTGACCATTTGTTTTAAATTAGGCTAAAGAATGAACAACTTACAGTGTCTATCAATAAGCTTTTATTAGAAAAAGAACAAATAACACAAGAGAAAAGTGGTATGGCTGCAGAACTCAAGAAACTGCAAGAAAGTCATGAGGTAAGTTTTAAACTTCCAGCTATTTTTAAAGGACAACATTCAATTTAAAATATAAATCGTGGTAAACTTCAACGTGACATGGTTCGGTAGAGTATCTGTACTATTTTTTGTGTTTAAAATACAAAGGAAGTGCAGTTACCCTTGTCAGTATGGTAGGTCAAGATACTGCTTAAGAATCTTTGAATTTTTTAAGATGTTACTTTGAATTTTATTCATTTTACTTTCATGGGTCTTTATTTAGGATAGTAGAAAAAAAGAAGAAAATACAAAGCAGTTAGTTGAAAACCTGGAAGAAGCAAATGGCCAGCTAAGGCAAGTAAAAAGAAATGTATAATATTATTAAAGGAAGTTAGTCTAAATGTTGTGATCATACACTGCTTTCTCTGATCTTTAGATTAATGCTTTTTTTAGGTTATATAGCTAAACAGAAACAATTTAGTATTGATGTTAGCCATGTAGATGTTTCTACAAATTAGCAGTGTACCTATTGCTACAGGAACAATTTTTGCCATAGCTTCGTGTTACATAAAGAGAGCTGTCCTTTCCTGCATTAACATCTTAGGTGTGAAGGAAATGAAAATAGAAGTTAAGGGTATGGATTAAACGTGAAAACGTGAAACTGGTTAAATGTTACTCTCTGAAGTAATCTCTGTACCACCAACCCAATAGACAGGCAGCCTTCCATGTTTCATAGATGCATTACAATATTACAGATTAGAATATATTTTACTCGGGTAAGGGGAACATCTTTCTGTACTTTCAAAAAGTATGTACAGATTGGACATTAAATAGCAGTCACTTTGCATCGTTTTAAGAAAATTTTCGTTGAACAGCTTGTGAAGTTCTCATCAACATTAGCAGCTCTTTATAGAAAATAAAGTAGTGAAAAGGAGTTAAAGTTATTAAGTAAATATTTACTAATACTTGTTAATTTGGCATTTAGAAATGAACTGGAGTCCTTGAAGGAGAAGATGGCAAAGAAAGGTGAAGAGATTAAAAGTAAACTGGATGAAAGAGAAGAAAATGTATGCTGTGTCATCTGCTTTATCATGAAAATATGTAATCTCTTACAGAGGCTTTCTTTCAGTGCTGCTACCCATTGAGTCAACATATGTACACATGCTGAGTCCTTTTATTTTAAAAGATAAGGACCTTCTGTGGGTTGTTTACTCTTTACATGGAGGCTTAAAAGTCCATATTTGTTAGATTTCAGGCAAACAGAGAACCCCATTTATTTATTTCTGTTATACCCATTTAGTGATGGATGGGGTATGGATTAGCTTTCAATATGTAATATGAGTTTTAGTAATACGTTCAAATATTTTTACTTTAATACTGTAGTTTCAAAGCACACCTTTTTTTTAAATCATAATGGATTTCAAAATTTTATTGTAAAAGTCAAAGAAAATACTCAGGACTTGGGATGATAGCTTAGTTATTTTTTTCACAAATACAAAATAGGGAATACACTTACTTGTCAATTTTGAGGGAACTGCTTTGTAATTGCAATGCAGTAATTAATAGCAATTCTGCCATTACGCCTTTTTCTTCTTCAGGAGAGTATAAAAATGCTATAGTATTATGACTAGATTTACAATTATAATTCCAGGCTAAGAGTATTGAAAATGAAATTTCAAGGAAGGAAAAGCAGCTGAAGATTCTAGAAAATAAGGTATGAAAATTCATTTTTTTTCACGAACTGTAGAGAACTTAATACAAGATTATTTTTTAAATTACAAAGTTATTTCCCTTTCCCTTTCCCTTTCCCTTTCCCTTTCCCTTTCCCTTTCCCTTTCCCTTTCCCTTTCCCTTTCCCTTTCCCTTTCCCTTTCCCTTTCCCTTTCCCTTTCCCTTTCCCCTACAACCACTGAGAAACTGATTCACTGCTATGATGATATTCACTACTGTTGATGACATTGGGCCAGCAAAATTCTTGTAGTACTTTATAGTTAAAACTCCAACCATTGTAACACATTAGTGCGTATTAGTGTGTATTTCAGTTCCATTGAAATTGATAAGACTTGTGCAAATGCATGTTTAAGAACCTTGACAGTAATCTCTAACACAGGGAGTCGTTTTTTAGGAGTTTATTAATTAATGTTTGAAATATCTCTTTTAGTTGAATAATTTAAAGAAACAGGTGGAAAATAAAACCAAATGCATTGAAGAGTTGCAACAGGAGGTATGTACATTTTTAAAAAGTCACAAATGCATAAACCATGGTATTTTGTGGTAACTGTTACTTCTCAACAGTTTTTGTCTGGTGTGGTATCCTTAGATATACCTATGTAATTTATAATACTTCCTTTCTTATCCCAACTCTGAGCAAATTAAGGAGTCACTTTTGGAATTACTTGATTTGTAAACTCATCCTTACTTTTGAAAAATGCAATTACAGAAATAAAATCTTTATTAAACTTTTACTATTTTCGTTTAGTACATGGTGCCATTGATACATGTGGAATAATGACCTGTCTCAGTTACAAATAGGACAAATTGTTAATAACCATACTGTAAAAATATATAACTTGTATTTTTTGTCATGACATCTGCACACTTTCTGTGAGCAGCATCTTAGTTTTTCTTCCCATTCTGCACCCTTTTTCATTATTCTCTGTTGTCACCAATGAGGAGCCTTTCATAAGGTCATGAAGTAACAGTATTATTAAAGTGAGTAGTTGAGCACACTTTTGTTCGGAGAATTAATCTGGAACCTGAACTGCACAACAAAAAAAGTTACTTGCTTGCTGAAAGCTTGCATTTTTAAGATTCTGACCTACTTGATGCAGTTAAATCATTACGTAATTCTGTTAACTTATTAAAGTATAGTGTTTATTTTACTTTATTTTAACAGAATAAGGCACTGAAAAAGAAAATTACTGCAGAAAGCAAGAAAACAAGCATTTATGAAGGGAAGGTAGGTTTAAAAAACTTCATGTACAAGATGAGGGTAAAGCACAAACACAATGTTTTAAGGCCTAGTGTAACTAATGATAATACATGTTAAGCACGTTCTTAATTGTTTTATGGATCTGGGATCAGATTTTACAGGAATGATCCCATAATCTTTGTAAAATACTTCCATTTTTAATCATTGGACACTGACTGGACTGTCAGGCATTTGTAAGAGATAGAAATTACAACTCAAGGAATTATGTTCCTAATCAGTCCCTTTTTTGGTTGATAGTGTACTGAACGTTATTCACTACTGCCACCCCATTGAAATAGAATTAAAAGTGATTAAAAGAAACACATGTATTATTCACTTTAGGCTGTTCTTTTACTGTGTTCTGCAACGGTTAAGTACCTGATTAGAACATTGTGTCCAGTTTTGGGTACCACACTTCAAGCAAGATGTAGACTGTTCTGAGGGTATTCTTATGATAAACTTAAAGGGAAAAATTATAATCAAAGTGCATGCTTGGGAGGAAAACATACCATAAAACAGTTAAAATCTTAAATAAGGGAGGGAATAAAATTTCCGTCTGTTTGTTGGTTGGTTTTTTTTCCAAAGAATTCATAGCATCTAGGGTTACTGCTTAGGAATAGACTCTTCCTGTTTGTTTCATACCAAATTCTCATTAGTATTAGCAGCTCAAAGTAATTAATCTTTTTTGGAACTAAATAAAATTCTGAAAATAAACTATTTCTAGATAAACTGTTTCTCCACTTCTTAACTGAAGGAAAAAAAAAGATTTAATTATAAACATAATACAGTCATACATTCATAGTGCTAAGTCTTAGGAGACTATCAATTATGCTTCATTTTCCTACCTTGTATTCCATGCCAGCGATACTAGAGTCTTTTGTGCAAAAGGCAGAATAGTGTCAGATTGCTAATGGTTTGTTCCCTTACATTGGAATGATTCTTTGTGATTGACTAGCCTCTAGCTTTAGGACTGTTTTATCGACTCGTGTGCACAAAACTGTTACAGGCTGTCTTTCCCATGGGGGTGTTGCCATTGTTTCTATTAGTATTTTCTAATTCACTTCAGGCCAAAGTTCAACTCTTTATGAAAAAAGCTGAACGTTAAATAGGAAATAGTTTAGTCATACACCTGAAAAGTAACAGAGTGTTTCTGTTCGAAAATGAGAGGTAAAAAAAAAATCGTTGGTATATTTATTCCTGAACAAATAACAGCAATAATTCTGCATTCTCAAAAGGTGAATAAATTACAGTTAGAGATGGAAAATATGAACAAGCAACATAAAGAAACAGTTGACATCTATCAAAAAGACATTGAAACACAAAAACTAAATGAAAATAAACTTATTGAAGAGGTGAGAGCTGTTAATTTTTACTGCATGTTTTATTTTTTTATGTATGATTGTTTTATGAAGCTATATTGGCCAGATTCCTTGCTCTTACATAGCCATCTTATCAACATAAATGGAACTTCTTGTGTATGCATGTGAGCAAAGCTTTAGTACGTTAGATCCTTAAGTTGACGTATTTGTATATGTCTTTAAAAATAAGAAACCAGTTAAAATTCTTTTTGTCAAAATAGCGTTCACAGAAATTCTATTCTTGGTATAAATATAGCATAAGCAAATTAGATTATAACTTTTCCCGTATTAGTATTTTCCTGCTGACACTTTTTTGATGGCAATATCACAAAATGTTAGGGCAGAGTGCTTGAAATGGCCTTGTGGTTTGAAATGACACTTGTCCACCATGGAAGAATGGATGTACTTTTAATCTATTTTTATTTGCCCATTTTAACAATATGTGTAAAAGATGTAAGATTTGAAAAGCATCTTAGAAGCAAATGAAGACTACACTAAATGTAGTCTTCATATACATTGCACCCACAGGGGTAAGAAGAAATTAAAATAAGATTTTTTAAAAAATACATTGCTGTTAATTGTTCATTAATTAAATGAAACTTGTTACTAACAGGTAGAAAAGATGAGGTTGCTTGCTGATGAAGCAACAATAACACAGAGAGAAACTGATATCCGATGTCAGCACAAGATAACTGAAATGGTGGCACTTATGGAAAAACATAAGGTAGGAGATTTTACTGATTTCTGTGATTTGTAATGTATGATACTATGCTAAGTAAAAACCTTTCAAAACCAGAATATTACGAATATTCTGGAGGTGTTCCAAGGCCAGGTTGGACAGGGCTTTGAGCAACCTGGTCCAGTGGGAGGTGTCCCTGCCCAGGGCAGGGGGGTGGGACTGGATGGTCTTTAAGGTCCCTTCCAACCCAAACCATTCTGTGATTCTATGAATTAGAAAGTGAAACTTGATAATAAAGACCTGAGTCTAGGAAAATTAACTTGAACACATGCCTGACTTTTCATCACCTAAAACTAAATTAATCTTAATATTTTTTGAAAACATGCCTACTGGCAGATAAATTCCATTTATCTAAATTTGTAGGAATCATAACATGATGTGAACTAGTAGCATCTTGGAATGCCCAGTAGTGCTTTAGGTAAGACACAGTGGCGGTGTTGGCCTTTTGAAATTGTCCCGCAGACTGCATCTATTCAAGATGTTACATTTGGATGCTGAATAAAGGAGTATATAGGTTTGTGCTTTGCAGGATTTTTTTTTATTTATTTTTTTTATATTCAGCCTTCCTTTGATATTGTCCTGTTCCTTGATACCATACTGTTCTTCAGTATCAGTTTGGGCCTCTTTTTATGAGGAGATTGCTTAGTGACCTTTAGCAGTTTAACTTAACATTTTAATTTACATTTCTTATTACTCTGTTTTGCAGTATATTTAGCTGATACCATTAATAAAAATAATATGGCTAGCTTTTATGTGCCGAACATGTACCACTGCCTAGAGATAAAGCATTCTCTGTCAGCCCATAAAATAATACTGCTTGTGTATTTTCTGTTTTACAGTTTCTGCTGAAGCATCAATATTTGTTCATAGTGCTTTCTAAATCTTCACAAGAGCCTTATTTGAAATAATGAGTAATGTTTTAAGATTAGGTAGATCTATAATTGTAACATTTAGTCAAATGTTTTGAGTTTGTTGGCTTTTTCTGTTTTGTTTTGAAACACAGCATGAATATGATAAAATGGTTGAAGAAAAAGATACGGAGTTAAAACTTTATAAAATAAAAGAGCAAGAGCAGTTATCATCAAAAAGATCATTGGTAAGGTATACTCTTCAGCACCAAATAATTAAATGGAACGGCTGCTGTCCTTAGGGTGTAATATAACTATAAATATCGTATTAGACTTCTTCCTATTTAATCCTTGGGGTGGTTAAGTGTCTGCTTTAGTGGGACTGAACAGCAAAGATCAACCCACTAACTTCTGTTTACTGTTATTTTCTTACAGATTCTATTATGTGCATTAAAAAAACCCAGATGCTTCTGAAAATAAATTGGAGTAGCTGTGCTTTTCTGTTTACTTTTCCTGATAGTGCATCATGCTCCAACCTCCCTGTGTGAATAAGAAACTTATGTATTAAATAGTTGGATTCCACTCCACACCTCCTACCCCCCTGTTCTTGCAAGGGTTTTAAGTTCTTACCTTGAACAGTTCTGGTCAAGTACTTGTTTCTTAGTAGTATTTCAACTCTTTTTCAAACAAACAAAAACAAAACTTCCAAGTCTAGAGTTGCATCACCTTTTTTTTTTTTTTTTTTTTTTCTCTTTCTGGGAAGCTTAGCTTTGAGAAATGTTCTGAGAGCCAACATCCCTTCAAGGCTTTCACGAAAGTGTAGTTCTACAGCATCTACTTAAAACGCAGTATTTTTCTGACATTTCCTTTTACAGAATATTTCTTCACAGGGTTTTTTTTCAGTTAGATTTTTTTTTAATAGAAGGTGATGTGACTCAAGTCTATGTGTTTGTTGTGTTTTTGTTTTTTTTAATTTGGTAACTGCTTCTCTGATCATGTTACTCTAGTGATTGAATCATTCTGAAAATGAATCGTAGATACCCCTCAGTATGCTAACTTTATGGATAAGTCAGCTCTATTGAGCAAATGGAATTTTCTTTTGTTTATAATTAATATCCCTATTAATTACTGTCTTATGTGGACCATTTTCTTTTTTCCAGGTTAAGCATAGTTAACCCTATCCTTTATCTATTTGTTTTTAGGAAAGTGAGCTGTCATGTTTGAAAAGTGAACTGTCGTCCCTTAAGGAGCAACTTAAAGCAGAAATTAAAGAGAAGGTATCTTTTTCTTTTAAGAAAATGTAGCAGTATGGGTGACTCGCTTGGCCTGGTCTTATACAATATAATGAGGACAGCTGTGAAGTGCACTTTTGATTCTAGGTCTTGTTCTCACATGCTGTCTTATTTCAAGAGCTTGACGCTCTCTGAAGTCATTATGTCTCATTTCTGGTGGCAGTGAGTGTTTTGCATTAAGCCTCAATTGGTAAGTATGAGGGAAGCAGGGGGACATTGAAATGCTATGAAGAACTGGCCAGGCTTGCGGGGATGATGTCAGGAAGGTAAAGCCAATATGGAGGTAAAACTGACAAGAGAAGTGAAGAGCAACAAGAAAAGCAGTATGACTAAATCTGGGTCATTATATTTGTGTGAACTTTGTAACAGTATGATTGTGGACTGTGTTCTGTAATTACACCAAGATTTTCAAGAACTAAATTAAAATAAAATATTTACTTCCTAACGCTTTTTTTTTTTTTTAGGAGAATCTTGCAAAAGAACCCCCCCAAAATATGGTTCCTGAAGATGAAAAGAAGCACAAGGTAGCTTTAACCTTATCCTTAATCAATTTTAGAATTTGGTAATATTTATACGTATGCAATCTGATTGAAGTTCCATGATAAATTATGTACACTCGACCAAAGACACTGAAATGCTTTTAATTTAAACCTTTTTTAATTTTAGAAAATACAAAATCATTTTTCTGAGACTCCTAAACTTCATTTAGATCTAGACTGTGCATCTATTGATGTAAAAAATAAAAAGTCTCCAAATGATATTCCTATAAAAGTCAACATGATGGAAAAGAAAAAAATGCCTCCTTCAGCATCTGCAAAAAGTCCCTTGGGTAGTCCATCATTAAAGGTTTGTAACTCATAATAGTGAATTGTTCTTGTTTTATTTTTCTGACTGTATTTCTTACTTCTCTGTAGATGCTTATTTATTTTTTGTTGTGATTTAAAAGGTAGACAGCCACAAAAAAACCCAACGTATTCCACAGCGATACTAGAAAGCAGTTTGTGTAAGGGCTCCCACTGTGTGTCATTTTTCATGCTTAGTTACTTAATTTGTTTGTTAGCATTGATAAGTGACAATTCCTGTCCTAGAGAGACAGTGAATTTAATAATGTCTCTAGAATTCTTTTACTTAGTCTTAAAATTAAAGTGTTGTCTTTAAAGGCATATTTTTCTCTATGGAACAGAAAATAGCTTGCGTAGCTGTAAGAAGTATCAACTGCTTCGTCGTAACTGTAAAACCTTACACTTCTACCCTGTCAGAAGCTCGCATGTGATGTTTATATCTTAACAATAGAAACAACTACCATTTTTATGTTATCCTTTCGAAAAAAAGATTGCATTGTTTCATTGTGTTGTTTCTGAGAAGTTTAACTTCTAGTGAAAGAACTATTTAAGTAAAAGCAATCCTGTTCTTGATCTCACTATCAGTGTCTTCCTGAAAGCTTTTTCCTGCAGTTTTGTTTGCGTTTTCTTAAATGTTGGTTAGTTTGCATGTACTGACCACAGTTCAGAACAACCTGAATTTCTGCAGATAAGCATGAAGAAGTTAGATGTACATAGTGTGCCATAAAACTCAGTTCTTCCACAGCTTCCTGTTCATTTTCCATAGGAGCAATAATTGTTCCACAGCATCTTTCTAGTGTCTTCCTGGATACTCAGTCTGTAAACTCAGTTATGAGTTTGGCTTTAGATTCTATAATTGCCACTGAATATGTAACTTTAAATGCCATCTTTTTCTTTCCCAGACATATATTATAAAGACTCCTCCAGTACATAAACTGCAAAGTGAAAACACAAATCTGCATTCCGAACAGTGCATGAGGAAAAAGCAAAAAGTGCTTCTACAGCTGGACACTCATTCAGACAGCTCTGAACACAGTGACCTCTTGGTAAGAATCAGGGAAAAAATAGTGTACTTAACAGTTCTTTATGCACACTGCTGTATCTAAGAATGTTCTGTATCCAAGACAAAATTTATATGTAATTTTTATTTCATTGGTTCTTTCTGGAATTGTATTTATATGTGTATAATTAATAACTGTATGACAAACAGTACCACTATATAAAAATATATATTAACTTTTATAATGATTTTTTACATTGTTTTTATTGAACTGTTAAGGCTTCATAGTAACATCCGAACTTTTTTTGTTATACTCTAATAAATCCTAGTGGGAAAGAAAATAATTTTTTTAAATATTGTGTAATTATGTAATTTTTTTATTTTTAATTTAAGAGCATAGTCTCAGAGGAAGAAATGTTTAAAAAATTATACAAAGATTATCCTCAAGCTTCACAATTATATGCCATGACACCAAAAAAGGTACCTTAGCTTTTCTTTAGATCAAAACGAACAGTTAATCAAACTGGTTATAAAAACTGATGGATGGCTTTATTTTTCTTCTTAGAAACCAGCTACATCAAACGTGAAAACTCCAGGCTCTGTACTGAAACTTAAAACCATGAGAAAAATGAGAGAGGCTGGATGGACTGCAGTTTCTAAAATGGACAGGAAAAGAAAAATTAAAGAAGCTGAAAAGCTCTTTACTTAAAATGAAAAAATGACTAGTGCCCTGGCATTATTTGATTAGTATAACCACAGTATTATTAGTCCTTCAGAGTTAGTATGTTGTTACATTTTTCTGTCATACTCAGTGTCTTTAATACTACATTAATTTCCTTTATGCATATAAACTTTATAGGTACATAACTACATCAACCTGCAGAGCATTTTCTGTATTGCATTCCCTATGCTATAAAAATTGAGGACATAAATTAGCTACTTTTAAATGTAGAAATAAGTATAAATACATAGAAAGATGTTTCAAAAAGAAAAAAAGTCTGGAATTAGAAGTACTGGTTTTAAAGAAATTCAGTTTTGTTCTCTTAAATGTCTTAATACGTAATTCACAAAAGGATATTGTTTATTGAAAGAAATACTGAAGCTCTTGAAATGCATGCACTTTTACCTGAAGTCATCTTGCTTTTTCATTCATTTTAAATGTTGTCAGAACTGTCGTCTTAGGCTGTTTTGTTTTCAGTAGCTACTGTTTCAGTATGTTAAAACAGTTTTGAAACTTTTAAAATTGAAATTTCAATATAATTACTTTGGTTTAAAAAGATTTCAGCTTCATAAGGAATAAAATACGCATGCATGTTTTAAGATTGTAAAAACAATGTGAAGATGTTATTAAATTGTTTATCTGAAACATAAAGCGTGGGACCAAATGTTGTTGCTTTACGTACTAGAACGCAGATACAGATCACCAGGCAGCCTTCCCAAGGACTAAAAGCTTCTGCCACATAAGCGTAAGAATAGTTCAGAACAACGTACATTTCTGCGTTAATCCTTGATTAATCTTGGTTTCACAACAACAATAAAACGTGCTTCAGAGCCTCGAGGTAACAGGAAAACTAGGGGTACCTCCTAAAATACTACGAAAAATCAAAATCTCGGATTCATCTGAAGTGGGTAGCAAAACATACGTACTTCATTCTTTTTGTGTAGCAATTTTATGTATAGGCTAGTAGTTTGGGTTCCTTATGAATTATCTGTTGATTTTTTTATTGTATGTAACTGACAAATACTCTCCAAGGATCTGAAAAAATATACTGGGTTTTTTCTCCATATTTGGAAACCAAATCTGTTATGCAAGCAAACTTTCTGAGATGTTAGAATGACCTTCCTTGCTGGAAAGATACTTCATATGTTTGCAGAATATTGAGTTTTTATAATATATCTGCTTAAATAGTGTAAATTAGAAAAAATAAAGGACAGAGAAGCTGCTTATAGCACACAAATTCCAGATGTCTGTCCTTACCAAGAAAGATTATTCTACCGTAAGTCCTGTAAGGTAATCCATTTAAACCTCTCCCAGATTCATCAATTACTTATTTTTTGATCTGATACAGAGAATGTCATGCAAAAAGTCAGTTATTCTTCATTTTAGTTTGGGGTGTTACTTACTAATATCTCTTCAGCTACTCTGCAGGAAAAAGACAGTACGTTCACTGGAAACACAACATGTATGTGCAGTTTATAATTTATTTTAATAGAGGATAGTGTTTTATACAAGATCTAAATACCTGCCAATGTTCGTTACTTCATTTCAAGATGGCGTATTTCTAGTTTTGACATCCTCAACAGATAGGCAGACTCGACCCCTAAGCTAGTTACTGAGCAACCAAAAATAAAAATTCCAGTTGTTTCTGAGTATAATGAGACTTCTACTCTCTAGTCTTCTCAGCCACGGCTCACGTACAGATCCAGGAAACTATAATTTTGTAATCCTGAAGTTGATATTCAAAATCCACATCAAGTCTAGCCTACCCACATTCATAGCTTTGCTAATTCCAGAATATGTGACATTTGAATGCCTTACTATAAAAAATAGGATTAAAATTATTGTTATTTGAGACTTTACATGAAAAATAAATTGGTATCTATCAAACATGACTTCCATTATAGTGGTATATGTACAGTATCTGACATCCTTATTTTCCAGTACTGTTGCGGCAGAGCTGTGACTCCATGGTGCATCATATAATCCTCCTGATACCATGAGCGTGTCATGTGGTGTACTGTATAAATCATCTGCAAAATTGCAAAAATATTCTTAGTAGCACTATAGAAAGCTTACAGGAAAACTAATCAGCTAAGAAGGGTGTAAAATCATATTTGCCTCATACTACACCTGTTTCCATCAATGGACTATATATAGTAAATAAAACTGAATATATAAACAACTTTATGTTAAGGCATTAACCCAGTTTGTGTAGGAAAAGCAAATGAAAATTAATAAATTCACGTGCTTTGGCTTGTGAATCCTTCAGGTAGCACACAATTCAAAAAAGTGAAAACGAGAGCTACCAGTCAGAAGCTCTTCATAGCAGTGAATATTGACGCTTTTATCTGTGGAATTTTATTGAAGTTTTAAAGGCTATGTTCTGATATTCTTGACGCAGCTCCTCATCTGTATTATGCATTCAACTGAATTAACCCGGTCTGGCCCCAGCGGTTCACGGAAACGCTGTCATATGTAGTGACACCGACCTGAAGCCTGGGCTGCGTGATCTGGAGTCAGAGCTTCGATGAAGTTTACCGGTACGGTTCTGAAAAGCTGATTGCTTAGTTTGAGTGTTTCTGATGTTGATGACTCGCAGCTCTTTTAAATGGTAAAAATGCAGGTGGCAGAGTGATAACCAGCTTCAGCCTTGTGATATCTGAAGGCTTCTTGCTGTGAATGGCGTTACATGCAACACGTGCCAGGTGTGATGTGGCTGTTAAAGCAGAGGAACTGCTGCTGTCCATTCTGATCCTTTTTGGGTTCCAGCTGAAAGCTGCATTTTGCACCTTGGTTTGATTGACTTCAGCTGAAATACTGGAGGCTGTAAAACTTGTTGCTGGTGTTTTTCCAGATCCACGCTGTACCTTTGTTTGTATGTCTCTTATATAAGAAACAGATAATCTTTGGCTTGAACAAAGTGCTTTGCCATAAGGTAACAACAGGTGAAAAGGATTGGAAAATGCATAGGTTGAATTCTGTTCCTCTATTGTCTCACTTCTCTTGTTCAGCAGTGGGTTTATTTGTCTTTGTCTAATCTGCTCTGTCCTCTTTTTCTGAGTTGCCTTGGGAACAACTAAATTTTCCTTTAATTTGCTTACTGGATAACTGAGTAGCCCTGGGTCTATAGATTGTAAAAAAAAAAAAAAAAAAAAAAAAAAAGGAACTGATTAAATTTAAATACTTATCCTGGCCATATGTTTAATGCCTGATCTTAAATTTCTGGTGCAGATATTTGCTTTTCATTGAGAACTATTTTTTCTGTATGGTAAGTAATAACTTTTTAGTACACCTGTTTGTTCCAACAGCTTAAAACAAAAGCAGAAGAGGGGAAAGCCTAAAAAGCTGCATTGAAAATTCAGTTCTAAGTCTTAGAAGACAAACAATCAGCATTTACCTATTCTAATGCTTGTCTTGGATCTCTCATAAAATATTCAAATGTCAAGTCAGTATCATTTGTCCATCGTGGCTTTATTAAGCACAGGAAATCTCAAAATTGTTAGCTTGCTATTTCATTAGTACAGAACGTTGGGGTTCACTCAAAAGTTGAATTTTTAAATTAATGTTTCAACCCCTGTTATTACCCCGTACTTATAGTTAACTCCTGTCCTGGATAATACTGATAGATCCAGCAAGAGAGCCATACCTTTTGGTAGCGTATGAACGCACGCCTTCCCTCAGCAAATAGTCAAAAAATTTATCTCTTTGGTCTGTTTTCTTTGTTAAATGCAAGGCATGTTGTAGCAACAGTGGTTTTTATTATGTACTGTGTCATGAAATGGAATACTCTAGAATGGTGGCAAAACTTGATACAATATTACCAAGTATTTCAAATTAGACCACAAGGTTATTTTGGCAACTTGAGAAAATCCACATTTTGTATCTATCTTACTTAAAAAAGAAGAATGTAACCACTGCCAGCATTTAAAACTACAGTGCGGGGTTAGCCTGTGCAAGCACTCCAGGTGTGTAGTAACTGTCGCTCAACACTACCGACCTCCAAATGGTATTTGAAAACGTGTTTTGTTTAAAGCTGCAAGAGCAGAGAGTGCAAAATAGAATGTGGAAAATAAGAGCAGATTTTAAGAAAATCACACTGTGAGGACTCACCCAAGCTGACAAAGGCAGGAGTACGGACTGGCAGGTAGTCCGGAGTGACAGATCCGATGTCCTGGCTGCGCCTGTTCCTTCGGGATCTCGATACCCAGTGTCCATGGAAACCAGGGGAGCTCAGGGGGTAGGGATTAGCCAGTGTACCCACACAGCGCTGACCGGGCCTGATGGAGACTAGCTGGGAACGTGAGAGGACGGGGAATGTTACATGTCGGCAGTTGCTGATCTTACTTCACAGTAGCTTGAAAAGGTAGCTTTTTCAGAACTGGACACTGCACTGGGCACAGAAAACTTTAAACAGTTTTCCCCAAGCGTATGTAAGGAAGATATTAAAATCTTGATTAAAAAGATGCGTTAAAAAAATCCTCAGGTGTGCACGATAGTTATTATAAAGAACAACTATTTCTAAACCACTAATAATAATACTACTTTAAATTTCAAAACTAAGAGGATTTTTTAAAAAAATGCTATAGGAATTAAATGTCTCTAATAAGAAAAAACAAAAAAAACAAAAACCAGGGTTATTCCTACAACCTTTTCTGTCCCTAGGTATCAAGGTATTTAATTTAGTTTGCCTTGCTTCTACCGGCAGTATCCTGGGGGAAGGGTTCATGAGGTCTTCCCTTTTCCTTCTTTACAGCCATTTTAATTTTCAGTTGGAATCGTGGAGTGGCTTCTGCTTTGGGGGGCATTCCCTTTGGCGTGCTCCACAGTCCGTCACAGCTGTGGCAGACCCTCCTTTGCCAGGTGGGCGTGTGAGGTTGCCCGAGAGGGCAATGAATGGCTCCTGGGTACGAGCAGCCTCCGGCGGGGCTGCACACCTGACGTCTGAAAGGAGAGACAGAAACATACCCCAGTGCTCGTACCCAGCGTATGTAATTAGCATAAATTCTGATCTAAAAAAAGTCAATTGTACATGCATAGTGTCACCTCTCCATGCCAGACCTTCATCAGCAAAGATCTTGTCTGATTACCTGTTGACTGCTTATCAGATTGGCGGTCAGACCAGGAGAACACTACAAGCCTTAGGGACTGAAAAGTGCCTGTGGCTTTTACCCCTTAGCATAGTTCTGATATCAGGTGGGTAGTCGTTCATCCTCGATAGCGCTGCAGAAGGCTTCTGGATTCTCTTTGCTGTTGTTCTTTGGGCTTTTTTACATTTTGTCCTCAGTGTAGCAATTGTATATCTTAGAATAACAGAAATATCTAGCACTTTCCAAAGAAGTGAAACCAAATACGAAGCAGTGTATCATATGAGCCAAAGAGCAAACGGGATTATGAAGTATTTGCAGACCATAAATGGAGATCGTTGGCATATGACAGGCAACAAAGAGAATTGATGGTTTAATCTCTGGTTGATAGAAAATGCTGCAGCTAATCCTAGGAAAGAAAGAGAAGAACGGTCATCTGTGAATCTGTAAATTTAAGAGATGGGAGCTATGTTTCAAGCTATTACAGAGAGGCTCACAATAGACAGATTAGCTTTGAAAATTCAGCAGCTACAGTCTGTTTAAATGCAAAACCTGGCAAAACCGCTTGTTTCTATGGCAGCATATTAGGATCAACTTTCCTTTGATCAGTGGAGGTCTGTGACAGGATGGGGTTGGAAATAATTCCTCTACCAGAATACTAATCTTCTGGAAATGTGATTGGCTTTGCCTGTTTTTCATCAGCATAGCTTCTAATTCTCTGTTGTTTGCAAGCACGGACGGTGCTATATGCAGTGGAAACAAGAGTCACCCTGCGGTGTAAGTTAACCTGCTCATTAGATCACAGAGTTTTCATTGTGTTGTACTACTAACAGGGGAAGAGTGAGCAGGAGTAATGTGTGATAACTTCTCCCCCTTGTTCCTACTTTTATCTTAGGCATTGGTCAGTGACAGAGAATCCTATTAAATTACTTTTATATAAACCTTCTGGTACGCACTGAATTTCTCTAGCCCATTACACCATTACAAAGATTCCTGGGTAATGAACCCAAGAATTTTATGATTACTAAATTCTGTTTACAGAGATCACTTAAACCACTTCTTGTAGAACATCAGCATACTGTCTTTCACTTAATGAAAGTGTAAAATAACTGATGTCAGTGAATGGATTGGTTTAGTTAACAGAAAGGTTAAAGATAAATAATTAACAGTGTAACTGGCTGTTCCAGAACAGGGCTACAAAGCTGATGGCTGTAAAAACACATTAAAAATTTCTATCACTGAATAGTCTGCAGGTCAGCAGGAGGGCAACCAAAGAAATGGATCCATAAACATGAGACTTTTAACTACTGATTTTAGGGAAGTGTATGAAAGAAGCCTCAGGCATTCATAGATTGCCACACTGGACTTCATTGTCCTGCCATGGTCTTTTGTCTTGCTGCACCCTGTAGGTATCGGGATCTCACTCCCATCAAGTGTTCAGAGCAGTCAGCCATGAATGAACTCTACGGCCATATCCAGAAGGAAAATCAAGGAAAAGTTTTTCTACCAGCTTAATAGTTTGTGTAAACTACTGAACAGACATGAGCGTGTATATCGCTCTGGGGATGTTTAGTGCATCTCTGACAGATGGGCACGCTAATGTGATGCCAGCAAAGAAGAGGTAGTAGCCAAGAGGTTCTGCGTCCATATCGGTGTGGGGCTGGTCTGAGAACGAGCAGCAGTTGTCACATTAGTCTCAAGGTCCACTCAGAGTAATTTATTGTGCTTCCAGATAAATTAATTTTAATTCTTAATACTTGGTCAGCTATTTCTGTAATGCAGTGCGGTGCATTCAGAGGCTGGGGAAAAGAGTTGCAGTGAATAAAATGCACTGCTAAAATTATACTACCTGCTCCAGTGATTAATAATTCCCGACATTCAGTATACACCACATCGTACTCTGCCTAATAGCTCTAAATCTTCATGACAGTAGGGCTCTGGACAGATGGAACGAAGGACATTGCGTCTATGTAGTTGCCTTAACAACCAAATTTGTAATCACCTCAAAGAATGAAATCAGGTTTGTGTGGCATGACCTATTTTATGTAACACCATCTTGACAGGCATTAATTATGTTCTCATCCGTTAATTCTTTATTGCTCAAATCCTGTATCAACTTTCTGTTATTTTACCTGATTTACCAGGGATAGATGTCAGGCTAGCTGGTTGAGAGTTACCTGGGTCAACATTCTCTCTTTAAATATTGGCATAATAGCACTTTTCTTAATGCTTTGAAATTTCCTTAGCATTCCAAGACTTGTTGAAATTAACATTAGCTAGCTAATGATGTTAATTTTAAAATATTTATTTCTTATACAATTTATTTAGGTTTGTTTTTTCAAATATGTACGTTGGTTGTTCAACCGCTACATTTTCAAATGCACATGTACTTACTGAAGACTTCGCACTTACTGCATCAACAGCTTGTCTTCATCTTCATTATTTCCTAGTCTCCAGCGTCACATGTGAGTCTTTTACATTTTCTCATTTCTAACAGTGGTTGTTGTTTGTTTTCCTTTTTTTTCCATGGCTATAGTTTTTACTGTTGCATTCTCTTTTTCTTTCCCTATGATAGACTTCCAAGCATTGCTACAAATCAGCTGTACCTACTTCAGCTGTACATGCAGGGGCCACATGCGATATTCTTGCTTTAGGAATGCCATTTTCTATTCTTATTTTGGGCACTTTTTGTCCTCTCCAGGATTTTGTTTTGTGAATTGTTTCCTTTTCCTTTCAGGATCATTGTCTGCTTTGAAATACTCGTAAGATTTCCCAAGAACGAACATTCTTTTCTGTGATTAAAGTTTTAAACAACCAAACCCATACATATATATGTAGCAATATGTGTATATAGAGAGAGTGCGTGTGTGTGTATATATATACACACCACATTATCTACATATGGGGGTATGTATGTGTATACTCATATAGCCTGTATATTTAACTGCATTTAAAACATGTCAGAAAAATGCAGATTTAAATAATGTACTGGAGTAGTAGCAAAATAAGTGTTATACTTCTGTTGCTAAGTGTAGATGGACAGATGTTACTGAGAGTACAATTACTGTCCTTCAGCCAGAAAGAGTTGTATTTAATTCCTGAGAAGTTCAATGGTAGAAATTAACCCATAATTAAAGACTCCATGAAAACAGAAGACTATGGCTGGTCTTAATAGAACAAGAATTCTACCATATTATCAAAAAAAACCCTTGAAGAATTAGTCCAGGACACAAAGCTGTGTGCAGCAGCCTGGTTATTCAGGAATTAGCTAAACGCCAGTTGGGACTGACTGGATCACTCCTCCAACAGCCCAAAGTGACGACATTTACCAGCTCAAACGCAACTTTACCATATTTCTTATGGCTACGTAAATCAAGAATGTGGTTACCCGCATGAGACATACATCAGACTGAAGTCCAAACGGCAGGCGGGGGATTAACTGAAAGGGTAGGTGTGAGCAGAGCTGCAGTGGTTCAGCACAGTGAGAAGGCTGGCCGGAGGCTGACGAAGCCGTAGAGGACAGAGGTTTTGTGCCGAGTCAGCGCAAGACGTGCACGCTCACCGGACCCTTTCTTACTTCTTCTCCTCCCAGCTCTTCCACAAAGCCCTAAACACAAGTGTTTTACCTCATCTGTGGACATCTTAGTTTCACTGGTGGTGGTGCAGTATTTTGCTTCTCATTGTGCTACAAGGAGTGGTTTCCTAAGTTCTTTGCCCTATCATTAGTATTTCAGAGTGAATTGCTTGTTACTTCAGTATTTGCTCAGTAGGTTCAAGGACAGATAATTTCTCAGTGGTTTTTTTGAGTATGTAAGTCAGGCTGTACCTAATCACACTGCAGAGCAATGGCTTTGATTTGAGATTTGTTACTTTCTGTGTACAGCACTGCATCTCTCAGTTGTGCCCGCCTGGTAACGAGCAAACTGAGTGAAACAGACTTCATTAAACTTCTGCAAAACATATGTGTAGAATTAGTCATATGCGATTCAGGATGACTCCGCTTCCATGCTAGCCTTCCTGTCATGATGTTGCTGTCCTATGTAGCAATTAAATTAATCAATAATAACTTTTTTTTAAAGCAGTGGTTAGTTTAAAAGCCTGAGAAGAGAATGACTGTTAAAATAATTAGATTTCCAGCTCCAGTTTCCAGGTTAGGATATTATGGACACATTTGTTCCTATCACATTTGCTTCGTGGTTCAGTATGAATTTTCAATAGATGACTATGCGATAAGAAAGCAGCAATTCAGATGCAATTATATAAACAGTAAGATCAGCCTGGAATTAGCCTGGAGAGTATAAAGCGCACACAGAGCTTGTGCTGGGTCACTGCCTCCCCCAGCTCAAGGCAGAATCAGGTTCCTGTAATAGGGAAGAATTCAGCTGACAAGAGGTTGGTCCTTCCAGACTTGCATTGTTGCAGCTACAGGGTAAACCAGACCGTGTAACGAACGGCTTTTGCTAGGGGAAACGGACCGCTGGAAGAGCCTAGAGGGTGATGTCCATCTGTTTGTAGACACTGTCATTTACAGTTTGTAGTTTAGAGGCTATAACGTAGACCTTGGAATTGTCTGGGAGCTAACCAAAGCTTTGTTCTCGGGATCCCCCAGCAGGTCTGAGAAATGAGGTCAGCACAACAGCCAGATAAAGTGGGCATTCATTGATTTGAACTCTTTGCTGATGTTCTTGATTGTTATTTGCTTGAATCTATTATTTAATTCTTGGCAGTGTTCCCATTTTATCATGCCTCTAAGCCAACTGTAAAAAATACAGTGGTATGCCTGATATGCACAGCTGTTTCTTTTTCTCTCTTAAACATTTTATAACATGCTTTCTTTAGAAAATTATTTTTAAAGCAGAAAGATTATTTTAGCATCTCTGGCTAATTCTAGAGCTCATGTTCTCTCATATATGTCACATTTTCAAATCCTTTAGCTCCTGTTATTTTTCTGTGTCAGCATTTTATCACTTATTAGTGAAAAGTTCCATGTAATATGCCTTAGTGGGGAAAAAGTGAATTTGTTTTATGTTTTTAATGGCCTGCTTACACTTTTCTGTTTAGTGGTTAATACTATTTCAATTAAAGGTCTGAGACTGAAAAGAACTTGTCAGGCTGTAGCTAAAAAAGTTAAGTTTACTTGTGGTCTGTGACTATCATAACTATTCTTGTCAAATTCTGAGAGAAGGCCTGGAAGGTACATCTAATTTTACTTAGGGTTTGCTTTGTTTTTTTTCCCCCCCATCTAGCATGACTCCCTTCTTTGCGATGTCTCTCCTCTTTAGCCTGACTTTCGGTCAAACAGCATCACTTTGTGCTCCTTCTGAGTATATAATCCACGTGGAGAAAAGGGAATGTGCCTACTGCCTGGCCATCAACACCACCATCTGCGCTGGATTTTGCATGACTCGGGTACAAGGCGTTACTCTGTTTTAGGCAATGGTTTCTGTGACGGCCATCACTGCAAACCAACTGCCTGTTCTCACTGGAAAACTGTGTGTAAATGATCCCACTCTAATAATGTTTGTCACAGACAGAAAAATCACACTACCATCATGATTCCAAGTTAGCTTTCTGTGAAGGTATGGATGAGAAATGCCAAGCCTCCGGAATTGCGGAGTTTATCACACCAGTGGCATAGCAGAGAAGTGACTGCTGCGGTCACTGCAGAGCCTCTGTAGTCAGTTTGTGGGGTCAGGATGGAACAGGTGAGAAGCAGATGATATTTAGTCACTCTTATTTAATGTAAATGACTTGGGTAACTGTTAATTCCACTGCTGTTATGACAGCTAGCTGTGCAGAATATCTCGCATGTAGGCATGCCAACGACTGTGCTTGCGCTTCACTGTTCAACACGGCATTTTAATTTCCGCCTTGGTCAGTAGGTAGCCAATACGGATTACAAAACACTGTTACTACTCTGAGCCAAGCAGATTAGTTAAAACCATAAAAGCAAGGTGGACATATCTACAGGGGTAGAGAGCTCCAGTCATTGCAGATTCAAAATTACAGATCTGAACAGAAGTACGCTGAAAATATCAGAGCCAGTCTAAGTGCAAAGATGTTTGCTTTCTGCACATTTGAGAAAACATCAAAGGAAATCTTCTGACACTCGTGTGCATCAGTGAAACAGTGCATTTCTTTTTTCTTTGTAGGACAGCAATGGCAAGAAGCTGCTACTCAAAAGTGCTCTGTCCCAGAATGTGTGCACATACAAAGAGATGTTCTATCAAACAGCACTGATTCCGGGCTGTCCTCATCACACCATCCCTTATTATTCCTACCCTGTGGCTGTGAGCTGCAAGTGTGGTAAATGTAACACTGATTATAGTGACTGTGTTCATGAGAAGGTTAGGACAAACTATTGCACTAAACCACAGAAGCTCTGTAACATGTAAGCTTCCAACAGAACGTGGTCAAAATGTACCTCTGCCCACAACTAAGCGTAAATAAAAGTGTATTTCGTAACACGTTTGCAAACTGGTGTGCAAAAAGTTTTATTCAAAGATGCATCACTGCTTACTTCAATTAACAGGATATTCTGTGACGTGCACAAGAGCAGAGTCATAAGACTGCAGGTTTGTGTTCAGAACCCACCTGTAATTTACTTCAGGGAAGAAGGAGAAATTACTATGTGTATGTATAAAATTTTGCTCATAAATCCCAGGTATTTTGTGATACTCAGAGACAAAACATTTGATATATTTCAGAGTTAAAAAAAGGCAATGCATACTCTTAGTATTGAACATCTTAATTAGATTTAGATTTTCACATATACTTACAGCCTTCCTAAGAGCAACAGTATTTTCCATATATGTAATATTGGGTTTTTTGAGTGTAGTCAACTGGGACGAAGCACATACAGTTTGCTTATCTACACTATGGATCATTACTACAGGTCATCACCACTCTTGTCCATCACCACTGTGTTCCTTACGCATACTCCTTCATGCCTGCACTGCTGGAGTAAGCCTCTCTTACTACAACTGCAGAACCAGTTAGAAAAAAACAATAGGGCAGGTTTTTGGTTTGGTTTTTTTTTTTTTAATTTTATAGTCTATACTATTCAGTATGCAAACAAAGGAAAGTAGATGACAGAAAAAGGAACAGTCCTAAGGTAAGCCTACGTTAAGTTTATATAACATTCCATAGTTAACAGATTAAAAGTATTAAAAAGAAAAAATAAGAAATGTCCTGTCTTGGCAAGGTGACCCTAAGACTCTTCTGAAGTCTTTTAATGGCCTCTGTGTGCACGAACCCAATTGCTAAGAATGGGCCATTCTTCTACTGAGCACAGCAGGTTTGACATTACACACTTTAGTCAGCAGTGGGGTGATACCTACAAACTTTCAACTAGGTATTGAACAGCAGACCTTACTCAAAAGGTACTGCGATGCTGAAATGAAGCAGCAAGTAACTTATTTCCTTATGTTTTCTCCTGAAAATCCAGTTCTTGCTCTTCCTCATCCCTCATTAAGGATGACGCTGGAATATTTGATGTTCTTGCCACCATCCATAGCAGTATCTCTATTCACTCATGCAATTTCTCATGAAAAGTAGTGGTTATTAATCTGTACCTCTCAGAGGTAGCACTGAAGACATCGATGGCCCACTCTCCACCCTTTCTCATCTCAAGAGTTCTCTCTGCCTCCCTGCCCTCCCTTCCAGGATCCACGTGCTATGTATAAAAAATGACCTACATTGAATACAGCCCTCAAGCAATCAAAGGTACAACCTGAAACAATGCCAACTGCCATAATGCTTTGAGCCTAAAGTTTTGCATAAAAGTGTAAAAGTTAATTTTTAGCAGAAACATCAAATAAATAATATTTAGAAATAGACACTCAAACCAAACATGTACTCTATGAAGATGATAAATAAATATACAATTGCCCACTCTTCTAGCATCCTGTAACTGAATTTTCAACATCTCCATGGGAAAGGTGATAATGACCTGGCATGTTTCAGCACCGATGTCCTATGATGATCTCTTTACATAGAATTAGCCCTTTCTCACATAGGGGGAGAAAATTTTATGAAATGGTAATATTATCCTTCTTTTGCAGCAGGAATCATAAAGACAAAATAATCTAGTTTGCCACGCATGTAACCTTATTCTCATGCACAGGAGCAAAGTCTGAACAGTAATTTCAGCCTCCTGATATATTCATTACCCAGCTCTAATCCTACACTGTATTGCATCAGTTACAAGAAAAGAAACATCTTTTCTGACCAACAAGACGAATTTTTAACCTGATTACCAAAGTTTACTCAGATTAAAATGCAAAGCATATAATGACAAACAAGAAATTGTCGATGTGTGGAAAACTATCAGATTCCTAGTTAATACTACGTACTGTGTTGTAAACTCACTACTGCTCATTTTTAAAAAATTCTACCAGCTTCCATTTTTAAGTTAAATATTACATTCAGAAAGGCCATAAAGGTGAATCGAAGTACTTAGAAAAATTTAATCAAGCTGAAAATCAAAACTGTGACGTATACAAAACATGAATGATCTAGAAGATTAGAAAAGAAATGTTCCCATCCCTGGCAAAGAAGTGCCTTAAACAGTAATCTCCTGTCAGTTTAACAGCATTCTCTTGTTACCAATGTCAAATTAACCTCAATACCTAAAAATACTACTGAGATGCAAGATATATTTTTTCTGTTTATGCAAATTCATTTTTAGAAATATGACTCTACCTCCCAAGAAATTAGATATTCCATTCACACTTTCCTTGAAATAGTAAATAAAGGAACCAGAATTCACAGGATACAAATAGGAAATTTAATTTTCTTAGAAAAATCTTGCTTTCAATTTTGCAGTTTTCATGAGTGTTCCTGGAATCTGATACTCTATTCCAAACACCTTTATTTTGTTTCAGCTGCAGCAAAGCCTTCATGAAAGACTAAGGGAATCTACTAGGTGGCCCTCCTTGAGCAGGGGGGTTGGACAAGATGACCTCCAGAGGTTCTTTCCAACCTCAACCATTCTGTGAAACAGCAAAAGCTTTGTCCAGGACAACTGCAATAATAAGCTGACAGCATTTGTGTGCTTGTCACGGACTCTACACACGGCATGAACTGTAATTGTCATATGCATAATTTGGTGATAAAGAAATGCCTTCGCAAGCAAGGTTTGAAAATTTAAATTCTCAAAAATCACTGTTTAAAATTAATAGAAAATCCAGAGGATTTTGCAGGAACAGTAGGTGCCCTACTTCTTTAAGATATGTCCCTTACACCTATGGTTTAAATAATCCTGGTATGGCTAGATATATACAAGACTAATTCTACAACTGTTGGACCAAGAGAGGCTCGTTTCAATTAAGTTACAAAAGAGATTCTGGTGAAGTCCCCAACACAACTGTAAAAACCCTGTCGTGATAGCACGCAAAAGCGCTATGGACTCACAAGTTCTCAGCAAATAGCTGCAACGTGAATTGCTGCTCTCTAGTTTGTGAAGAGCATAGAGAATGATAGGAAAAAATTGGGAAGTAGGTATTTATCCAACAAAGCAGCAATTATTTTACCTAGTAAATGGCAAAGAAACAAAATGTTCAGCTTGAAGATCAGATAGTGACTTCTGAAGGTGCCTGACCCTTTAAAAAAGGATATTAAGCACAGTAAAATTTAAGTCAGCTTACTATTAAGCAGCACTTGCACTTAGCAAAATAAAAAAGGGAACTAGGCCTACTCACAGTAATAAGCACCACTGCAAAACTACTGTAATGCTCCCTTACGCCTGAGACTGACAGATTTATCTTCAGTATGAAGATATGCATGCAAAAAACAGCAGTCTACTTTTATGGTTAACACCTGTGGAAAATCACTAACATGAATCCTTTTACACTTGAGAAAAATCGAAACTAAGACATTTGGGTTGTGTTAATGCATCTACTTAAATACATATTTATGTGCCCTTGGAGCACAAATATGTGTTCAAGACCCTCAGGTCCAGTGACAGCAATCTGTCGAGGTGATGATTCCTCAGGGTCAGGTGTTTGTTTGCATTTACTTTATCTTAATATGCCTTTTCACACAACTAAGCAATGGATTTGCAGAGAATCCTAACATCTTACCTCTTCTCAACATCTTAATTCTGGCGAGGAAGTAACAGAAAACATGGGCGCCTGGAACACAGAGCGGGCTTGTGGGGGGCCCCTGGTCTCTCAGAACCCACCCTGAGGCAAATCTGTCCTTTGGACGCCTCCTCTTCGGTACTGGCATTTCTGCGGCCTCTCTTACCTGTGAGAGGCTTGAGAGCCGGGTCTCCCTCTCACCGCCCCTCACACACAACGGCCCGGGCCTCGCCCCGCCGCCGCTGCCGCACCAAGGCCTGGGGGGCCCGGGGTCGGAGCAGCCGCCCCCGACGACTCCTGCCGGCGGCGCCCGGCGGTCGCCACGCTGCGGTCGGTTTGGAGAAGCGCAGTCCCAGACGAGCTAACACCTGAAACCGGGGAAGGAGAACGCACCCGCTGCCCGCGCCCGCCTGCCCCGGGCCGGACCGACCGCGGCAGCACCGCCCAGCCGCCAGGGGGCGCCGCCGCGCGGTCCTTCCGTCGGGCGGGGCGGGCCCGCGACCACCCCGGGGGAGCGGCCGGAGGGGGCGGAGCCGGGGCCCGCCCCGCGCGCGGAGCCAGCGCTGACCGGCCCCTACCGAGCCGCCGCGCGGCCCCGACGCATCCTCGGGCGGGGTGGCCGCCCTGAGCGGCGGGCGCTGGGACCCGGCGGCGCCCCGCCTCGGCCACCGCCCTCCCGCCTCTCCGCCAGGCAAGGCACCGCCCGCGCGCCGGTGGCCAATGCGGGGCGAGCCCCGCCCGCTGCCCCTCCCCGCTGGGCGGGGCCGCTCCGCCGCGCGCGTCCCTGAGGCGAGTCATGGGCAGGCGGCGGCGGCCGCCAGGTCCGGTCGCGGTACGGGGTCGCGCTCCCCTTCCCTCTCCTCCCTTCGCCGGCCGAGGCCTGCTCTGTCAGCCAGAGCCCGCGGCCCGGCGCCAGGGAGATCGCACCGCCGAGGGTGACGGGCGAGCTCTGGGCAGAGCCGGCCCGCAGCCTGCGCTCGCGCCCGGCCGGAGGAACCCCTCGCCGGGCGGTCGGCTGGCCAACCCGCGGGCCTCTGCTGGCGCCGCCGCCGCCGGGTGACCGCCCGGGCCGGTGACCAGCGGGTGTCCGGAGCGCCAGGAGGTGAGGCGAGGGCAAGCGCTGCCGCGGCGGGAGCGCCCGTCGGTCCGGCCGGCGTGTGGCCTGGGGCGGGGGGGGGGCGCGTCGCGGAGCGCGTGGGGGGACGGGGGAAGGCACAGAGACCAGGTCTCGCCGGTAGTCGCTTATTTCGGGTTATTTTTATTAGAAAGTTGTTTTAAATTCAAGACAGAAAAGGTGATAAAACGCCACTTCAGAACACGTTAGACGAAAGGGAAGTGAAAGCTGATTCAGCAACAGGGTAATTTGGGTTTTTTTTCCTTGCAAAGAAAGCTGCTGTAGAGGTAACTCTGCTACAGACTTTGCAGCACAAACCGATACGCCATTTCTGTCCAAAATCAGAATTCGTGGTATAGAAACAAATATGTTATATTGGAAGTGGTTTGTGTTTTGGAGAACCCAGTGTCTGGAGCACCATTAGAGAGGAAGAAGTAAGATTGAAAAGCTTTACTTATGTACGTTTTCTGTGACCAGCCTCCCACGCTATTAATCAGTAGCCTCCAAAGGCTGTAAAATACAGCATTTGAAGGCTTAAGATAACTTAGTTTCTTTTTCAATACATACAAAATATATATATGAAAGGGGAGACCTTATCACCATGTTCCAGTATTTAAAGGGTGACGACAAAGAAGACAGAGACTCCCTTTTTACAAGCAGTCAGATGGAAAAGATGAGGGGTAATGGGTTAACAAGTTACTGCAGGGGAGACTCCGACTGGACTCAAAAGGAAAATTTTTCACAATGAGAACAATCGGCCACAGGAATAATCTCCCCAGGGAAGTGGTGGATTCCCCACCACTGGACACTTTAAGGATTCAGCTGGGCAGGGTGCTGCACCATCTTGTCTAGACTGCGCTTTTGCCATGAAAGGTTGGACCTAGTATTGTATGATTCTATGAAATTTATTTTGCTATAAAACTATCGCTTTCAGTATGAAGAAAAGTGAAATATGAAACTTCATTGTAGGTATATTACAGGGCTGTGCTTCATCAGCTCCTGTGCAATCTCTGCAAGACATCAAAACTGGTTGATGTTTTCCTGTAACAAATGAAGCTGCCACTAAAGTCAGTTACTTACAAAAATTAGACAAGGGAAATGTGAATAATGATGTCTAGAGATGTAATAAGGGCATCAACAATTTACATCTTTATGCTTTAGAGCAAATGGTTTGACAGTAGAAGAAAACGTGAGAAATGTGCTTTCAGAATTATCACCTGGAGGGATTTGATCTTTTGTTACTTTCTTCTGAAACAGGTACAAGGGACAGGGCTAAATGGGTACTTCTGCTGACTTATATGGCAGTTATATGTCTATGTATCTGGTGCATACAAGCATTGGAGTTTGTTAATTAAATCCTGGCATGCAACTCTGGAGTGTGAACTGTATTTGAGGAAGTTTAGATACTGTTTTGGATTTAGTTTGCTTTAAAAATCTTTCTTATTGAAGGCATATGGTGTAGTTGCTTGGAAATTATTTTGTACTGCTGACAAAAATCAAAGATTTTGCACTTTCAGGAGCTGAAATGAAAGAGCAGCAGCACAATAAACTGTGGGCACTATATATCCAGTTTTGATAGCCATAACCCTGCCTGTGACATTTGAACATTTTAAAAAGGGCTGCTCAAGCTAGTCAGTGGAAACTGGAGTTGTTAACTAGCTACGATCTAAAAGCAACAGGATCGAATTCTTACAGCTTTGACAGGGAAAGAACAGCTGTATTTTCTGTCCCTTAATGAGTTACAGAAGACTTCCAGTTACTAAGATGCACAGACAACTGCAAATATATTATGCACTTCACAACAGCAGACAACAGCAGGAAACAACAAAAGAGGCTGTATCTCTGGATTCCGTTACAGGCACTAGTAGATGCATAACATGTTGATTTCCAGCTTAAATTGTACCAATAACTTAGAGAACTAAACCAATAACTGGTATTACTCTGTTTCTGATATGCAAGTGCAGGTATCCCCTATACCTAAATAGTAGTAAACTCTAGAGTATAAGCAGTAGTTACGCTCAGAAAAACAAATGCACTGTTCAGAGGATTAAAAAAAAAAACAAACACAAACCCAAAATGCTTCAGCAGAAAGTTAGGTTGTTCAAGTCTGAACTTATAGAAGGTTTCTTTGTACCACTCTTCCCTGTTTGCATAAAGCACTTAGATGTTTTTGTACTTCTGGGGGAGTGGGGCACTGGGGAAGCCACAGAAGTTTCTGCAAGCTGCCTTTTAATTCAGTGCATCTCAATAGCAGGAGTGGGCATCTTCCAGCTTACTGAAGAAGCAGTAAACAAATAAAGTAGTAAACTCTGGTCCTATCACTACATTCTGGTGCTACAAATTTGAGGAATTAAAACCAATTATATTTAGATGTGTTTAAAATAATTAAAACGTTGTTATTACAAGGGGGTGTAACAGAAAGAAATAGCTTTATTTGAACCTAACTTCTGTCCCTGTAGGGCAATAATCTTGGAACCTGGACCACTGTCTTCCCTATTGTGCTATTTTTACTGGTTTTCATGGAAAGCTATCTTGCTCTGAATGGCAAAAATGACACTATGCACAGGTTTCTTCTTTCTGCCGGTATTAGCCGGTGAGAAAACACCCCAGTTGCACACTATCCCATTATCTGTTTAGAGCAGAACCAGTTGTAGGGACAGTTTCAAGTGTACCTGGGATCCAGGAAGCTGCTTTGCCTGTGTCAGTTTGCTGTGAGAAACTTACTTTCTTCATGTCAGCTTGAGACCCTCGGGGATTTGTTGCCAGTGTCATTCTCCCAGTTGAGCCTTTCCTAGGAGCAGACAGCACATGGGGGACCATTTTCTGGTCTGATGTTTGCAAAATAAGGTCCCAGGCCCTACTTTTACACGGCATCCATAGCTAATCAGCTGTGAACAGTGATACAAGCCTAACTCTTCTTTGGCGTGCGATATAGTGTCTCCCTGTCAGCTGGGTGCCTGAAGCTAGGCCCAGAAAATGCTCAGTTGGTAGCTGCATACCCAGCATTTAGTGCACAGCTGTCTCAGTGTCTCAGTTCGTGGTTGAACAATTTGAAGAAAGATCTATGTAAAAGACAGCAAGATGTGTCAATTAAATCGGACACATGAAACAGCAACACTATTTCCAATCCTGAATTAACAGAAAAGCCATGGGAGTTGGTCCTTCTGTGGGAAACGTGAGATAAGTATCCCGAGGGATGTATATTCCACACAAACACGTGCACTAGAATGCACACGTTTTCTGAAATCCCATTTCCATTTCAGTGGAATAAAGACCCCATAAATGGTAAATGCCAAGTCCTGTTAGACATCAGGGACCATTTCAATGAGCTGAACTTTTCCCCATCATGTATGGAACAACTGCATCAGAAATCTGAACTAGTGATCATCAGAGAGACAGAGCTGCTGCGTGGATTTTGTTAGCAAAAAGCTGTTCTCTGAAATGGTGAATTATCTCGAGTAAGCCAAAAATTAAGAGATTCTGAGCCTTTGATGTAATTTATTTTCCCCTTCTGGGGACAATCTTTCTCCCTTCTAGGCTGCTTTAAAAAGAACATTCTCTTATGAATAAATATGACAAATAGAAAAATAAAAATATAGAAACAAACTATGTAAACGCAAGCCCTGAGGTATTTCAAGCACACAGTGTAATTTTTATACTTGACATGCAATCTAAAGGTGCCAGTAAGAAAATTTACTTTATGGCTCTAAAAACGTCCTGTCTTTCTTTCCTGCCTTACACCCACAAGAAAGGGTGAGAGGTTGAGGTAAGAGCCCCATAGAAGCTGTGATAGTCACAGAAGCAGAAACAGAGGATATTAAAGTGCTGCGTGTCGTTCCCTGACCATTTTCACTCTTTGGTTGGCTTCCGCATGCCAGTTAGATTCTACAGAGTATCTGACAAAGCTGCTGCTCTTCTGGATATCGGCTCCACTCCTGCGCCAGCACATATACCATATAGAGTGTTGCAGGATAAAGGGACTTCTGAATAAAGATTTTAGTGGCCCCTTTAACTCATAGATTTTTGTGTGTGTGTGTCTCAGGCTAGCTTGGGAAGCTTGAGCATGCTTTGCCCTGCAATTGCTCACAAATAACTGCCATCTTCCCACCTCTTTCCCCCTCTTCCCTTAGCCTGGATCTCCTTGGACATGTTTCCTCCCCCAGAGCTTTCTGCCTTTGCATGAAGGGTTCAGTCCTAAAAAAAAAAAAAAAATAGTCCCTGCATGACAGTGAAGTCAATGGGTCTACTCACATAAATTAAAGTTTGCTAGAGCAGGCCCTGAGGCATTAAATAAAGTCCAATTTTATTAATTCTACTCTGTTTGGGCTTTGGAAAGAACAGTTACAAAATGGATCATGGGTCTTACTTTTTAAAATGGCATGTGTTCCTCTACTAACTCTTTGTAAACAGGGGCTCGATATGAAAGGGTTTCAAGCACTGTATACCTATGGGTGTGTGTACATTCTTGCATAGTGAGACTCTGGAAGAATATGCATGCAAACATGCACACACAACATATTCCATTTGCACATACTTACCTAAACAAGGTACTGCATATACAGATACCTGCTCATGTGCATATATTTGTAAGGAGAGATATGCATGTGCTTATCTGCATGTCTACAGATGTATAAACTCATAATTGCACATACACAAACATTAAAAATCAAATTAGTGTTAGATGTACCTTTGCTTTTTTTTTTCATTAAAAAGGACATTTTAAAACCCTTTTTTGTTCACTTTTGTTTTACTGTAACTAATACAATTCACCTGCTCACCTAATGGGATATTTTCCTCTCAGTATGTTAAAACACTAATTAAAATGCATTACAGTTATTAAATTGGGTAGAAGAGCACTTCTTGTGAAGCTTAGTCTGGAAATCCTGGGACATAGTTGTGCAGTGAAAGTTTTAGATCATGTCTCTTGTGTTACGGATCGCACAGCACAGAACCATGCTGAATATCATGCCAAAGATCTAGAAGAGAAGGGAACCAATTTAGGGATCCACTTACAAAACAGTTATAAAATAGTCTGCATATCAGAACAATCTGAAAATAGTCTGCATATCAGAACAATCTGAAGGTTCTTATGGAAGCGTAGCAAGTGACTGCTTCCATCTACAAACCCCGAGACATCAGACAATTAACATAAAAGACATTTCACTGATACTCAAAGCCAAGGTTTAATCTGCTTACACTAGTTTCACTGTTCTTTGTTCTAAATGTTAAGGCCAGCATAGTAACCCCAACCGTTAATATTATTGACACAGATTTCACTGACATCAATAATTGCGATGACTGGTATTATGCCTAGTATTGCACCAAAAGGTTCTCAGTTTCAGAATGCTTCTACATGAAATATTGTATACGCATTTGAATAAGAGCAGAGAATGATCCCAGAGCAACCAGGTCTCTGGAACTGGTGCTGAGAATTGCGGTTTTACAGAGAAAGCTATGTTTTTAACAGATACTAGTCAAGACCAAGATTATGCATTGAATATAAAACTCGGTTCGTGATAGGGAATTAGTTAACTAGAGGGAATGTTAAAAGCAGAGAACAGTTGGTATTGCCAGAGTCTCCAGAAATTTCTTTTTTGCCACAGGCTGATCCTCCAAAGCAGTTAGCAGCTACCTCCTGATGCTTCATTGCTAATGATGGGAGATGAGCAATACTATCCGGCAGTTAAACCACTGAGTTCATATCCCCTCCCCACACACCTCCCTAAGGAAGAGGAGACAGGTGACCAGTCATACCCCATGAAGTGTCAGAAACAAGCACAGAAAAATGTACAGACGTGTTTCTGCTGCTTAAGAGGTTATAGCTTCTTAACTTCTGCTATATCTGAGGTGGGATGCCATAGAAGAGATGTTCATATTTCTAGTGTATCCTTGTTGAGCAGAGAGGTTATTGGAATTCTGTCCCACCCATAGTGCTTTGCTGTATTTTTGAGTACACGTTCATGTTTTATAAAAATCATAGGATTCTTTAATCCCCTTTACCCATGACACAGTTTCTATTACATACATAAACCTTTCATCTGCTCCTAAGTGCCCGCATAAGTCCACGAACCTCCTGCTCTTCAGAGCAGCTAAAAGGGGTATTTCTTTACTAATATTCTGGCTCCTCATAGTTCTTCAGACTGCTGCGGGTTTCTGAATCTGAAGGAAGTCATGGGACACGCATGGTGGAAAATGCTTTCTGTTAAAGCCTGTGTTTGATACAGACTGCCTGCTCCTGCTATATTCTTGCAGCAGGGTGACATCTATTGGTCACAGCTCTGTCATGAAGGAGCAGACCTTGGGAATGCAGCAATGCACACTTGTGGGAGAAGGTGGACTGTAAGAAATGTTATCCACGTGTTGATGACATAATTCAATAAACAGCTGCCTGTAACTAGGTGCTACGTTTTGAGGAAAGAAATACTGTTCTGAAAACTGTGCAGTTTAAATCCTGTTCCTTTAAGAAAATACGTATTGATCACTGGAATCTGTGACCTGGAAAACCTGTTTATCCTTCACATTGAACCAATGGTACAACCAGCATTTTCCAGGAAAGCCATTTCTATACAAAGGGTAGGTACTCTCTGTTCCTTATGAAATCTAAGGAATGGGTCCTCAGAGGGCTTAAAGCATCAGCCTGCAGCTGTTTTGGAATAGATGAAATGCTGCTACAGCCTTTTGCTTTTCAGTTTGGTTCATGTGAACTCCCCTTTCCTACTATTACAACAAAATAAGTTTACCATTGGATACTTTGGACACTGTCTAAGGACACAAAATAAACTGGTAAAACAAAGTCACGCAAGTGTGCTTGCACCAATGTGGGCAATTCCCAGAGAGAAGACACACTGCAAGCGATAAGAGTAGCTGCACCTCTGAGGAATCTCACCAGCTGCTGCAAAATACCTTCCACAAAGCTTTGAGTAAGGGGCAGGGTACTGGGCTCAAATATACATTTGAGAGTGAGAACATGGATTTACTCACTGTGGTGCCAGCAATTGCAATTCCAACAATTCCAACTAAATGCAGATTAGCATCAATTATGTTCTGGATTTCAACCAGGCAGTTCTATTTAAAACAAAATGGAAAGATTTTTACTCCTAAAAAATATACTCCAACCGACTCTGTCAGCTGCTCTCACTAAACAACACATAAACATGAAAAATATTATTGCAGTCACTGTCCTGATTCTTGCATCTATGCCTTGTGTTTTGTTTCACAGCATATTCCCTTTTCTAGTGAGACATGTGGACGTCTTGCCTGTACAGGCTGACACATACAAGTCATTTGCTTACAATCAGTTTTCTGTAAATTTAAAACCCTTTATGTGACAGACCATGCTAAATTAAGATGTTTGGCCCTTCAGATTGACATCGTACTCACAAGCAGATTCCACAAATGTCAGAAATAACAGTATCCTTCTTAATACCAACAGAGTTTCTAGTCAGGAATCCCCATGCATGATTAAAGCAGGCACTTGCCAAAATTCAGCTTTCAGGGGGCTTTTCATTTAGGACTCCTGTTCTGCTACCTCCTTTCCACTTTTCTTCTCAGATGATGTAATATCGTCTCAGCTACCAAGGTATGCTACAAGCAGGCTTCAGAAATGTGGGCTGGGCATGTTCAGTATGATCTCCAACTTAGTTCTGCCTCCACTCTGCTCCATTTCATATGGAATTTCATGCCGGAATTTGCAAGGTAAAAAGGAAGTTCTTCCTTTCTTTTACTTCTAGAATGTGTCCAATTTTACTAAACTATTGACATGAAAAAGTGATTAGAACAACCAGAACAGAGGACACTTGCCTTCTGAGTATTCTCTGGACAGGGTAATCCCATTTGTTGTTCCGTATTACCTTTACCACAGCATTGGAGCTAAATGAGAGAGAGAGATCAAGAGTCAAAGAAGGGTAAACCATAGACTTCTTTCATACTGAAAGTGAGACAATAAATAACTAAAAAAAAAAGAAACAATACAGATCAAGTAATAAATTTATTCCCTGTATTAACTGCTACCTCTGGCAGAGTTCCAACTGCGTGGGCCAGAATTCTCAAAAATCAGTTTCAGTTGTCTGAAGCCATAGCAAACAGATAGATTTGTATTAACAGCAACATCCAGAAGCAATTTTTATCACCGTATCTCATAACAAAGCAAACAAGTGGATTTTGGAAAAGCAGATCCGTGGCTTACAAGGAAACCAGAGTTGTTAAGGGTAGAAAGCAGAAAGTTCAAATAGTGCATACAGAATTACGGGCAACACACAAAAGCTACACCAGAGCATGCTAGAATCTTTATTTCTGACAAAACATAGTGCGGGGTTTGGAGACAGTAATAAATCAGAGTGTTTCAGAGGGTTTGTTTTTCCTTTTTGCCTATCTCCCACAAAATGCTTGGAATTCCTCTTGGGGTCAGAAATAACAGCTATGGGAGAAGGACAAAAGGGTCTGAGGTTGTGAAATGTTTCTTCTAAAGAACGTGGGAATGCTGTAAGGAGCAGCAAAGCTTGGGCTTGATCTCTGTGGGAGGCAGTGTAGATACAGGATGGACACAAATAGGATTCAGGAAGTCACAGGTGGTAATTCTGATTCAGACACTAAATTTTTGGGTGTCCTGAACGGAGTCACACGTGCTTTTGGTTTTTTACCTACTTGGCTCAGACAGCAACAGGATCTACCATAATATAGGTCCTGGGACATGGGTCACATTTTTTTCTCTGACAAATGCGGAGAGATTCAGACCTTTCCATCTCTCACTGCATTTATAAGTATTTATTCTTGGATTTTAATATCCAAAAGGGCCATAACAGTCCTGTCTTCTGCTCAACAAAGACGAGAAGCATCAGCTGAAATTTAAAAGCCTGGGCATTTTCACTTTAAAAGGTAGGGATCATTTGGGATCAGAATTCGGACAGATCCATCAGGAAAACAGGTTGTGAGCCTCTGGCCGCATTTTAAGTAATGCTCAGTTCTATTCTTTCATACCTCAGCGCAAGGTGTTCTGATTTTTAAAGAGCAACGTGACAGTAAAGTAGTAGTGCAAGGTATTAACGCTCAGGAGGACTACTCACGGCCACGTGGTAGTGATAGATAGTGCTGTTGACCTTCCCCACTGGGTTTTTCATATAGTCGTCATAAATGTCTTCATAGATTTTCTGGGCTTCCTGTATCGCCTGCAGAAATCAGACTTTCCAAGTGAGTGGCAAGTAAGTCTCACCCCAAATCCAGTGCAGACTTCCAGCTTGTGTCATCAACCTCCAGAGCAGAAAATTATGCCTGCTAAACTGAGGTACCATGATTGGAAAGATAGGTTTTGTGGCCTGATGGCATTCAGAGGAACTCTGTGTGGGTCAAAATGTACATATGCTGTATTCTGTGTTTTGGTTAAACACTGTTAGTTGGAGAAATTCAGTGCTTTTTTCCCAAGCAATACCCTCTTGTATAGTTCTACTTGATGTTCCTTGTAGATGTAAGGTTGAACCACACCTACAGATTTTCTTTAATAGAGAGGGGCAAGACCTGCATGCCATTCTGGACTTGTGATAACACAAGCTCTCATTGACTCCAAATAAGAATGTCAGAGAGTCTTCCTGGGAAGAGTCTTCTGGAGACTTTTCCTATGCAAGAGCCAGACAGTAGGTCAGTTGGCATTGGAATCCATAGCTGCCCCATTACTACATTAGAAGTTGCTTGCTACTTACCACTTTCTTGCCTATAAAGGCAAATACTCCAGCAGTAATCTCAGCTGCAAATATCACCAACAAGCAAGCAAAGAACTGCAGAGGAAGAAGAGAATCTCATATTAATATACTTCGCACAATTCTGCTTGATATGGACTGCCAGTCAGTCCCTCATCCTTGCCCAGGCCTCAGCAGCCCACACAGTAACTGAAAGAAAGCTGGTAAGCAGGGTCTGTAACAAGGGTGTCAAGTCAGATTTGTTGTAATATGGAAACAGAGGTGGGAATGGCAAAGATGTGGCTCAGATGGTAGCTTCAGAAAAGACAGAAGGTAATTCCAGGAAGTATATCACATTAGACAAGCAACGGAACTTCTTCATGTGTGGAAGCTCTGCAATAGCACGGTGGCTAGGGATGCTAGATTAGCCAGTAAAAGGACATAAGACATTTCATGTCTTGGACAGCAAAGATCTTTCCACTAATGACACAAAGCATAAGCTTTTGAATTATTTTCCTGCACAGCCCAGGCCCTTGAAACCTTTTACTTACTGCTCCAATTAAGCACTGAGATTCCCGCGCTGCTCCACAGCACCCAAAAAATCCAACTGTGGTCATGAGAGCCCCTGCTCCCACCAATACATAGAGTCCTATGAAAAATCAGAATCAGACAAGAATTTAAGAAGGTTTCTCTTCCCAAAGTCTGGTACCTATTTTGTCAAACCCACACATTTGCAAGAAACAATGGTCTCTGGCTCTCACAAAGGATACCTGTTACACAGAAAAGTTGCTCTCGCCACAAAAGGAGACCAATGATTTATTCAGATTTCTTGGAGAATCTCATGAAGACAAATGAGAAGATTTACACCTCCCAAGTTTCCTGTCCCAAGGGCAGCTCAGTCCAGGAGGAACATACACCGTACCATCCAGAACCACCTTACAACTCTTCAGTGAGAAATGTAAGGCAAAACCCAACATTGCTAGAGGGCTTATTTCTGTGAAACCTGGGGCTGGAAATGTGCTGTACTGCTATGTAGAGGTAGAACTTAAAACAGCTGCCTGGCAGCTATGCTCTATCAATTGCCTGGCAGTACATAAAAAAGGACATTTTAAGATCTTCAGGAAAGGTACAGGCACTACAGTGTCATGTTCCTCTGAAATCAGTGCTTTGGCTGCAGAAGAAGCTGATTGCTGTTGGAAAGAAGAGGATGACTGGGGAAACCCCTTGAAAGCTGTTAGAGGAAGTGAATGAAACAATGAATTTGCACCCTCTGGCAAAATAATGAGTGGGAAGAGCAGCGTGGGGGAGGTTGTAAGCTCAGCCATGGTCCTGAGCTTGGTTACTGCAGAGAATGGAAGCTGGTCTACATTTCAGTTATTTGGAGCGTGGCATCTTCTTTCTATGATAAGTGGCTGCTTTACTGCCTCCTGGGCAGGCATATTCCAGCGTCATTACTTTACATTTTTTTCCCTCCACATACTGATGCAAGTGTCAGAATACGAGATATCGGCAGCTTTTAAAGGCTACTGTTATCAGTGCGTTATGCTTTGGAGTAGAGCTGTCTGAAAATGGAAAGAATCACAAAACCAGACAAATCACATCAGATGTTACAAGAAGGTGATTCTGTGTGAAAGGAGTAGTGTCTAAGACCTAGAGGCCAAGACCCTTGCATGCATGGCCTACAAAAAGCATCTCATGATGCGCGCTGCCTTCATCTGAACTGTGGGATCCCCTCCCACCACTTCATTTCAATAGGCAGAATCAGAGTGGCTCTACAGCAGATGGTGGCCACTCTGCGTTGCCTTCATGTTCTGGACATTCACAGTTAAGTGTTACACAGCTACTGAATTCATTTAGGGAACTTGAGGCTACTGGCACAAGGAGTTATTTGTGTGTAGACAAATTTAATAACATAAAGAAAGAACAGCAAATAGTGGATCATCAGACTAAGGGGATAATGAAGCAATCTGGGGATGAGACTGCAAGCAAAGACCAAGCTGAGACAAGTACACAACACTGGAGCTGTCAGTATAGCCCCATACATAGCTAACAATCGAGGACCCTAGCTATGTTCAGAACTTGACAGGACAAAAACTGTAGAGGTAAGGGGAATCACATTCCTCTCTGCCACCTGTAAAACTGCTAGAGATAATCACATTCAACAGGCTTTTTTTTTTTTTATGGGCTTTATCTAGGACAAAAGGAAACCAGAGCATAGGATTCTGCTTTTCTCACTTGTAAAGTTGCATGCTTGATCTGTTCTTAGGCAATGTATCTGTTCATGTGCTGCGTCAGTTCCTTTCAGACCACAACAACTGTGTTTATGCCTTGTCTCCGGGTACCATGTCAGCCAAAGTACAACGGGCTCAGTGCATGGCCGTGTAAATCTAGTCTTTGTCTTGTGTGGGCAGCGTGGAGGACCGGCAGAAATCTGCAACGACAATCCACTGCTAGAAAAACCAGCATCATTTCCCTCATGCCGTTATGAGGGGATAGTGGAGCTACAGACTGTGCACACTAGAGGGCACAGCGAGCCTTGCTCCCAGCTTTGACTACGCAAACTTTCAATGAGAAAGTTTAGTATTTTCAGTTACCAATTTAAACATTGTTTTAAAATCTGACCCAAATCTTTAGGGTTAATCTTTAGCTGCTGGCATTTACTGTTAGCAGGCCTTGCGTAACGTAGACTAGAAAGCCTAACAAGTTACAGTTTGCAATGATTGCTAGGAAAATGAAAAAACAATCAATCAATCAATCAATATATGAGTGCAGAGCATCTAGCTACTCTGCCACACAGATGCAGCCTGCTTGGGGGAGGCAAACTCCTGCCTGCTGCCCGTTCATTGGCACATCCCTGTCCAGTCACTGCATATTGAGCAGATATCTATCCCAGCTATTGTGATCCTTCTCCCCTCCTTCCTTCTTGCCCCGGTACCTTTCTTGTGCTAAGGGTTGCTGCTGAGGAACATATTCTGCTAAATATCATTAAAACAATTATAATTAATATAGCTTTGCCAGGTCTGTGATGCCAGATATGTGCGATTTGCTGCTGATCGTGCTGGCAGTTCGTATTCTGTATTTTCTAGATTTTTAGTATTCAGCATCTTGTGATTTACTAGGACTGAGCATTCATGAAGCTAATGCTTGTACACGTATTCACAACGCAGTGGTTTTTACTGAGGGAGGGATACACAAAGATATGTATGGCTCAGGACTAAAGGTCAGCCCCTCGTGGAAGATGAACTGGAAAAGACAAAAAACTTCTCTCAGGCGCAGAACCTGCTGTTCAACTGCCAAACACCAAGACTGCCATTTTCTGAGATCTCCATGGTAGCAAACAGAGTGTGTAATTACAAAGATGCTTCCTGGACCCTTTTCTGCATGTCACTCCCACCTCCAGTCCCTGTAATTACTTATCAGAGAACTTAGCAGAGAGACTTTTTGATTAAGAAGGCTGGAAAGCAGTCTTCCCATTTCTGTTTGTTTCTTCCAGCTAGCAAAGACAAAGCTCTCTGAGGCTCAGGGGTGAGACCACTTTCAGGAATTTGGATTTGCTTTTGTCTGAGAAACAGACTTAACATTTCACTTGCATGACTCACAGCTAAACCGCTACCTCAATCAGAACTTCCCTTTTAAGGCGTGTTACAGGAAGAACTCACGCCACTCACTGAGCAAAGCGGAGCTTGCTGTGCGTCTGGCCCCACAGCTGAGCCAGCCGAGAGTTTAAAAACACCTTCTTCCATCTTCTGTTCGGGAGAGTTCATTCCAGACTTTGTCCTTTCTCAGCCTGGGACTGGTAGTTGCTGATACTCAGAGAGCTATTTCTAGATGGAAAATAATGACGACACTTAAAAAAAAATCCACAAAGCTAAAGATGTTTTCACTCGTCTGCTATATATACACATACCTAGTCGTTCACACAGGAATGAGACGCTTAAAGAGTAGCTTGGAAAAAATTCAAAGGGACCAGGTTACTTCTCAGCTTGCACTGTGAGGTCTCCTAGCGCCCAGATCCAGGTGTGCTCAACTGGAAGATGATTTCCAGGAAGGGTATCAAAGCAACAGATTCAGAAACATCCTGATGGTATAGGAGCTAGTATTTCTTTTCCTAGTGGGCTATACGCAGCAATGCAGGCACGTTTCTCTTACCTAGAGACATCATGCACTAATAGCCACCAAGTTGGCCCAGTTAGGATCAGCAAAGCAGACAAATCCAGGAATTTGGTGGTGTTAATGTCATACATTGCTATGCAATAGTATCATGTGTCAGAAGGATCTAAGCTTCACTAAACCCTGTTCCTTTCAAAAAAGCAGGATGGAAAGCAAAGCCTTAATCAGCTTCTATTCATAAGCACTTCCATCGTAAAATACAAAGCCTTGGCATGGCCTCCAATTTGGCACAGCAGAGAAACAGAAAAACCTCTAAGTTTACAGTCACAAAATGGAATACACTTGATAGCTAGAAACACTGACACAAAAAAACTTCACCACAAAATTCAGCATGGCGAAAAGAAATGTGCAAGTCAGGTCAAGGTAGAGAGCTTATTTCAGTGAATGGAAAATTTTGAGAAGACCGTCTAGCTGCCGCTTCTTATGCAGCAGAAGTAAAAAAGTACAAGGTAGAAAGGAAGCAAATGTTTGTGGCCTGTGTGAAATTTTTCCTCTTATCTCTTCTTGCCTCTGCTCATTTCCGTATTCCTAGTTTTGTCACTTTGATCTGTGTCTGCTAATGAAGAGGAGAGAGGGTTTGAAAACTAACTAGTCTCAGAGTTCGTTGGCAGCACACGGCCCACACAGGAGCAGACAACGGATGAAGAGAGAATACTGGGAACAGGCACACTGCTACGGCATGAAGGAGGGCAAGCACTGGACCTAATGGCAGAAACCTGTCATCTGTGTGACTGCCCACAACTTAGGAATACTTATTGCACCTGCCTGCAGGACCCACAAAGCCAAGTCACTCCCAGCCCCTGTACACAAGGGGATGAAGAGGCACATTCCAAAGAATTAAAAGCCGTGTGCAAAACGCAACAGAAAATTGCTTGATCTGAGCAGATGCAGCCAGGACACCAATGACTATGAGGGGTAGAGGAGGAGGTTTGGGCTTCTTTGTAAACACAAGAGGATGAAAAACAAGGTGTCATAGGACTGGATTTGTTTTTGACAGAGCCTATTCTTTTGACATTTTTTGTGGGGAAGTATTCTGGTCTCGGGGTGTTGGGTTTTCACGTTGGTTTTTTTTTTTTTCTGTTTTAGCTGGGCTAAAACACTTCCGCACACAAACATGCACATTTTTATAAGCTGTGAAGGGAAATTAACACTTCTGCTTTTAGCAGTAAGTCAAGTGATAACAGAGAGTGTAAGGGGGGGGGAACCCCATACATCAGCCGTATTTTAATTTCGCAAAGAAAATGTTGGAAAGCAGTAGCTTTTCTATATACTTGTTTTTTTGATTCATCCCATGGGAAAAATCAGTATTTCCTGAAAGGAAAATATCTGATGGGGGCATTCCCTGTGAAAATTCCACCAGGAGAGAGTCACATTTTCTTGCAGACTCTGCTTTGCAATTACAAGGAGAATTAAAAAGTTACCTGGCAACCTCAGAGCAACCTATGGCTCCCAATAGTGAAGAATGGCAAGTCCATAACTCAGTAGAGATCTCTACATTGGCATCTATGTTTATAAATGACAGAGTTCTTCCATAAGCCTTCCCCTGAGTAGGAGCACAGTGGATCTGCAAGTGTGAAGAAGCACCTCAAGAAGGGTAAAGGGTATTCTGTGTGTCATTTCTGGATGAATGAGACCTTTGTAATTAGCAGTGAATACAGAATTTCATCATTTTAGACCAAGAAGAAAAGGATGGAATTTTATAGCTGCTGACTGCAGTATGTGTTTATTTGTATCAAAAGCGAGGGAGGCATCAGCGTCGTTTTTAGAAAAATGGTGAATGAAATCTGCAGGACAATCTGCAGGAGCAATTTAAAAAAGCTCTCAAGGTAACATGCAAATCTATGCATAACTAATCTGAAAGGAAAAGTCACCAGTTCTTTAGTCTGTCACATGGCACTTGGACAGAGCAACAGCTGTGTCCTGGAGCCAGCGTCCCTCTGTGCTCCCATTGCACAGCGTAGTGTGACAGGCAGAAGTGCGTACTACCAATGTTTATGAACAGAAAGAAACATTACAACGCAAACCAGGCCGGTGGGAACCAACTAATGTGAACATTAAAACAATTCGTATTTCAGAGCAGCTGGCTACCCAGGCTAGTAGAGATCTAATTTCAGAGTCTGGAATAGAACCCACTCCCAGAGTTCTTGGGGGTTTCTTTTTGGTGTGTGTTTGTTTTGTTTTGTTTTGTTTTCCAAAAATCTTACTGACAGCTTCGAGATAGAAATCCCTGTCTGGAGCCTACTGCAAAGAGCAGGAGCAGACAGACGTACCCTGGCTGGCTGGCTGGCCTTTTTTCACATGGACTTCTTGTTTACCTGGCTGCTATGGTCACTTTCCATTTTAAATAGTCCTACTTTTCTTTTTTTGGGCTGAGTAACTAATACTGAACAAACCGCCAACTGTTCATACTCCGCTGAGAAAACAAGCAGCTCTGTTGTTGGTATAAGGGATCCAGAGGCAGCGATGACAGGAGTCCTAGAATCCAGACCTGACTTGGACAGATTTTCCTGACGTTGTATGTGTGCTACGGTCTGGGAGGGAGATGTGCTCCTCCACAGAAGGACTGAGGCTCTCGAGCCCTCAGTAGGGCACCAAGGAACCTGTAGTGCAAATGCACTATTGGAAAAGATGAGAAACACATGTAGGAGTTGGAAATAACAGGCCAGACAGGGACAGCTGTGTATGCTGCACATGGTAGCAAAGTCAGTTTCTGACACAGGCCCATTACTAGAGATTACCATTTTTGTGTTAATAGATTTTTAGTGTATTTAGGTATAAAATGCATTTACAAAACTGGAGAGGAGAGGCAGAGTCCTCTGAAGGAAGATGCATTTCTGAAGAATTGGAATATACCCTTCATTTGAGCATAATGCACAGACATAATTACATGTCTTGTGTGAATTCAACAGGTGTTTTGTGGTTAATCTTCCTGGAACCACAAAAGCATGACAGATACCAGCCAGTCTGTAGGCATCTGTTCGTGCACAAATCCTGACTTTCAGTTTAAAGCAAGCTCGCTGTAATGTAACGTCCCAGTCCACTGCCTCCCCCATCCCACAGAATACCAGCACTTGTTACATCGCTTGCTCACATGCATCTCACCACCCTAAATAATTATGTCCCAAATTCACGCAAGCCAACATGTCAGCTATCGCCTTCTCAGTAGTCTCCAATGCCTCTGTCGATATCTACTTCACCCTATACCAAACTTCACCAAAGTCAGATGTAATCAACATACCTGTATTAGGCGGATCTGTACTATCACGGTTGAACTTCACAGAATCCTGTGGCAATGGATTCTACAATTTAATGACGTGAATAGTGTGAAAAACTTCCTAGTATGGAAGTCATTTATAGTGCATAGTATGATAATAACATTGTCAAAGTTCTTAGTACTTTTTAGAGTTTTATTACATCTTTTTTGACCAGAACCATAGACAGCATTCAAGACACTGAGTACACTGCAAATTTACACAATGACATCAAAATTTTTCATTTGGATTCTCATTTCCTTTCTTAAGACATTTACATGCCTTTTTGACTGCAACTAAGCAAGGCACTTTTGTCAAGAGCAACTGACAGTAAGTCTAAGATTAGGTTCCTGTGTGGCTATAGCTAATTTAAAGTCTGCCAGTGTTTATACTGTTTGGACTGTGTTACCACTTGTGTCACTTTGCTTTACTGTTATTGTATTTCATCCAACTTTTTAATACTCACTCATTTGGTATTCTGAAATCCTCTCACAATTCTCTGTAATCCTCTCTAGATTAGGACACCCTCAAAAATCCTGTGTGTGTGCATACATTTCCATGCAGATATCAACAACAGTTATATGCTTCTAATGCTTCAATGCACAGGCTCCGAGCCACCCAAAACACAAAAGAGAAAATGGCCGTAATGCACTCACAGAAATGTGCAGCCCCACAGTAGCAAACGTGAGGACTCTGCAGATGGCTGTCTTGACCCACCCAAGTGCTGGAACAAAACAAGCCAACTCAATCAGAACCCTCTCTGCAGATGCTTTTGAAGTGACACACCCCAAAAAGGAGGTAAAGGCTTTTTGGTTGCTGTTTTATTTTTTCCTCTTAACAGCTTCATAGGGGACAGTCCCATTGTATTGCCAGTGCTGTCAGAATGAAACAACACAGGACATTTCCCTTGGGTTATATTGGTTTGGTTCTTCTTCTAGAAGCCGCTTTAGAGACTGTCATCCAGAGCAGAGCTAGTTCTTTTAAAGAGGGTATGCACGAAGAACAAAGCATGTAACTGAAAAAGCCTGAGCGCTCCTGGTGTTTAGCATGCTGCTGCAGCAAGAGGAAACATCTTGATGTCTTTCTGCTTCATGCAGGACCAGTGACGGGTTTATCCCCAGTCACCCAGGTCACTTGCTGCAGGCGGCTCTTTCTGGAACAGTAGAAGTCTTGAGCCTGTGGTGCTGGGCAGATACGACCGCTTGATCGCTCGCGTGCTTGGTGAGCGGCGTTGTCTGAGCTCAGCGTTCACAGCACTGCCACCGCAGGCACCGGGAGGTTGTGGCTGCCCAGCGGAAGGAGAGGAGGGTGCATCGAAGAAGGAAATGGCGTAACGGTTGGTTCAGCTGCTGTTGCTGCGTGGAACTGGTGAGCTTTTAGATAGCCACACACAAAGAGAGCAGGGTGGGTTTACCCAGGAGGACGGTTTAACAGGCAAAAAGCACAAAATGCATTATCATGCTTAAGTGATTAATTAAAAAAACCAACCAAACAAAAAAAGCCTCCTGAATCTCAGCATATTGCAAATATAAAACAGGCAACCTGAGCTAGATGGACAGATTATTCCATTAGGCTTAACTAGCTTGTTTTGTCAGAATTCTAACTTTGTGGTGGCCTTGCCTTTACTCTGCCAGGTGGGATACTGTCTCTGAGGACTTTTGAACAACTTTCATTTTGAGTAAGGTTTTTTTTTTCGGGGGTGGTGTCGTATTTTTTAAGCAGATTTCTAGTCCAGCAGCTTTCATTTTCCACTCAGGGCCAGTAACAGCCTTTTTTAAACCACTTACTCAACTGCAGAAGAGGAGACCTGCACACAAGATGATAGGAAGAAAAAAAAGTTCATTGCTTAAGTCTTAAGTACAGACTAAAAGCCGCTAGAATACACATGATGACAGGACCGTTTGATGCTCCTCTTGTCCTATTACATCTCTACACTGAGGCTCCTTTGCCAATAGCTCTCATTTTAAAGGCTGATAGAGTTTGAGGGGCTATGGATTTTGGAGAGAAAATACTGTTGACTAAGGGTATAGTGTTTGACTCCAAAATACATGAATAGAACTAGAATAAAATAAGGCATAGGAGCAGAGAACTACAGTTTACATGGATTTAACTGCTGGCCAACTCGTATTTGTACGGGCACCCACTACTATGGGGAAAAACTACTAATATCCTTCAGCTCCAGACATGACTTCATATCCTAAGGCATCCACCATCTAACTGTACCTTTCAAAGCCAGAATGAGCACTCATGCTCTCACAGACCCCAGGAAAAAAGCCACAGCCACCCTGAAGCTTTTATCTACAACTGGTTTGGCCCTGATGAATGCCTGGACCACAGATTGGATCCTGGAAGTGGAGCAAAGAGGATGTAACATCGCACAAAGTTTGTGAGCTCTGGCTGTGCAGGAGAAGTAAAGTGCTGCCGGTTATGAGAGAGAGTCATCCATATTGATTCATTCACATTCATCAGTTCGTGTTGCCATTCCTGCTGGGGCTTGTTGAGTACACCTCATTTTCATTGCTGCTGGCAGTGATGTGACCCTCTGCACTTCATTTATTAGGGATACAGAGAGTTTGTCCTCCACGTTGCCCAGGGAACCAGAACAGACTTTCCATCCACCAAAAGCAAAGGGGGAAGAATAGATGTCTTGAACTGACCCTTAAAAAGTCCTTGTGTTGGTTTTTACTTCACGAATGCTCAGCTTGCACTCAGCAGGCACTTTGTCTTCACTTCTGAGCTTTAGGTATTTTTAAATTTAAGGACAGCAGTACTACAGAGAATTAGTTAAGGAACAATTAATTATGAGACAGCAATGCTGACATCTTGGGTTCACACAAGCATCTCTCTTTTCCTTCTGATTGTTGCAGACTTTCCTGCTCAGTAAAAAACTTGCCAGAGTCTTGATACAGGAGTTTTAAGAAGGATGAGCAAATTGAGGGAATTCTCTTTATTCTACAGATCTTTTCCCCATTTGGTCAGTACAGTGTCACAGACAACTCAAGTAAAAGCTGTAACTAACCAGCTATTGACCTTTGCTGAAATTATCTTCCTTCCTTCTTTCTTTTCTTTCTTTCTTTCTCTCTTTCCTTCTTTCCTTCCTTCTTTCCTTCCTTCTTTCCTTTCTTTCTTTCCTTTCTTTCTTTCCTTCTTTCCTTCTGTCCTTCCTTCTTTCCTCCTTTCTTTCTTTCTTCCTTTCTCTCTTTCTCCCTTTCTTTTCCTTTCTTTCTCTTTCTTTTTTTTTTTTCCTCTCAAGTACAGCTAAGAGGAATATATGAAATCTACCGGAGCTGAACTGCAATAGAACAGGAAAGCTACAGTTTTGCCTCACCACTTGAAGCACAGGCACAAAAGACGCACTGTGAGATGGAGTAACATAAAAATATTGTCATGCTTGCCACTGCAGGGGGAACTCCAAAAGTTGGGGAGCTGCAGAGAGAGAATGTTCAATTTTAGGAGGCTGCTCCAGTGTAAGCTACATCTGATAAAGTGGATGGAGACTGCATGGGTCAGAGTTCCAATTCCAACCTTTTAGGTAGGTTAAAAAACTGCAAGCTGCAGTGGGGAATATGGATCACGGAACACAAAACCACAAGCAACAGAAAACTAAGAACACATACGTGCTTGACCTCAGCACTGCTGCCTGTAAGTTGTTCTCAAACCAACAAAAACATTTCAGTGGCTGGAAAAGATGAACAGGCCTGGTTGCCAAGTTGTGGCCTGAACTATTCCAGGGGGCAGAAAAGACAGCTGGTAAAGAACAAGACTATTTAAGGAGACTCATTCTGGCCTAATGGAAAATGCAAGGATATAATTATCAATTATTTTAAACTAAAACAACATTTCAGATCCAGGAAAAAGACCATCACAAAGAAGCACAAGAGAGACGCTGGTTAGATTCAGCTGGTGGCTCAATCCAGGTACAAAAAGAGCAGAATGTGCTGCTCTTTAGAAGCAAGAAAATGAGATTTTTTTCCACAAGATGGTGATTCTGGAGTGCTTCAAGCTACAAAGCAAACTCTGAATACAGCTGCAGTGTTGCTCCAAGCACTGACACAAAGCTGATCTAATCACAGGGGGCTTAGGTTATCACACGGCAGCCCCAAAAGTGGTCAGTGGAACAGAGCTAAAGCAATTATTTTTAAATATATATATATATATATATATGGCCGTATGTTTATATCTCCAAGTCATACTGATGATCTGCTTTCTCTTTCAGCCCTCTGGGCAGCTGCTCCTTGTGTGCTGCACAGCGTTCCGTATTAAGAATTCCTATGCAAAATTCTGGCTGTCACCCAGAATGCAAACACAGAACAAACACACAAAGCCAAATAAACAGCACTCCTACAGTCTCTGTGAGAAGGGACCAATACACAACTGTCAAGAGGGACTCAGAGCTGAAATCTCCTAGAGAGGTAAAGCTCGTGAGCATGTCCATCAAGTGCAGCCTTGTGTGCTGCAAAAAACCCCACTAGTTACTGAACTTACCACCATTCTTTTACCGCTGTCTTAGTCACAGATTGTTAACAGCCTCAAACTAATGAATGGCTGCCCCATCAGGTGCTCAGAAGTCACAACAGCATTTAACACGATTTGTAATAAGGGAGAGCAGCAGAAATTATTTTTGTTTTTCTTTAACAGGAATGCTCCATTCCAAGCACAATCCCTATTACAAAAAAGGGCCAAAACTTTGCTTTAGAATTCAGTCAAAACTGCAAGTTTAAAAGAATTCTCAGCATATTTATGTGCTGTTCCTTAGTTCTTCGTCTGCTAGCAGGACATATACAGCATACAGCTCTATAAATACACGTGACAGCCAATAGCTGAATGTCACGGTATGTGATGGAACCTTTACAAGAACGTTCCCCAGGACTTCCCAAAATTAACAACTCTGAACAGCTTTTGTAATTCTTATTCAGGACTGAGGCAGATTAAATCTTTTAGAGATTTAAATACATGTGCACCAAAGAACATCTTGTTTGCACAGCGTTTCGGCCTGCACTGCAAAGCTGTGAAATGACTGTGGTGCTCATTCACATCACAGGATGTATTACTTTCTAGCTTCCAACAAACCAGCAGTACTTGATTTTGAAGGGCAGAACATCCTTCTGTCTTCTTCAGTCTCCTGGGTCAAATATAAGTGGATGAGGCAGGGAAGAGTTCCAAGATACAGCATAGGAAATTCAGCAGGTATAAACTGCATCTGGAAATTAAGTTGGTGATCTAATATGCTGCTGACATAGCAGCTCAAATGTTAGAGAAAAAGTAAATCATACCTCCTGACTCTCTGTGTCAGTGGAGGTGCTACAGAGTATTTTACAGTAACCCTCAGGTCCCAATCAAATCCTCATCTGAATGGTTTTATTCAGCCTCATAAACTCCCACAGAAACTTTGCTGGACATAACGTTCGACCCCTCTCTTCCCACAGTACTATACAGTCAGCTCTGTGCCTCTAGCCTGGTTGCAAACATTAAACAAGCTTGGGGTTAGGACTGTGGTGTATCAGAGCCAAGGTCTCCTCTAAGAGAACCGTGGTATTTCAAATAACTGCGCAGCCCAGGCAATATTCCTGTGATGGGTAACTGACTGCTACAGGACATCTCGGGTCAACTTCCATTCCTGGCCACCCTGTCAGAATGGCTTGATGGACAAGGCAGGGCTGGGTATTCATTCACACTTGGCATTTGTAGACGGCAAAAATGTTTCCAACAATTGGATTTTATTGAGTGAGTCCATCTCCAGGGGTGATATATTAAAACAGAAAAAAATCTGACTTTTCTGGTGTAAAGTCATGTTATGATTGACAATGGACAGAGAAATGCAATTGCTGGCAGTCCTAGACAGCTGCTATTTAAGCATGTCTATAGACATGTAATACAGGTGGCGTTTGCAGAAAACCCAACTGGGAATCCTAGGGAGAAAAAAAATTATCTTAAATGCCTAAAATTACAGATGACCGATACCATTCAGTGGGCTTGGGGAACTAGATGATTCCTGTCTAGACTGGAGAAACAGTCCTTGAGATGACTGAACACTGTGTGTAGTTTTACTTTTCAGCTGTGGAAGGATTTGCTCTGGTACTTGAAGTCCCACTGAGGGCCCCTGTGTGCAGACACAGGGAGAACTGGTGAGCAAAAGTCTTACTGCTGCATTGATATAGGAAACGTTCAGAAGGGACACTGCTGCTTTGTTGGCTAGCAGCTGCACAGAAAACTCTGGAAGGATATATTGGTGAGCCCCACGTTCCAGGGGTCTCTGACCCATCCCAGCTCTTATTCTGACGGTATTAGCACAATTCACTTAGGATGTGTGAGGACTGGATCAAATCTGAGAGAAGAGCTCAGTTAGGCCTAAGGAAGTTGATGCCAAGCAGAGAAAGGATTAAAGCCATCATGCACATGACACACAGCACCAGAATGTCCAGTTTTGTGTAGTTCAGCCCAGGAATTGCTGGCCTTCATATAATTCAATGCATAAAGTTTGTCACATGCCCCAGGATGAAACTAAAGCTAACGGCTACTGTCATCACAGGCACTTTAACTTACCCATGAAGAAATACTCTGGAGACTTTTTGTCTGAAGCAAAGTCTGCCATAACCCCACCAAACCGCAGCCATAGACCAAAGGCAATGACAGCCAATCCTGCCACCTGGAAGATAAACAGACCAGTCAATACTTTAGTAACAATTAGGTGGAGCGCATCAAAGAGGTGTCATGGGCACCTTATGCTTTCTTGAAATCCCACAGCTCAGGATTGCACTGTCAGAAAATTCAGGAAGGCCATTCATGTATTGCAGGTCCAGCTCCAGTGTCACAGGATGTATGGTGCTGTAGAGACACCAGCTGGACCTCTAAATCATCATACCAAACTGCAGGAGACCATCTGCCATTTCAGAGTTGCTGCTGCTGCTCAGTTGTAAAAAGGGTTCTGTTTAGAGGCTTACCAGAAAGAGAGGCTTGTATTGTTCTTAGGGATGTGCTGAAGTTAAGCGTGTTTGGACTATGACAGGGCATTTTTCTGTAAATTACCATGACACCCCCTACCAGAACCAGGAGAGAAAAGGATTATTACAGTGTAGAGTATCTTGGATCACAGAAATTACTAACAGACAAGTGATGGATGCTGTCAAATGCAAGGCAAAATTCCCTTTAATGTGAACGAGACTGGATCAAAAAGGAGCATCAAGGCGTGTTTGAGGGGAAAGATCTACAGACAGTGGTCTCGGACCTACCGCATGCCAGACCCCTTTATAAGCCTACCATGCAAGGGTGTGTGTCCCGGCAGGCAGCGTCAGCATCCTGCAGGACCAGGCACAGTGCTCTGCTGCCGTTCTGACGGAGGCCAGGGCCTGGGTCTGTAGCAACTGTGCAACCTGAACAAGGTTCACAAAACACCAGCTGCTTACCACATCCTCGGCAGCCTGGCGTGGTGCTTTTTAACCTGTCCTGTTACTGCCTGGCACTTGGTTCATCTGGCATAGCTATGGCAAGCCCAGAAAGCAGGCAAGGATACGGCTGAAGAGCTTGGGATCACAGCTGTCCTCACAGAAGCGTCACGGCACAGAGTGTGAGGGTGCCCTGCCACCCTGCTCACAGCATTCGAACCACCCTGCTTGCTGGCATGGGCTCAGCGTTCCGCCTGCCAGAGCACACTCGGGCCACCTCCCGTCAGCCCATGAGTGCCTCTGGTAGTTGGGGTGTGTGAAATGAATGCCCCCAGTCCGGCAGAGGAGATGGTTTCTTCCACCTCAGTGAAAAGGCAGATAATTGTCACTTTTGTGAAACAACATAACGCAAAGCTTTGTCCTTCAACTGAGTTGCAGCTGCAGCTGGGCAGCATCACTCTGCTCCTGCAGCTTGAGCACAGCAGCACTCTGTACCCGGAGCTTGCAGTGCTGTCACCAAGAGGGGAAAGCATTTGGTTTAACTGTGTTTCAAGCATAAAGGAGACAAAAGCCCAAAACTGCTTGCTCCAGAGAGGCTGAACAGGATTATTTCGTGACTTTTTTAAAACAAAACTGTGAATCATAAAGAAAGAAAAAGACATTTAAGAAGATAACATTGCTAATTGTTTTCCAGTGTGAAAAAACTGGAAAGCTATTGAAGGGAGAACACAGTGTGAGGGAAAGAAAGAAAAAAGAAAGCTTTAATTTAATTGTGCTATGGAACTGTGAGACTATTAAAAAGGTGCAATGAGGAGAGGATGGACATAGCATTCTCTAAATCTCTGGAGGGTTCTGCAGTAGACACTGTTCATTGTCATGTTAGGGTAGCTTTCAGCAAAGCAAGTGCAAATGATGCAAGGACTTTCTCTTAGGATGAACTTGTAAAAGCAGCAGCTGTTGTCTCACTATTTGAAAATTACATTATTAAAAAGCATCGTGATGCTGTGAAGAAGTGTTCCACAGCAATACGCTGCATGAAGTGCCGGGAGAACCTCTCACAGCCTCCGTTGTTTGAAGTTTTATGCTTGTTGCAGAAATGGTCACTACTTTAAATTGCCGGTTAAGAAAGAGGTTGTCTTTTCTCAGCAATGTCATCTTATACCAAGCACGTACTTTCCCGCGGAGAGCTCTGTCGTTGTAGCAGCGAGCGAGCCTCGGGAGCGCCGCCGGGCTCTGGGGCAAGGCGGACAGGGGCAGCCCGTCCTGCGCCGCTCCCCCGAGGGACGCGCCGCCCCCGCCCGCGCTGCCCGGCCGCCTCCGCGGGGACCGGCGGCGGCGGACCCGGGGCGCCCGCGGCAGGTGCCGCCGGCGGCCTGTCCCGTCCCGTCCCGTCCCGCCCCGCCCCGCCCCGCCCCGCCCGCCCGTCCCGGCGCTCACCCAGAAGGTCAGGTTGAAGATGAACAGCAGGATCTTGATGCAGCGCATCCCCCCGCGCCCCGTGCCCATGGCGGGCGCCGGCTCCGGCAGCAGCTCCCGAGGCGGCTCGGCCCGACTCGCCGGCGGCTCCGGGCGGGGCGGGGCGCGGGGCGGCGCCGGGAGGCAGGTGCAGGGCCGGGCGCGGCGGGGGCCGGGCCGGGGCGGCGCTGCTCGGGCGGCCCCGCCGAGCGGGACCCGCCCGGGGCGGCGGGGAGGTGCCCGGAGCGGAGCCCGGAGCGGGGGGTGGCGGGGAGGTGCCCGGCGGGGGCAGGCGGGGTCCGCGCCGCCCTCTCCTCCGCCCGGACTCGCCGAAATCCCCCCCGGCCCTCTGGGGGCGGCCGTGTCTCCGGCCAAGACTTTAAATTAGGCACTTAAATTTAGCAGATATTAGAATGCGTGCCCACAAAATGATAAGCAAGATCGGTAATTTGATGTGTGACCTCCGAGGATAGCAGGATAGGGTCATTCTCCTTAAAATGGTTTTCACACACACGTATAAACTAGCTTCACTTTCCAGTCACTAATACTTCCACTTTTGTTCTAAAGATTTGGCCAAAAATGCCAGCTCTTTCTCCTCTGACGATATTTTCCAGCTGCTGTTTTCTTTCATAGTCTTCAGAAAGTCTGAATCCGAAGCTGCCTGCGGGGCTTTGACAAGGGAGCACGAGGTACAGTAGGTTCTCTTGAGAAGTGGGTTTCTGTGTTAAACATTTCCTCTCAAGTTTAACGAATAAAGCAGTTGTTTCTTGTTTTGTGCTGCATTAAAGTAACTGTACAGTTTTACCTATCCAGGGTTTTCATGTTTAGAATCAATTTTTCTCAAGTGTGCATGAAAACCATGCTAAAAGGCATAGGAAAAGATGTCTGGGTCTTATTTCAAATGCAATTGCACTCATCTAATGACCCGGTAACACTGAAGAATGTTGGAGGTGGTTTCTATTTTCACTCACTTTGCTGTTCGTTTTCAGCTGCTTTAAAGCCTGGCAACATTTTGGGAAAATCATCCCAAATAGTTTATTTGAACTGCAGCAACAGAGTTTTATTAAGAATCTCTTGTTCCATTTGCAATGAAATACACTTTATTAGTTTGTTGTTTTTTTTTAAAGAAACGTTCAACCTACCTTATGACATAAAGCAAAACCCTGCGATTTCCCTTTTCTGCTTCAGAGCAATGCTGTGCTAATTGGTATTGACCTACCAGGTCCAATGTATTCCTTCTAAAATAACAAAAACATGAATCCACTTGAATAGACAAAATAACTTAATGACAATTAGATGTACGAAACAGTAGGGAAAGACTTCAGTATCCCCCAATACATTTGAAGCAATAAAAAATGTAAAAGAGGGAGCAGTTTTACGTTGGCTTCTGACAGCAAAATAGATGCTTTTTGAAAGTCTTTATCAGGCTTCTCTACTTCTCTAGAAATTTTCATGCTAATTTTTCTAAAAGTTTAGGAATGGAGCGTTCAGCCTTTGTAAGTAGTAGGTCTCCTTGCTACATAATTCTTGCAGTGAATGAAATCCAGTTGAACTGACTAATTTACCAGGAAGGTTTTGCCTTTTCCAGCTCGCAGTTTCAACTGGTGTCATGAGTAGCGACACCAGTTTGATATTCTACTGCATGGGGCTATGCTTTTCTCATCATTTGTTGTTGCAGATACGTGTACGTTAATACTCCATTGCTTCCAGAAGAAAGTCATTCACGGTGACAGGAGCATATTCTCCTGTTTAGCTCTTTTGACTGTATTCAGGAAGGGTGAGATCACTCGATGTGGACTTGATTCAATCTTTTTGTGATTATTTTTTTCCCCAAACCGTTTCAGAACTGGTGATTTGCTAAATGCTTCTGCATTGTTCTCAAAAATGAGTTCCCAGGGCTATGGCGAGGGGGGCAGCAAACAGTCCATGCACAAAATATCAGCCTGTGAACTTCAGTCCTGGTCCCACTCCCCTCACTCAGCCTTTTAAGTTCTTGTAGATGTTCTGTAACACAGAATATCTCTTCTTCCACAAAGCAGATCAAAAGATCATCTTTAAAAACCTGTCCCTTTGTAGTTCCACAGTTTCTCAGAGAGCCCTGGGAAGGATTTTTAGACCCCTCAATATCTGGATCCAGCTAAGTCTGTTCCTAAGAGTTACAGGCAATTTTCAATAACAGGGAGCCATGAAGAAAAATCCCTTTTTTTTCAATTTAAAAACAAAATCTGGATTTGAATAAACACTATTTGCAAAATTCTACCATTACAAATTGCAATCCAGGTTCCAAGGGCAATAAATGACATTTACATTTGGGTTTTAATTTAGCTGTCAATAAAACCTTTCATCTAGGAGACAGACAAGTAGGCAACAGTGGAAGGCAGGAGCCATCTCTGCATAAATCAGCATCCACAGCTTTACTGGGTGGACAGTGAACTGGGTGGTGGGATGGTGACTGTGTCCTGAGCTCTGCCGTAATCTCCCCGCACCGTCCAGCGCAGACGACTTCACTGTGTGCCCCGATTTGTCCCATCTGCTCGCTGTGCGTGCTCCTCACGGCAGCGTGGTCACTCTATGTGCAGGCAGCCGAGAGGAGGAAGATGGTGCCTTAATGTTGGTTAGTGCTAACCAGGATTAAAATTAAATGTGTTTTTTCAGAAAAGTACTTTTTTTTTTTTTTTTTTGAACTGGAGCTCAGTGGGCGCTGGCGATAGTAAACCAGATTCCGGAGGGCCAGGGAGGACCCGAGCCCCTGGGGAGGAGCTGCGGGCAGGACCCTTCGCTCTGGAGCGGGGAGCGTTCAATGGCCGATACCTTCATTTCCACAGAAAACCGATTCGGGCAGGAGAGCGGATTTAATCACGCGATTGCACAATCACTCTACAGAAGGTACAGGTGAAGACGAGACAAACGATCCAGAGTTAGTGGCAGGGAGCGTGTGGGGTCCGTATCGTGCCCTTTCTCCCCAGCCTGTCCCGCCTGAATTCCCACCTGCTGCTTCCCACCACAGAGTTCCCGGCTTCCCCGGGAAGGGCTTCACAGCGCCCTCCTGCCGTGCCCCACCCACCGTCGGGCACGGTGAGGCGGCACAACCGGCCGCTGCGCTCTTAGGGGAGCTCAGAGGGCCCCTGTCAGGCCTGCCGAAGCCCAGGTGGCGGGACGGGGTTTCTTCTGCTCTGCTGCTGCCAGCTCGGGCAGACGCCGGCTGTCCCCGCACCCGAGGCCCGAGCGCGGCGCGGCGGCAGCCCCCAACCCCTCTATGGCAGGACGGGGGCCGGGCAGAAGCCAACAGGCCCTGCCTCCCGCCCCGCCTCAGCCGCCATCGCCGCCCCCGCGCGCTCCCGGCGGCCCGCCCGCGCCATCTTGCGTGCGGCAGCGCCCTCTGCTGGCGGCCCGGGAGGGTCGGTCCGAGGGGCCGCCGTGCGGGGGTCCGAGGGGCCGCCGTGCGGGGGTCCGAGGGGCCGCCGTGCCGGGGTCCGAGGGGCCGCCGTGCCGGGGTCCCAGGGGCCGGCGTCCCGCCGCAAATCCAGTGCGTTCGTTGCTCTAAAAGCTGCCGCGTCTCCTGCTGCACCTCCTGTCTCCGCGTTGCTCTGGTCACCCGTGGCCGTGCAACCCTGACCTTTATTTTAACGGTGTTTGTGATTTCCAGGTTTTCTATCCATTAAGAGACTTTTGAGAAAAACTACAAAGGTGATAAATATTTTCATTTCATAGTCTATTATGGAATATAATTAATGAATGAAGGGACTCATGTTTTTGTCAATAGGATTATCAAATTGTGAAGTAAACATTCAGTTGGTAGACAATTCACAACATGATTTCATGAGCTGCGCTAGTTAGTCGTATTTGTTATGAAGACCAACATTTTATTTCCATCTTGAACACGTCCAGCTTCATGATCCATGGATTGTATTGCTTTGGATGTTAAAGAGCCTTGTTTTATCAAAACGTCCTTTCCCCTGTAGGTTCTTACGTAATATATCTTAGATGAAACGAGCGTATGGGTATTTGTAACAGCTTTCTAACCTGGGAATGTCTTTCTTTGCGGTTAGATTTGCAATTATGCAGATCCCGGGGCAAACACCATTTGGTTTTGGTTATTTTCTCACCGCAGAGCATGCTGGGAAACATTTGAAATGAGTGATATCCAGCTGTAGCACTAGTTATTTAGATACTGCTAAACATATGGTATTATTTTTGTTTGTAATGATAGATGGAAAAGAAACTATCCTTGCTTGAGCAAGTGATGTTTAATTTCAATTACTAGAAGCAAGCCTGAGGTTTTAATCCCACAAAGATTATCCCTAAACTGACTTCAGAATTAAAACATTTAAAATGTATCCCCACTGGCCTGAATTTTACTATTCTCCTTCCAGGTCTGCCCTCCTCTTGCTCTGTTTTGCATCGTCTTCCAAATTGTTCTCTGCTAACCCACTGACATTTGAGAGATTAGGAGGGCAGAGTATTGTCATTTCTTTCTGGTGTTTGAGTGTTTCCTAAGTGTTTTGCAAACATGCACCTACAATGATTCCAGCTTTATGCTTTACAAACAGCAAAATTTTCATATCCATGCTTCTTATCTCTGCAGAGGATTGTTCAGGTTTCCTGTTTCTCCGCTCTTTCTATGCGTGCTAAGCTCCTGTTCAAGGTCCAAAATAGCCCTTCAGAGCAGCACAGGCCAAGGAATGAGGAGGGGCTCCCTTAAAAAATAATCTTATTTCCTGGTTTAAACGCGTGATTTACATGGAACTACAACTGACTTTAAATTCCAAGCAAACAGCCCAGAAACCGTAATGGACTCCCATTCTGACGGGGACAATGAAACTTGCATCACACCACTGGCATCTGTTGCTGTTTCCATTTTCACTGAGTAGTTGCTGGAATGCTGGGCCTGGCAACGGCTCAGAACAGCTCAGGAATTGCTCCTTGGGCTACAGAGGAGGTCAGAAGGGACTGTGCTTCTCCAACTCTTTAAGCAAAATAGTCTGCTCCTTTGTTTCCTTTCACGCTTTTTAATTTTTTAAAATAGATTTACTTGCTTTGCGTCAGGAACTTGCATGACAGATCAGTCTGTAAATCTTATACGAGGCTGTTGAGAACTACAGTTGGATCTCCTGACAACTGCACTGGCCTGGTTTTCTCTTTTTAGGAGTGTCCAGGATTTCCTGTGCTTCAAATTCTGGCCTGTCTCTGAAAGCTGCTTTTCAGACAAAGCATTGCAAGTCTGTAACATCACTGAATCCTGTAAACTATGTAATTTCTACAGCAAGCGTGATCCTGGTATTATTTCTAGCATCTCCCCTTAATGGCCAAAATGGGAATGGGGATAGAAGAATACCTCGTTTTCTTTTCTGTTCTCTCCCAGTAAGCTGCTTGCAGTCTCAGTTTGGCTTTTTGAGTCCCCTCCCAGCTCTCTGTTAAATAAATGAGAGGCGTTCATCCAATTACCAGCTGATATACTCTCTTTGCGGATTCCTTCTGCTCTGTGGGCCTGATATCTCTCTACTCAGGTAGATTTCCAATTACGTGAGTTGCACACTTCCAATTTGATTCAGCAGCTCTTCCTACTAAGGTAAGTTCCTCTGCAAAGTGCAGATGAGTGGTCCTTAGCGTTGATAGAAATGACCATCCCGTGTGTGTGTTCAGTGAACAGGGCATGTCTGCAGTCACAGCACGCACAAGCCTCTTAGGCATGACTGCGTGTGTTCTGAAGGAACATTTCCACTAACTTTTGCCCAGCCAAAGGAAGAACAGAAATAAGGTTCCATACCATAGCTGAACTATCTGCTGTCATCTTTAACTTACAAGAATGCGCTCCCCTCCAGAAAATCAAAGGAGACAAATACATAATAGAAGCTGGAGTTGGCCTGCATGTTTGTGAAGGGCCCCTTTCACGCATTTTTGCCATGGCAACATGCAGTTCTCAGAAGTGGAGTGTTTCCTTGACCTGGCATGAAACAAAGCGCTGCCCAGAAGGGAAGCTTTGTCCCTGGTTAATGTTGTCCCTGGACAAGAAGTGACTGTTATAAAAAGCAAGTTTAGTTGTTTCTGCTACCCACTAAGCAGTAGCACGTTCTGGACAATTGACACTGATAGGTCCACGAACTATCTATGATAAGATGTAATGAATGCCCATGAAATGTTTTAATTTGGCTTCATTTCCTTGGAAGGGTTAGAAGACTAAGGAGATGCTTTGTTTCCCAGAAAACCTGGGCTAGAGGGTAATAACATGATCTGTCAAACTGTGAAAAATACTAAGGAAAAACAGGTTATCAAAACTGTAACTCAAGGTTTAATTTGGAGGAATTCTGCTATGTATGATGGCTAAGATCATAGAATCATAGAATCAATCATAGAATCTTCATGGTTGGAAAGGACCTTTGAGATCATCGAGTCCAACCACACACACACAAAAAAACCCTCAAAAGGATTAGATCCTTTTGAGCTAATCTAGATGGTTGGGTCAGCATGGAAAATGAGGTATGGAACTAGTTCTACGATGAGTCATAGTGGGTCCAGAACAGCTGTACAGGGATAAACTTATTTGGCCTTGTCCTAAGAGTCTCCACTGTGGATTAGAGTGTGACCAGCTACTGAATATGAGTGTTTTGACCAGAGAAATGACTGGCATTTGCCTATGCATAGCCTGATTTCATATTATTGAATATGCATTTATTTTCTTTTCTATCATGCTTTAAAACGCAAACCCCTTATATAGCTTAAAAAACATGCCAGCAATAATAAGAGTGTGAGATACTGTTTCTTCACATAGCCTTTCTGTCCTTATAAACTGGCAATTTCCAGGACATAAGTGATATTACAGCGCAAGCTTTAAACACAAAGTAAAACATATTTTGAAAAGGGCATCTGTAGAATGAGTCGTTAATGGGCCTTGACTTAGAGAGGTGAGATGCTCTCCCTGAAATACAACATATTCTGACACTGTCTAGCTGCTCTTTTGAGACTTACTGTGTGCTCTTTCACATCATAACTGAAACTGTTCTGGTCTGAGGCAGATTTCTTCATGATAATTATCCCAAGAGGAACCATCCTCATCTTCCCCATGCTGCTTGGCAATGGAGAATATGCTGGTCTGAGGTAGTAAACGCTTTTCCTTGACCCAAAAGGAGAGGATCCAAATGCATGTTTTGTTTTGTTTTCTGGTATGTTCACTTACATATGGCATGCTAAAAAATAACTGTGCCTTTGCATTCCCACCACTAAAAAGAATGCCCTGTTCAACCTGAACTCTGTCCCTCCAAAATCAAGGTGTGCTGCCTTTCACTTTCAAACTAAAAATACCACAAGGTAGAATCTAGTAACCTTGCTGTATGCACTGCTTGAAAAAGCATAAAGATCACAGAATCACAGAATGGTTCGCGTTGGAAGGGACCTTAAAGATCATCTAGTTCCAACCCCCCTGCCCTGGGCAGGGACACCTCCCACCAGACCAGGCTGCTCAAAGCCTCATCCAGCCTGGCCTTGAACCCCTCCAGGGACGGGGCATTGACAACTTCCTGGGCAACCTGCTCCAGTGTCTCACCACCCTTACCGTAAAGAATTTCTTCCTGATATCCAATCTAAATCTCCCCTCTTTCAGTTTGAGGCCGTTACCCAGTGTCCTGTCATAACACTCCCTGATCCAGAGTCCCTCCCCATCCTTCCTGTAGACCCCTTTAGGTAGGCCGCTATAAGGTCTCCCCGGAGCCTTCTCTTCTCCAGGCTGAACCGCCCGAACTCTCTCAGCCTGTCCTCACAGCAGAGAGGCTCCAGCCCTTTGATCATCTTTGTAGCCCTCCACTGGACCCGCTCCAACAGGTCCATGTCCTTCTTGTGCTGAGGACTCCAGAGCTGGACGCAGTGCTCCAGGTGGGGTCTCACCAGAGCGGAGCAGAGGGGCAGAATCACCTCCCTCACCCTGCTGGCCACACTTCTTTTAATGCAGACCGGGATGCAGTTGGCCTTCTGGGCTGCAAGCGCGCGTTCTTGTCCACCAGCACCCCCGAGTCCTTCCCAGGGCTGCTCTCAAGCCGTTCTCCGCCCAACCTGTGTTTGTGCTGGGATTGCCATGACCCAGGTGCAGGCCCTTGCACTTGGCCTGGTTGAACTTCATGAGGTTTGTACAGGCCCACCTCTCAAGCCTGTCCAGGTCCCTCCGGATGGCATCCCTTCCTTCCAGCGATAGATCCCACCCTGTACATGTCATTATAAAGTAAGATCTTAATACTCCAAAACTATAATATTCTAAAATACATTCTCTGCAAATTCTTCTTGGACTGCCATATACCAAGAAGCGGATGCATATTTGCATGTGTACTTTTCTCCTATATTTATAGACTTCTCAGTGTGAAGGACTGCCATAATCCTCATTCTTACAGACTGAATGCCTCGAGGTACTGCCAGTGCTCCCTGGTTTTAATGCCTAGTGATGCATGAAAAGGCTGGTTTTCCTGAGCTTTTGGCTTTTGTGTGTTCATTTATTCTGGGTTCAGGATGCTTTCACAGGTCTATGAGGCACGTATCACAACCATCAAGAAGCCAGCATGAAAGCGGAGATTTTCTGCAGAGACTGGGCTACTGGAGTGATCCCAGAACTGAAAGTTCTTGAGTACTTGTCCTAGCTCAGCCTTGTGGTTTACTCCCTTGTAGATCTGTTCTTCTCTTCAGGGAATTAAAATCTAATACATAAAAAAGGGTCTAAGAGTCACTTATTTCATAGTGGTCTGGGACTGTTTATTAGAGAAAGCCTACAAAAAGCTCCACTAATCTCTGTGCTGTATGCCATGATCTAGGGGGGAGTGTGCAATTCCACTCTTTGCCTGGAAAGTAACAGGGTTCCTGTACTGTGTCTCAACAGCAGAAATTCAGGGTGCTGTATGGTACCGCAAGCATTGCAAGCATTGCTTGTCGTTCCAGCAACACCCCTGGGGCAATTGCCCTGGGGGCACATGTAATTTCATCCAGTCAGCACGGAGGTCTTTGGGACCGTGCTGCCCCGACTCACAATCTGCACCACAGGATGGAACGTGCTGTTGCTGCTGTCTTGATTTGAAAATTGCTTGAGCCAAGTAGGAAAAGGAAACTGTTCCAAAGGACAATGGAAAAAAAGAAAGTTATTTAAACTCAAAGCGTATGCCTCAGGATCAAGGAAGTTTACTAGACAGGTTTTAAACTACACATTTCTGTGGTCCTTCAAAAATGCGTCAAGACTGGAATGTGAAATAAGAGAACTTAGTGGTGAAACGTGCCACATATTTTTTGCATTTCACTTTACTGACATAAAGGACAGTGATGATTTGTAACATGATGAGAAATAATAGTTCCACCAGTGAGTTCTGTAACTTGGGTCAGCTCCTGGGGAACGAATGAGCGATGCATTGCCGAGCATGGTCCCACCAACAGATTCTGGCTTCAGTTCAGATCTACCTCTGGCTGGCATAAGCAGTCCAGCAACAGAAGATGAAGACCATAAACAGCAGGGGTTAAGTAGTGCTTGCAGGGTTTGCATCTTATTATGGTGGTGGATGGGGCAGCCCAGCAGACATCATTCTGATGCCCTTAGAGAGAAGTGTCTGCTTCCTCAGAACTACTTTAAGCTAGAAATTGATGGAGGTTTAGACATTTTTTTGAGTTCACTATGTAATGACAGCAGCAGAAGATAGTGAATGAACTGTGGCAGGTGCTCAGTATCACAGAGAAAGGCTCACTAAAACCCAAGATGGGTATCTGAACATATATTGTTTATTGTCTTAAAGATTGTAAACTTGTTCTTTTTGTTGGTTAAATAGAAGAAAACAAGGGAACTGAAAAAGTCTATTAAGCCCTTTTTTTCTATTTCACTGAGTGCTTGATGGCTTTCAATCAAGAAAGACAGCTTTTAAGACAAACAGACAAACAATTTTTGGAGTTAAAAAGCTATACCATTAGTAGCATTTGGTTAGTGTTATATCTGGGCAACCACCAAGTTGCTTGTTATACCCTTACTACGAAATGTGATTTTTCTCTTGGCCCAGAAGAGCTCTGCCTGTGTTGTATCAGAAGAATATTTGGACACAGAATTCGGTTATCTAAGTGAAGTTTTGGTTTCTGTTGCAAGGAATCTTCAATCCAACAAGTTTACAGTAAATTATTTTGTTAATTTTTGGGAAGATTTGTCTGCTGTTTAATCTGTTCTACAGGCTACATAATGGTAATGGCTCCACTTCCAATAGCGTGACTCAAGTTAGCCATGTGAAAGGCTGGCAACAGGAGTGCTTTTCTCCTCCTCACTCACAGAGTAAATTTCTCTGCTGGAGCACTGCATTTCTGCTTCTGGCTTGAAAATTTCACAATTCACACCAATTTGATGCATGTCAGAAGAACAAAGAGAAAGCCATTATGCATAACAGTCATATAAACAAATTGATGCAAGGACGTGCCACTGAAGACAAGAAAAAAAATGAGCTGAATAGTTACGAAAATGACAAGAACAAGGCATGTTGTGGGAACTCCTATTCACAGGCATGAACCTAGAAAACAAAAGGGAAACTTTAATCTCATACCTGACTTGCTCAGAACTTTTAAAAAAGGGAATTTTGATGAAGCAAGTGTTTTAATAAGAGCCAAAGAAGCAAGGGAAAAAAATCCAGCCTGTTTTAATGAAAGTTTAAAAATTATTCAGCAGTAATGCTGGTATCCCACCAACAGCTGTGGGATACCTGGGCTGTTTCTCAAAAGATTCCCAGTTATCAGAACACACATTTTACAAAGAGGATTCATGTCTAAATTGTCTTCTTCAGAATTAAGTACTAGCTGACTTTTAAAGATGGTTAAAATTGCCATGGTGTAGGGCTTCACGTATTTCTGAACTCAAATTGACTACAGGGTGGGCATAAAGAGATACACAATGATGCAAGGGGAAAATATTACTGCAAAGGCCATGTTGGCACACAGACACATACACAATATCGAAATGGAGCATATGCAGGAGTTCCGGGGAAAGAAGGTATAGAAGGTTTAAGAAGGATAAAAATACATGAGACAGAATTTGAAGGAAATATTTCGATGCAGTCATGCTGTGCTATCGTACGTGTACAACAAGAGAAAATTTCTGCCAGGGAGAGCTGCTGATCCTAGCCACAGCTGCTACTGCTGATTGGAAAGTTGCCAGGGTTTTAAATAGACTTCCACATTTTCCCAGGTCTTAGAAGTCACAGAAAGGCCATTAAGAACGGAATAGGATGAAGTGGTTACGAAAAACGGGGGAAAAGGTATTGGAGCTTCATTACCTTCTGTGAACTGTAGAGGAGAATTTGAGACACCCAATTCTAGTGTTTACATTTGTTTGTGTAAAGATGAGCCAAATGACAGGACTCTTCCTTTGAAATCATTCCACAGCTGGATAGTTCAGGCTGTCCTTTGTTTCTACTATTCTCACTCTAAATTTTCTTTTCCTGTTCTTCTTAAAACAAACATTACTGAATTCCAGACAGCCAATACTAGGAAAGTACTCCCCGTATTCTTACACGTACATTCTCAAGCTGTTTCCTTAAGCACTTACTGGCGCTACCAATAAAAGTAGATGGACCATTGGTATGACCAGAACAGGTATTGTATACCTGGCATTTCTTTCAAGTCAGTTCTGAGACTGTCACTACTCTGCAATATGTCTGAAACAATTACATTAGTCCACAGCCTGTACTCTTCCCATTTCTACCTTCACTTTGGAAAAAATAAACCCGTTTGGTGCCGGAGTCTCTTGGCTTTCATGGTTTGCACACTACTGAAGCTAAATAAGTGTATTAGCTTAAATGGGAAGCTTATTTCAAAGACTGTGCACCACAGCCCCGAAAGCTTCCAGAAACATATGCTCGAGATGATCTAAGCGTGTTCATTATTCAGACTGTGAATAGCTTTAAAAGGGCCAAATTGCTCAGGGCTGAATCAGCTAGGAAAGTAATTCAAAAAGAAAAGTAAGAATCACTTGAGCATTTCAGAACAATTTTATTGTGGGCAAAAAGGTACTAAAAATGTAGTAGAAAGAAAAATAAAATTTACTTTGATAAATACATATTACAAGTTTGGAAATAGAAGAAACTGAAAAAGTAAGTAGAAAGACCATAATTTTTTTTCCAGAATGGTGATGCTCTAAACACATCTATATCAAGAAAAAGAACCCAACAACAGCACCACTGCATAAGCAGATATAATGGTCATGCAAAATTCAGACATGGTTAGTAAATTTTGCGATTTTTGCATTTTGGGGATCAAACAGGTAATATGCCTGTGAAACTAGCCATAACTATCATTCAGCAATTTTACAAAAAAATCACAATCACCATCAATTTTGCAGTCAAAGTATTTTTCACAGTGGCTTATGTCATAAAATTCTATGGAGCTATAAAAATGTTTCAAACCAAATTCAAACCCTCTCATTTAGTCCCACAAAAGTGGAAAAAGCATGGACTAGATATTCTGAAACCACACTAGGGGGCACTTGAGCTGTTTCTTCCAGTGTAGGTAAAGGTCAGAATAGTAGGATGCGTACTCAGGAGCAGCAGTGGACAGAACTGAGCATGGGAATTAGTAGGATTTATCAACATCAGGTTGGTAGAACAATTAGTGATTTTCCCCAACAGCCTACTGTGGGGGAGTGGGTGTAAATTTCCAGGTGTAAATTTTGTTTGTGGGTAATGTGAGAAATGAGAAGGAAATAATCTAAAGATTGCTGATTGATTGCAATAGTGCTTTGCCTTTGTACTTGGATCGATCACAGAAACGTGGGGTATTTGGGGAGTTTAAAAGAAAATCTAGCCTCAAATAGAGCTAATGTTCAAGAAGTTGAGCTGCTCTTTGGAGTCTGTTCCCACTTTATTGCTCTTGGTCCAGTTCTGTGCTCTCCCCAAGTATAGCGTGATGCTCTAAAAAGATTGCTTTTGTGGAAGTAGAACAAATAGCATCTGACAGCCTTTCTATAAAGCATCCATAACAAAACCTGGAGACTAGCAAGGTAGTACAGGCCTGCCAGTAGACCCTAATACTTAGTAACACACTTCAGAATTTCAGAAGTTTTGTTAAAAAAATTTAAAAATATTGATCTGGTTCCCAAGGTGGAAAACACACATAGAAGTCTGAGTAAAGATTTGAGTTTTTGTTTGTATCACGGGCCAAGTATTCATTGCTCTTCAGCAACATGCGACAAAGACAAGGTCTTTGAGCTTATATACTGTCCATCTAATTGAGAGGCAACAACCCCAGGCCTAAGTGCTCTGAACTAATAAGTCAGATCATGATTTATACGCATAGCCCTTTTAAAAGTTTTTTTCTGAATATTTAGTGTTCATGCAGATCAAATCTTGTAGGTTTTCTCTGTAACCTGATGTTTTCCTTATCCACCAAAACAAAAAAGATGCTATCATAAAATTCCATTAATTGGGCTTTAATAAAAGGCATACAGTGTGATCCCCTATGTATGGATACACTGTACCGTTGAATGGTATTGCGTTAACCTGTTCCCGCCCCCAAGTTAACCTGTTCACTCTCTGCAGTTTTATTTACTTAGCAGCTATAGAAAGTGAATTTACATCTCTGAGATCAAGGCCTCCCTAGCCATGTTGAGGCTGGAGCTCGGCCCCAGGCAGCTCCATGGGCACTTTCCCCATGCTTGTTAGTAGAATCCATTGTCTGCGGGCGGCTGACTCCAGATGTTGCTGCACTGCACAACTGAAAATTCATTTCCATCAGATGATCGCAACGTATTGGTAAAACAAACTTTGCTTGAGAATTGGCAGCTGCCTCTGAAGCAGGCTGTATTTGACTGGTGAGTTTCAAACAATTCTCCTTACATCCTGACACAGACACAACTAACCTTCAATTCACAGCATCTTCACTCACAATTGTCAGTGAAATGAAGCTACAAGCTGCAATTCATTGAGTTTCTGGGCAATTTACAGGCTTTCTGGTGAGTCAGATTTCCTATGAAGGACGTGGACTCCTTTTATGTACTGTGTAACATCTACTTCTTGTTAATCGCACTCACCCACTCTTAGGGGAGCTACTGCCTAATCTAGTGGTCTTCCCACCTTTGTCTGCTCTCTCTTAAACAGTCTCTTGTCTTCATCCTTCCCTGCCCCATCATCCTGTCCTCTTTCACATCTTAATATGCGGCTTGTTCTGTGTTTGCCACAACCACCTTGGCATCCTCTGCAGCAGCCTTTGTCTCTTCAAGTCCTGTACCCCCATTTTTCCTTACACTTCTCCCTAGGTAATTTCAAAGCTGGAAATACTTCACAGGATCACAGAACTGCCCATGTGGGAAGGGACCTTTCAGATCATCTAGTCCAACCATCAACCTAACTCTGACAAAAACCATCACTAAACCATATCTCTAAGCACTACGTCTCCTGTCTTTTAAATACCTACAGGAATTTAAAGGGGATGGTGCCTCAACCACTGCCCTGGGCAGCCTGCTCCAATGCTTAATAACCCTTTCAGTGTAAAAATTTTTCCTAATATCCAGTCTAAACCTCCCCTGGCGCAACTTGAGGCCGTTTCCTCTTGTCCCATCGCCTGTTCCTTGGGAGAAGAGCCCGACCCCCCCTGGCTGCCCCCTCCTTTCAGGGAGCTGCAGGGAGCGAGAAGGTCTCCCCTCAGCCCCCGTTTCTCCAGGCTGAACACCCCCAGCTCCCTCAGCCAGGTGACAGCCGCCTGCCATCACAAGCACCACACGCCGCTCAGCTCCTTCCAGGCTTTGCAGGGGCTCCTGCTGGAAGGTTCTTTACCCCACCCACCTCCGGGAGGGTGGAGGGGCTCCGGAACTGAAGAGCTGCAGCCGTTCCAGCTAGCCGGCCCGGGCCCGGGGCAGGTCGAAGGGCTCGGTGCCGCCGGGTGGTTCCCGCTCTTCTACCCGGCCCGGCCGGGTTCGGCGCGGGGCAGCGCTGGGCTGCTCGCTCAGAGCCGCGGCCGCTGAGGCAGCAGGTAAGCGGTGGCGGGGCCTGGCGCTGGGGGTGGCCCGGGGCGGCCGGTGGGCGCCGGGAGGGCCCAGCCGTGGTGGGGGCGGTTGGCGCCGCTGGCCTGTCCTGGGCTCCCCACCAGCGTGGTGCGTCCTCGCTGCTGCTTTCGCTGCTGGGCTTACCGTCCTTTGCAAGGTTGTTCCTGGTTTTAGCTCTCTTCAGTCACATTGTGCCTCTTTCTTGTGTGGAGTATTTTAATTCCTGATTCTTCTTTCCCTGAGTTGCTCTTTTTTTGGTCTCATTTAAACCTCTGCTTCTGGCCCTGATTTGGGTCTCCAGCTGCATTTCTCCTGGGTGCTTTCTTGCATCGAGTTCCTTGTGCCGTTCTTACCCACTGGCACGTGCTCAGCTGGGTAAAGGATGCCCGGCTTAGGGAGAGGCGCTTACAGCCAGCCAAACTGTAATTTCATTTTTTTCAGTTCCCAGCTCTGTGGGCTTCCAGATAAAACCAGTATCGTACGAACATATAAAAATGCAGCTTTCTGATCGGAGGGGGGTGCAAGAGGTATACTGGGAGACAGATAAATTGTCTTGGCTGGCTGTGGTTAGTTAGTTGGCTGCCATTTTGCCCTTATTAAATTAAATTATTTGAATTTGGGAAAAGCGTCTTTAAAAAAAAAACTTGTATTGCTGACCTATCGCTTTTGGCTTTCTGTACTTGTTGCCTCATGAATGTCAAGTCACAGTGGGAGTTTTTCCTGTTCGCAGTAGCTTGAGGTAGGACACGTTACTTGACAGTCTGACATGCATGCATGACGTTTCTTGTAGCAAGGGAAAACTGCGCCGAGGATAAGGCTTTGCTAATAGCTGGCTGAAGGCTGTTGGACAAGCCCTCACAGGATCCATGAGCCAGCTCAGAGCTCTTTGCATTCCATTCAAATGCAAGGTGTGCTCTTTTGATCTGACTCCAGTAGCAAGCTAGGCACAGGGTGAAATAAAAGTACCTCTATCCGTTTTCCCACGGATGAGGAAAGAGGGAGAACGTCTTGTGGCAGATGCCAGTTTTGCTCTTTAGAGTGTTCTTGGGTTGTGCTTGGAAACTGCTAATGAGGTTAGTGCAAAACCCTGAGTGGAACAGAGTGGATGGGACCACCTATCCACTTTTTACTACAGGCATGTTGACCTAGTCTGTTGCTTTCCATGTATATCCTGTATGCTCATGTCATAAGAGCACACCAGCGGAAACCCTTGGCACCTGAATCATCCAGGTTTTATTAGCTTTTGTAAAGCTCCTCTTTGAAGTATCTTGCAGGGCTGTTTTGTGTGTTGTTTTTTTTTTTTTTGTAGTTTAGTTGTAATCAGAATTTAGAGCGCATGAGTAATAAAACGTGTCAAATTGTAGTAACCTCATGAATAGTTATGGTGTTGTGTATAGGAGAACCTGTCTGTCTGCACGCTTAACTTCTTGGGTGATAGGAGTTACCACAAGGCCGTGTGTAGATCCTCACTGCTGTAGCGTGGTTGGTCTGTGGCATAAGAATCCCTGTACTTTATTAAAAGCAGTGCTATAAAAAAAAAAGTTAATGGGAATGATCCTATGGCTTAGTAACTTCTTAAACAGAGAATTGGGTAAGCAAAGAGGAAAGACTTAGTCTTGTTGCCATCTTGTCTCTTTTTGAACGAACTTGTTTTTACTAACCTGAGACATTTGATGTAATCCCTGAGATACCATCAGACAGAACAATAATTATTTTAACTGCACAAGACACTTCGCTGAATATTTTTCTTTAACTGTTTTGCTCTGTAGTTGTATAAAACTTTAGCTATAAAATGCCTTGTTTCAGAAGGCTATGATCAACTCTCAGCACACTTGTATCACACTTAACTGATTAATTTCTAAATTTTAGAACTGAATATGATTATGAGGGTCAGCTAGGAACCAGCTATCAGAGCTATGTAGGCTGTATCTTAAGGGGAACTTCATTACAGAATATGCAGCCTGTCGTGGTTTTGGTCAGTGAGAGATGCTCTCCCCCAGCCTCGCGTGCAGGGAGAGGAGGAGGAGAGATAGAGATTTAGGAGTTTAGAAGAAACTAAACTACTTTAATGAAATATTAATAATAAAATAAAAAGGAAAATAATGAAATAGATACAGTATATACAAAACCATATTAAGCTCCCAGGATGATGTCACCGGCAGGCACTGGGGAAGTCCCAGGACTCAGCGACAGGTGGGAACTGGATTCCACAGATGGAGTCAGGAACCCACGGATCGGGATCAAAGGCAGATGCACAGGGTCCTCCTCGGACGTCAGCCATTGAAGGAAGAGAGATGACCCTTTGATCCCTCAGCTTTTATACTGAGCATGGGGCAAATGGGATGGAATACCCCTGTTGGACAATTTTTGGTCACCTGTGCTGTGCGCTCCTCCCCGCAGCTGGGACCTCTCTACACTTTTCTGCTTCTGACCCTCCAACAGGGCAAATAACGAAATTAGCTGACCTTGGTTGATATAGCAATAAGTATAAGCAAGAGCCTTTCTGCACACCATTCCTTGTCACAAACTGTCTTATCACTCTGAATGAACCATTTTAGACACAACATGCTGTTAATTTCAGAGAGTTAGAAGAGGCCTAGCTAAGAGGTAAAAATTACCGAACAGAAAGTGGGTTCTGTTTTACCTCAAACCAGGACACAGCCACAGGTGTTGGGTGTAGAATCATAGAATGGTTTGGGCTGGAAGGGACCTTAAAGATCATCTAGTTCCAACCCTCCTGCCATGAGCAAGGATAAAAGTATGTTCCCTTAACTCATCCCAATGTGTAAAGTACTGGTTAATCCTTACTATGTTCTTGCATTATTGTATTGTTTTATTGCATTACTGTATTACTGCACAGCTCATTGCGTCTGCTTAGAAAAGGGAGCTTATCTTTTAAGATTGCATAGTGTTTACTCTAGGGCAGCTTTCTATGTCTAGAGTAAGAAGGAATTCCCTTCCTTCTGCTGAGTGGAGTTTTTGCAAGTATATTTTACTTTTTTTATCTATCTATATCTATCTATTTCTTTTTAAGGCAAATAACATGACTTGCGGTTAGTGGTGAACTTTCTCCTTCCTTAGTATTTTTGGGTGGAATAGAGAACAGAAATGAAGGTTTACTGTAATTCTGGGGCACTGAGTTGGGCTAATGATTTTGTTCTTTAGCTTAAATTAGATTGTTTCCAAGACAATCCTTTTAACTGTATTTAAGCCACTAATACCACAGTTTCTTCTGGGCTTCCTGTGCTTCTGCGTGTGTGGCCTGCTGCCTTCTATAGTCAGGATCTTTCTTAGAAAAACAGCTGAAATTGGCACCAGAGAAGGCATAGTATATAGAAAGAAGACGAGAAATGAGGAAGAATAACAGAACAATGGATAATAAGTATTAGCCTGAAAAAAAGGGCTGGGTTGCACATGCAGCTGTGAGATGATTTAGACAGAGAGGAAGGAACCTAGAGTAAAAGCTTCTTTAGACGATAAAAGACATAAACAGTACTTTCCTGAGCTCTTAATAAAAACATATAAGTCTCTCTAGTTGCTGAGGTCAAACATGGAGGAGATTGACTATGTAGAGAAGGAGCCTTAGGATGCCTGGAGCTGTCAGCTTTCAATTAAATTACAGAATAGTGTTCTATTGTTTGAACATGGAAAAACATGCATAAAGAAAGCCTACTGACAACATCATGTGACAACATATGACTTAATTTGGACAAGAGGTAATTAAAAAAATTGTGCATAGACAGAGTTGGTAGCTGGTTTCAAAATTTTATCCTGTTATTGAAAAAATAGCATTTCAGATTTTATGTATGGTATTGTTTCTTTAAGCTGTGTAGCTGAAGAAAATAAGACAAATGTGAGCAAAGATCTGTGACAAGTTACTGTAAAGTCAGTCTTTTTCCTTCAGTGTTTTCAGTAAAATAACCTGCATCAGTTACTTGTGCTTCTTAGTGCATAGAAGAATGTATCAAGTGAAGTTATTGGGTAAACGGCAATGAATCTTGTGTTGGCCATTATTTTCTTCATCATAACTTGGATAACGTAATGGAAACTCCATAAGCAATTTATAAATGACAGCAAGCAGCAAAAAGCTGCCATAATGGAGGAAGACAGAACTAGAATTATAAATGACTGACAGATTAGAGAAAACGTCTAAGAGAGTAGCTATAACTTAATAATAACATAAAAGATCATGAATTTGTGTAGGAATAAGCATCATCACACATGTGGCATTGGAGGAAAATGGCCAGGTATGGTTTGTAGTAAAGAATTTGGGAGATGCTGCAAACTGCAAGCTGAGCAGAAAACGCTATAGGGAAGGAGGCAAACATACTGATTATTATGGTCAGATCACAGTTGGTGAGATTAACATAACAATCAGCACTCTCACAGCCTGTTCTGGGTTCTCCTCCCCAAGAAGGGTGGGCACCACTAGAGGACAATCCAGACCAACTTTCAGCTCTCTTATCCCTGTTTGAGTTGTAAATATGAGATAATTCCAGGCTATCTTCTGCAGATGTCCTACATATGTCTCAGGTCTTCGCACTGTGAACTCTGTGAACAAATACTGCAGAGAATAATATTAAAGTGCAGCCCAGATGAGGTAGTATCAGGCTCAGAATATAGACAAAAAAATACGCAAGTCACAAAAGCAGGACGAATACAGAAGCTTGCCTCTTCATAGCATTGTGATCAGAATACTGCTTTCTGTATTTAGCTGTCTTGTTTTGATTGCTCAGAAATGTAGGAAGTCTAAATCCATTTCCTTGATTCTTACAATTAGCAATTGAAGGCCTTTTTATAGGTCTCTTCTGCATTTCCAGGCTAGGTACATAACTTTTCATGGGTGCTTATAGAAGGTGGCGATTCAGAATACCTTTGAAAATTATTGTCTGCGGTGCTGTTCAAAAGATGTTTGAAATCACAAGGTTTCTCTTGCTTCTGATGTGGGCTTATATCCGGTTTTCTTTCATGACTTTCACAGGTCCTTCAGAATTAAGCAATTCTGGCTATTCTGCTGGAATTGAGATGTTATGGGAGAGTCACTGTTCCCAAATCACCAATTTGTCTTTACGCCCACGTTTATGTTGTGTGTTATGTGCCTGCCTCTTGTATACTTCACAGGCCTGCCCTGTTGCAAATAGTTGAGTAGATATATACCGGTCTTTTTTCTGACTCAGTATGCTGTATTAGTGCTTTTAAGGTAAAGATGATTTTTCTTTTAGTGGTGAAAATGGGATTATCCACAAGCCTTTCCTGACCTGACTACACAACTGATGACTGCCAGCTTCTCTTCATCCTGCACAGGGAAGGACACGGATATCCCATCAAAACAATGCTTATTACTGAACATTTTGAATTCTTCTTTTCTGAGCAGTAACTTGGGCATCGGGTTTTGGTGACTCTGTAGTGAATTCTGCACAGAGTTCAGATACCCAAGGTACTCTTGGTGCTGTATTATCGGTGAAACTGCTGACTAACATTTAAATATGTATTGTATCCTATCTGATAAACCTGACAATTTGCAGCTTCCCTATAATGACACTTTGTGTAGCAAATATTTTTAAAGCAGTATCATCTGTTTTGTACATTTTGTTTCTTTCAGGATAACAAAACCCTCCCATGTTTGCAGAGGTCTGGGCTCTTTGCTCTTTGCAAGAGTTGCAAACTATTTACTAAGGATATAGCCTCCAGTGTGGGCAGAGGTACAGTAAAAAGAACCATACGACTGAATTAAGATCCTCCAAGGAGGAAAATGTCTGGAAGCAGCTCAGGTCTCTGCACTGAGTTGTTAAAGTTGAACTTCCAAGTTTCTAATCAAAAGCTGAAACCAGATGGAAGTAAAATGTGAAGAGTAATATGAAAAATATGTTGCAGAGAAGATCAAATGGAAGAAAAAAAATGAAAATGTTCTCAATTGACTGCAGTATTCCTTCAGAAGCAGCTTTATAGGAGAGTAACCCTGTTCATACTTCACCTTTTTTTCGTCTCTAGGTGTACACAGGTGAAACAAAGTAGGGCCTTGTGGAGCCAGGGTATGCATTGCAACATTGCTCATGCCAGCACCGAATTGCTCAGGTTTTCTGTGTTACCAAATTAGATTTAGGAAACTAACAGGCATCCTGTGATCTCTGAAGGCTCTCTTTGTAGTATCCATCTGAAAAGACAAAAAAATTGAAAGCGTCTCCTCTGCTGGTAAAATTTTTTTCTAATTTCTTTTACTTTGAGGCAGTAGGATGACTTCTGTACCCTCTGAAGGGCAAGGGTTAGAAGGATTTGAAGCCTCATGATCCAAAGATCCAACAATTCAAGATGGAGAAGGGAAAATAAATAATTAAGTCACTCTAACAAGCAAGATGTGTCCTTATTCAGAGAACAGGAATACCATTCTTTCCTTCTTTGGGGAATACATGAACAGAAAAATGAACCGGGAGACAATAACATAAGCGTGTTGTCCAAGTATTCCAAAAAATAACTTGAGACTTGTGCAGATGCCAAGTCTAACTTTGGCTGATTCTCTTTTAGGAATTTTGTAGAGCAATTTTCTGAATTCTATTAATATAACAAGCAAATACACTTTAGATGCTCTGGGTCTACATTGTGGGAAGTAAAGGTGACTTCTTGGTAACTTTTCACAGGCCAAGAGCATGTATGCTTTTGAGATACAAACTTAAATGTTATACATAAATTAAGCGATGGTGAAATGTTAAGGGAAGGTAAAGGGGAATGAAAAGAACGGACAGCAAATGTATAACCAAATTTCAAATGTAAGAGTGATATAATGATAATATTTGGTATTTTTTTGGACTACATGCCACAGTAGTAGGCAGTAGCAAGTTTCTTTGCGGCCTCCACTTACAGCGTTCTGAGTTTTGTATAAGCTAGTGTTCTGCCACTGCTGGTATCGTAACAGCACACAGTAACGTGATCTGTGCTGGCAGCAATATGAACGGGGCCCACTGTTGTTTAAAATAAGAAAAGTTGCCCTGTCAGTTGAACAAAAACTGTAATTTGTTGATGACATAATAGAAGTTAGCATTGTTAACCTATCAAGTGATCCAGCTCAAGGTGGTCGACAGCGAAGTTATCAAAGGTATGACAGAATGTGGAGCCTATGATACATTCTGATAATGGTATGGGATACATGCAGTCCATGGTAATGGATAATTATGATGATATATTCTACATATACCAGCTGTGGCAAGAAAGATGGTGAGGGGTGATATGTGCTTGTCTCTTAGTTGATTGCTTTCTGTAACATTTTGCCTCCTGCTACAGGTTTGTGTCATGCAACTGAATGTACATTGCTGTGTCCTGCGTAATTCAGAAGGGACTGAACTCTTTCCACTGTTGAAGTGCACTTTTCTTTCCCAGGTGTGTGTTTCCCAGACTCCTGGTAGCGTTAGCATGTCCTCAAGCCCCAGTTCAATTCCAGAACCATAGCATTTTTGATCATAGTGCAATGAATAATACTGTATATAGAATGCTTTCACTCTAAGGCTGTTCAAGAAGACAAAGATTTGCCTGAACATCCATGACCTGTGAGTTCAGGAAGCTAATAAAATCTGTTACCCTGTGTTTTAGCCTATAACTTAATGAATACAAACTTGAGTTGTCTCTCAGTGAAGCTGTCTAATGAGGATGATGTAATAATGCAACTGCTAGCTAGAGTCTTTCTGTCTTGCTGCATTCCTCCTCTTTTTCACACATGCTGAGATTTGATGATAAAATTTTTCTGCTATTTTTCTCCTTCCTGGGAAAGCATAGGAAGTATTTCTTTATTGAGTGGCAAGATACATGCTATTGATTAGGTTTTTCAGATCTGGTAGATCTCACAACCATAGGGATTTTAGTGTGTTTTGTTTGGGGTTTAAATTGTATCCAGATCTTTACCAGCTATTGAGTAAGTATGCATACTGGCCTTTCTTCTCCTGTAAGCATCCAGTTTTGGCCATTGTTGGAAACAGGGTGCTGAAATAGCAGACCTTTGGTCTGACTTGAATATATGGTCTAAACATATTCTTAAAAAGTGCACTGGAGCTACAGGCAGCATGGAATTTTCAGGGAAGACTCTTCTTTCAGTTAAATCAGATTTTCCCCTTTGTTTTCTTTCTGCTGTGCATATTATCTAACTTCAAGCAATTTTATCTCAGAAAAAGATCTTGTAATGGGGTTGAAGAGGTGGTGCGTTTGTGTCTCATGGTGCTCTGTTTATATAAAATGGGGCCTCAGTTGTGCAACTCCTGGAGTATGTTTGTGTGAATGGGTAAGATCAACTCTTGTTAGTATTTTGAGTGGGGCTTAGTTTCCAAAGGTGTATGGAACAGTCTTCTAGAATGATGAATACATTAAAACATACCTCTCTCTGAAAAAGGAAAAGAATTCTTTGATGCTCTGGAAATAGACTTCCATTCATGTTCCTGTCATCTAATATAGCAGAAATGAGATGCATTGGATGAGCCATAGTGGAACCAAGTGCCCCACTAAAGTCTCTTAAGTAGCCATTGAGGTTTAACTGCTTTACGCGTCACTTTTTATCCAGGAGTATAAAAATAGCCCATAGCAATATTGCTGAGTCATACTAACCAGCCTCAGGACTGCTTTGCAAGAATCCTCTCACTTCTTACGCCTTTGCACTTAAAAACATCGTCTGCTTCACAGAGACACTGTTTTCACAGCTGGCATGGTGTGCTACCGGGTTGGGTGTGTGTACCACCCCCCCGGGGTGTAGCTTGCTGCAGGGCTGGCAGTTTGGATGGGGTGGCCAATGTAGGAGGCTGAAATGTTTCATTCCTTGTTCGTTCACAGCTCCCTCAGTGTCTTATAAAAGGAAGAGTCTAAATAGAGGATTAGGTACTCTTACAGTAATACCAAAATCCTGTTTAGGTCCTAAAAACCGTAGAAATTGTTTTTGACAAGATTGAGAAGGTTTTTGGTTCCACTGCTGTTGGCTCAGAGGTCCTCTTATTTCTTCTCTCCTTTTTTTTTTTTCTTTTTTTTTTTTTTTCTAATCAAATGAACCATTCTGCCCATGGACCTTGAAGTTTAGCTCCTCCTTCCTGGACCAGGCTGTGCAACAAAAGGCACCACAGTTATCAGCTTCCCAGGTTGAGAAAAGTGGTCTCAGCTTTATGCTGCTATTGCTTCAAAATATGCCTCAGATAAAGTCGAAGCAGTTGTTTTGTAACGTAAGTTAATGTGATTTGTCATAAAGTAACACCCTGACATTCTGCTTATTCCATCACACTGAGAAAATAAATATAAGAAATTTCACATTGACCTCTGGCTTAGAAATGAAGTGACTTTAAACACCAAGAATAAACATAAAATGAAGGACGTACAGTTTAAGAACTAGTAAGTCATTGGTAAGTATTCTGGCTGTTTATCTTTTGCTGCTGATTAGTCTCTGGTTTACAACGGATCTTTTGTGCATTCACAACAAAGATGTGAATGAAAGTAACTACAACTACATCTAACAGCAATTTAATAGTAATAGTGAATTAGTTTTTGTAATGTTACCAGTGATCAGTAGCAGACAAGAAACTGTCTCCAGATGATTGCAATTTCTCACATCATCTACGTTCTAAACAGCTTTAGGTAACATTCCAGCAAACAGAGAGTATAAGAAAAGCAGGATAATGGTGTCACCGGAGTCAGAAAATATATTCATAGACATTCGTACAGCTATCTTGTGATAGTACGCAGTTTAATGAACTTGTAACAACATATTTCATTGTTTCTGAGTTGTGTCAATGTGCACGTATAGTAACTGCTATTCAGAGCACTCCTCTTTAGCAATAAGAGTAACAAAAATTGGTAAAACTCACTTGAAGTGAAGATGCAAGGCTATGCAGCTTGCGTAGTAGTCTTCAAGCAAATTGAAGGCAAAGGCAAAAATGCCTTAGAGAGGAGAAATGTCTTGAATGAGAAGTGTTACACAGATAACTTCATTGCCTTGAGCGGAATCTGTGCAAGTAGAAAGACTACAAACAACTCTAATACAAGAAGAAAGGGGAAACCAATAGAAAGGAACTGTTTTGGAAATGTTGATCCGAACTAGTTGGTGAGAAGAAATGAGTAGAGGCATAGGCTGGGTTTAAGTGTTGGAAATTGAGAAGGCAAAGGCTGTTACGGAGCTGAACTGTAGTTAAGGACATGGAGCTTCTGCATTTGCTGTCTCATTGGTTCTTGTTGACAGAAATATTTTCATAGAAGTGTTTTATCACTTTGCTTTGTGTCTGTTCACAGTGGAACAATTTGTGGCCTAAGCTGCTATCAGAGCTCAGTCTTTAAAATACTTGAGATGCTAAAGAAGCCATTGGTATTACCACAGAATTATAACTTGTGATGGATATAAACTCTCTGCCCCCGACCATTATGTGCTGTGTCGCTTCTGACTGCGCAGAAGGAGCTATGGTTGAATGTTAGTTGTTCCAGCATAACTCTGCAGTGAATGGGAAGCAAATCTGTAAGTAAAATGTGAGTACAAGCAGAAATGTTTGAGGAGGCAAAACTACTTAGATGGCAGACTGGCCACGACTGGCATCCAAAGCCAGCCACTCACTGAGTTCCATTTTTCCCTGGTAGTAGTGACCCTGTACTCTTGGTACTTCCCTGTGGTGGTTTTGATCCCAATGGTCTTGCTATTGATCTTTTATTTTTTCTTTCCTGTGGAAGCTGTATAGGGGAATAGTTCCTTCTCTCAACCTGCTGGTTATACTGTGGCTGGTGCAGCGTAGTAGAGGTGCTAAGACCGTTTTCCTGCTTCCAATTTCATGCTGTGCTTGTGCTTTCCAACTCCCAGTCCCCACATGCTTACCTCTCGTGTTTGATCACTGGATGAGTAGTAGTCTTTTTAGCTAAATATTTCGTAAGGACTCTCAAAACCTCAAATCTCGTGGGTCAGGGGGGAGAGTGTTTGGAGGAGAGGGTTAAGTGGTAGCTTCCTTTTCTAGTCTCCCAATGTACCTCCTTTCTTTTTCTGGTTGCCATTTCTGGACTGTCGTGATAGCTGAGGTATACAGAGCTGCACCAAATGGCTGGTGGTAGAGATGATGAGCGTGGCAGCACATTTGCTGGGTGCTCAGTTTTTTTGGCCTGAAATCTCTTTGGACCCTGTAAATAGGTCATTCGCTCTGAAGCATGCAATCATATTCTGTAACCTGACTTTCTGTTATGGGCAGACCACAGGCACATCTCTGAGGAGTGTTGTTTGGTGCAGTACTTTGTCTAAACTTTTTCCCACTGGATCTAATCCAGTCTGGGATCGCAACTGTCGTGAGAATGCAACAAATCATTCTGGGAAGTATCTAAATTTGCCCCTATTGGTCAAAGCAATGTTTATGCACAGCCAGAACCACATGACAGAGGAGAGGGTACTCTTGAACCCTGTTAGTAATATGTGCTAAAAAAATATCAGAGCTCCCAATTTTTTGTATGAGTAAACCACAAAACTACTGTTTGCTAGTTTGAACAACCCCTGATTTGAACATCATGGGAAAAGAGCCAGGAAAGCAACTGGAGTCAGCCCAGAAACATTTTTTATCCTTGCAGCCACTTTATTTATTAAAACAAGCAAACAGAAAAAACCCCATGAAACCTTTTTTCAAAAATGTACCTTTTCTTTGAAAAAAATATTTGAGGGCTTTACAATGATTGCTTGAGATTTGCTACCTACATGAAGACTGCCAGTAGGAAACTGTCAAACACAAAGTAAATGCTGTAAATGTACACATTTTTGCTCATTTTCAGTCCTGCTTCTGATCGGCATAAATTGTTGTTCATTTCCTGTATAGTAACTTCCTTAGATCTGTAAGATACCTGAAAATGATCAGCCTTGCAAAGAGGTATATTTAGCAGTTTTCCAGTGGAGTGAGTTGCAGAGCTCTCATACAATCAGGGCAAACGAGCAAGGAAGTCTACTATTTCCATGGGTTGCTCTGAACATGCTAGAGTGGTGTTTTTTTCTCCAACTGTAACTGATGCTCAAGTTGCAAAATACAGTAGTTAATACATACCTGACGAAAGATCTGAGGTACTTGGATGACAAGGCCCTGTCGGGCAGAGGGTGAAGCATGTTGGCAGCACTGGTGGTGCTGCAGCCTGTTCTGCGTGAGCTTTGGAGGGTAAAATGTGTGTTTGTTCCTCCATCACTACTTTATCATAAGCAGCTAAAACTGTGGCCTAGTTGTTCTTGCCTCCAACTGCCGTTTCAATTTAGCGTATTGACAGGGAATATCCTTTAGGTAAGGAACGATACCTGTTTTGAAGGCCCGGGTTGATTGACTGGGCCCCACTGTGTGTGGTCACCTGCCTGGGGACTGAGGTACAGCATTTTCTGTGCCTTGCTGATCAGGGTGACAGTTTGAGAAACAAACAGGCAGCAAAATAGAAAATGAAGACTTATAGGAATAGATGCAAAGTAGGTAAGTATTGTGAAAAATGGGCAAAAATAGAATGAGAGATGCTGCTCTTGAGGAGCATTTAAAAAAATAACATTAATAAGCTAGATGCTGAGCACGGAAGAACTTAGTGCATGAAAATAAAAGAGAAATAAGAATGGGATGGAGAAAATACACTAAAACAAAATGGAAACGAGGAAACGGCAAGGTAGCCTGTTTGACTTTAAGTTGTTAGCATCACCTGGGTGCTTAGTAGTACAGCTGTTCCCTAAATATGTCAGTATTATGAAAAAAGCAGCAGTTTGTAAGTGTAAGTTGCTGAGAAAGCAACAATATTAAATGTTTGTCAAATCACCTTTTATGCTCAAATGTAAGATCCTGTTAGAACTAATTAACAGAAAACCAGAATTTTTTGACTTGGCTTGCAGTGTGAGATCAGTGTCAAGACTGCTGCGAATGTATACTTTCTCTAAAGAACGCCTGGTTCTTATGAAGATAAGGAATAAACTCTTACAATAAGCATCATTTTTCAGCCTAGTGCTGAAGAAGCTAGGAGCAGTTCCAGTTTGCCAGATATCATTTATTAATTGGATTAAAGCCTATTTGCCCTTGTATAGCTTTGATGTTCAGAAATCAGTGTTTAAGTCTTGCTGCAGATGACAGCTGTATTGGAAGTCACTAATCACTGAATGACTCATCTGTTCACCTGCGTTAGACAAAGTTCAAGCAGTATGATAAAGTTGCAGATGACCTGAGTTTAGGGAAGATGGGATAAATATTACTTGTTTCAGTTTGTCCAAAATCCATTGTAGATAAGACAGTTTGTATGTTAAATTCTCCAAAGAAATGTCTGGTTATTTTTAAACAAATCAGAAAATTAGGACTTGTAATGTCTTTAAAACATTGATGAAATAGAGGGCAATTCAGTATTTCAAGTGCAAATATGAAGGAAATTTCTGGGTTGATGATAACGTAAGTTTCTGGGGAGACTATCTTCTAATTTCAGAAAGATGTAACTTAATTGGATGGAAAGTGGTGCATTTGTCAGTAGCGCAGAGCTAATACAGAAGTCTGCTACTCCTGGAATGTATGGCCTTAATTTTCATAGTGCCACTCTTCTCCCTGTGCTGGCTGTGGAAATTGTAATCAGAGTAACTGATTCAACTGAGGACACAGCAGAAAGCCTTTAACTTTTTTTCAGAAACTTTATCACCACAGTTCTTCTGGCTCTGGGGACTCTCTTACAGCATCAACTTGGAGAAAGCATGAAAACTTCAATAGGAGGTTGTCAAGTGCAAGTAAACCAAACATTTTTTTCCTCTTTCATATGTCAGGAATTAGTCGTTAATTGTAACAGTACCTTCAATGCATAGTAAGCTGCATTGTGTGTAGGTCACCACACTTACGTGGCAAGAAGTGGAGCAAGAAGGTTATATTGTCTGTTATAAATGGCTTTTCTGCCATTTATAGTAGCTAGTAGTCTTGTGGCAAAAAGTAGCTGCATGTTGTCTGGGTTTTGCCTGGTTTTTACAGTTCAGTGATACAGTTGTGTGTAGTAATACTGTAGTTGGCAAATAACTCTGCAAGAGATGCGTGTTAGATGGCTGCTGAAAATGGTGTTAGTGCCTAACTGTTCTGAATTTAGCTTGTCTGATAACTTGCTTCCGTCAGACATCTGAAAAGTTGTTTGCTTCAGAATACAATAGCCCTTGCAGAGTTTGTTGTGTTTGGCTTCAATGGTCTGCTTTGGGAGTGGACTTTGAAAGAGAACTTCAAGAACTCTTGTATTCCTAGAATGAGAGAACTGGACTTCCGTCATTAGTCAGTAAACAGTTCCAGTTTAGAACAGCACTTTCCCAGTAGATACTGCCTTTTCTATGTTACTAATCACCTAAATGTATTTCTAAGATACTAAGATCTTCTTTTTACCCTCCTTGTCTATTCTATTTTTATAGTCTTAGGAAACTAATGGAGGACAAGGGACTTCTCATATGTTTTTTGCATTCTGGTCACCTTTAGTTCTTCATCTTAATTAGTTACATACAGCTGTTCTGATTCAGAATATTTTTAACCGAAGCCTTTAGTTTTACTGCATGCTGAACAATATTTGTGGCTAAAACTTTTTATAATTGTTGTCAGTTGACATAAAAGCTATTGAAAAATTTGTAGAAAATCTGTCTCCTCAGTTTATTTACTACCTTAATAGAAAATAGTTTTTCATGACTTTCTGAAAAGTATTCTTAATTTTGTGTGGGAAAACAGAATAAAAACTTGGATCTTACAATTATAAGTTTGACATAGTGGACATTGTCTAATGAATTGTACACGCTCTTTCATTATTTACCTATTCAGCAGCTCTTTCCTATGTTCAGTACGCTCCACCCCACTTAATGTCATCCCACGGTGTCTAAAGACTTACACTGCATGTGTTTTCAGAAATTTAAATTCCGGTCTGTTTGAGGAAACTAGATCTGCAGCAAACATTTGCAGTTGGTGACATGAACACTTTTTTCCCCCTTCCCTTTTTTACTGTGCACCAAGTCAATACAAAATGAAAATGAATAGAGCTTGCATGTTACGCAACATATCAAACTGAATTTTGGAATTAGTACACAATTTAACTCCTAAATCAAGACAAGTTCAGTTTCATTTCGAACCTGCAATAAAAGTCTTGTTATTTATTGGTTAATAGGTCTCACAAGAGAATTCAGACTGTATACGTTCCTGCTTGCCTGCTACGGCTTAACTTGTTCTCAGAGTTGGATTCTGTGCAGTAGAACTGGAATCTAACCAAACCAAATGATTCACGAGAAAAAAGGAAAACGGAACAAAATCCCCAGAGGATGCATATGACCAGAAGCAACAGCGGATGTGCTTTTCATTGAGATGCTGAGAGCATCTGTGCTGTGTTCATCAGAGGCTAAAGGTATTACCTACGTTGAATGTTATTGTATAGCTTTCCAACTGTATGATTCATTTCTCAAATGATCATGCTTTGGATCACAAACCTAAGGGCAAGATCTTGCTAAATACCTAAAGCGGGGCCACTGTGTATGCTGGTTTATGTAAACAGAAGTGACACAAAAGAGACAATCTATGAGTCAATGCATTCAGTACAGGCTTGCCTTTTCTAGGCAGAAGGAGCCATCGCACAGCGGCTGAATTTAAGTATTAAGTGAAGCACCACTTTGCAGAGCAAGTAGGGTAGATTTTGTGCTCCAGTGGCTGGCTGGCATTATTTTATTTAAAGACCATGTGTGCCAAAAGCAATGGTTCAAAAGAAAAAGCCATACGCGTTTAAAACAGGAATCCGTTTACCTGATTTAGACATGGGCATTTTTGAGGGGGTTTTGTTTTCTTTTGGTGTAAAGCAAGAAAAATTTGTCCTCCAGAACAGTTTGGCAGAAGCACAATGGAACCAACCTCCTGCCCAGACACGGGTGACTTTAATTATAGTCAGATTGTAATGTCCCCATCACTTGGACAACAGGTACCAAAATGATGACTTTCCTGAACAAAGATGCACAGTAAAACTTTTCAGCTTCATCATTCCTCTTAATTTATTGGGGAGTTTAGGGAAGCACTCCAGAAACTATGAATTTCTGACTGCATGGGGAAGTATTTGGTGCTGTTTGACGTCTGGAAGGGCTCTAAGGAAATCTCAACACTAAGGAAGTGCTTACTAGGTTGATCATTGCAGGAACAGTTATTACTGGGAGGATAAGGGCAAAATACTTTATCTGATAATTTGAGGTCAGTGCCAAGCCAAAGGAACATCCATTTTTCTAACGAGATGTTGGCCCTGTCATGATTACCTTATGCTGTCTAAAACAACGGATACTGTCTCCTGGCCAGACTGGAAGTTGGATAATTCTTTCTTATATTTTCTTAGTTTCAAGCCTGCTTCCTGTGCCCAGGTGTTCTGCTGTTCCATATTTTGTTCCACTTTGGGCTGCGACATTGCGTTCCTTAGGTTTTGCTAGTTTCTTTTCACTTCATAAAGCAGCTTGATTGAAGGGTACTACTGAAGTGTCAATGTGCAATCTTCAGAGGTTATACAGACCAAGTGCTGGAGTTCAGGATTGCATATCAGGTCCAATGACTATTATATAATGCTAGAGATACCATATCAGAATAGCTTTTTTTGTAGGCATACAGAAGCTGACTGTTCTAGACCAACAAATTCCTCTAGAAGACAGAGAAAAGTGAAAATAGGATACACGGTGATGGCAAGCCCTAGGTTAATTCCCTGACAGTGGTTGTAATTGCTCTAATGAAAGGTGTTGCTTACTAAAGAAAAGCTGACAAGGGTGTGGCTTCTACAGCACTTCTCTTTAATTGCATGTTTAAATGAGGGATCAGATAATGAAGCAGCAGTGTCCTGTAAGGGATGAAAGGAAGCATATAGAGAACGCATGACTGTTATGTAACCTGGCTCTTTCTCTGTCAATGTCAAAATTTCCTGTCTGTATTGCAGTTGAAGTAAAAATAATCAAGGCGAGGCCCAATGAAGTATAACCTGATGGCAGGTCTGGGCATTAGAATGGGCTTTCTGGCGTTCCAGGCTTTTGGCATCAGCTCAGCAGTAGGAATGATTGTGAAACCAGTAGGATTTCAGACATGTGTCATTGTCCCCCCCAACAAAAACTACCACCAAACCAAAACTGTAATAACAGCAGTGACGAGAGGATGCGTCCCATGCTAGGTGATGGAAATTGATTATGGTCCACACTTTCTTCATCTTTCTAGAGAACGATCTGTTTCCCTCCAGGCAAAATTTAACCTGCACTCCTTAGTCAAACCAAATGAGCAGTAATGAAATTGTTGGTGTCATGCATGTGGCATTTGGCTAAAGGTGAAACCAAGTCTGGTCTGATTTACTTTTTAAATATAAGGATCTTGTTTTTCTTTCCTCAGAATTTAGAGAGATGCATTTGAGATTCTTGGAAGAATTGCATAGTCACTATTACAACAAATATGTCATTTTTCATAGCAGTCCCTCTAGTCAATCTTATTTTATATGAAGTAGCTTTCCTTTTTCTTGGCCATAATTGATGGGGACTCAACCACTTCCCTGGGCAGCCTGTTCCAATGCTTGACAACCCTTTTGATGAAGAAATCTTTCCTAATATCAAATCTAAACCTCGCCTGGTGCAACTTGAGGCTGTTTCCTCTTGTCCTATCTCTTGTGAGAAGAGATTGAACTCCACCTTGCTGCAGCCTCTTTTCAGGTAGTTGTAGAGCAATAAGGTCCACCCTCAGCCTTCTCTTATTCAGACTAAACTCCACTCCTCATAAGACTTGTTTTTTAGACCCCTCATCAGCTTCATTGCCCTTCTGTGGACATGCTCCGGCACCTCAATGTCTTTCTTGTAGGGAGGGGCCCAAAACTCAATACAGTATTTGAGGTGCAGACTCACCAGTGCTGAGTACAGAGGTACAATCACTTCCCTAGTCCTGTTGGCCACACTATTCCTGATACACGCCAGGATGCTATTGGCCTTCTTGGATACCTGGGCACACTGCTGGCTCATATTCAGCCAGCTGTTGACCAACACTCCCAGGTCCCTTTCTGCCGGGCAGCTTTCTAGCCACTCTTCCCCACTCTTCCCTGTAGCGCTGCATAGGGTTGTTGTGACCCAAGTGCTGGACCTGATACTTGGCCTTGTTGAACCTCACACCATTGGCCTTGGCCCATCGATCCACCCTGTCCAGATCCCTCTGTAGAGCCTTCCTACCCTCCAGCATATCAACGCTTCTGCACAGCTTGGTGTTGTCTGCAAACTGTCTGAGAGTGCCCTCGATGCCCTTATCCAGGTTGTTGATAAAGATATTAAAGAGAACTGGCCCCAATACTGAGCCTTGGGGAACTGGATTGAACTCTATTTACCACAGCCCTTTGGGCCCAGCCAGCCAGTTTTTAACCCGGCAAAGCATACGCCCATTCAAGCCATGAGCAGCCGGTTTCTCCAGGAGCATGCTGTGGGAAACAATGTCAAAAGCTTTACTAAAGTCTAGGTAGACAAAATCCACAGCCTTTCCCTCGTCCACTAAGCAGGTCACGTTGTCATAAAAGGAGATCAGGTTTGTCAAGCAGGACCTGCCTTTCATGAACCCATGCTGACTGGGCCTGATCGCCTGGTTGTCTTGTATGTGCCACGTGATGGTGCTCAAGAGGATCTGCTCCATACCCTTCCCTGGCACCAAGGTCAGACTGACAGGCCTGTATATTAATAAGTAAGGCTTTAAGAAGATATGAAGGCACTTCATCTTTAGGCAAGCAGTTGCTTGTCAAGCTCATATAAATAAAACTTGGTAGACTTAAACACTCACAACAGCATCCATCAGTGTGTAGCACTTGCTTCTAAAGAAGTAGAGAAGCCGTGGGTACCAGGGGCGCTCTTGAAAAATGAAGAGTACTGCAAGCTAGCAGTTACGTAGAACAAAACTGATTTGTAGAGATCCTTCCTCACAGCTCTTTCAATTGTTGTCACTTTATACGCATAAGCGCGTGGGGTTATCAAGTCCATTTCATTGCAGAACTGTCCATGCTGAACCGCAGTCTTGAATCAGCACATGTGTTAAAACTGCAGCTATTACAAAGGAAAGTAACTTACGAAGTATGGATGCTCGTGTCATTCCTTGGATACAGTGGAAATAACAGCAAAATAAGGTATTTTGGGTGCCTTTAACAGTGTTTCAACAGTGTAAGTTGAGATACGATGTCACCTGGCTCTTCAGTTCCTCATCCCTTCTCTTGCGGTTGTGGTATGTTTGATCATGTGAGATCTCATTCAGAATCCAGGAAGTTCCTGCTTAGCAGTAATCCTGTAATTGCTTTCCTCTTTCCTTAAAATCATGTAGGAAAAAATATTTCCACCTTTGCTCTACTGTATATACTCTTAGCATGATTTGCTATGATCGCATCAGTTTGATTTCTCCAGCAAATAAGTTTGTAACATACCGCCATCTCGTCTAAGCCACTGAGAGAAGGCACTGTTGAAAGCACTGTTTCTCTATCAGTAAACATAACACTGACATTACACTGGAACGTGTATCAAAATAAAAAAAGGAGAAGGGTATTTAAGCAAGGCACAATTGTACCTGACTTTGCAGCAATAGAGGATTGTGTACATTGGTAATAATGTGAGTTGCAGACAAAAAAATGGCAGACTACCACATGCTTGATTGGAGAAAAAGAAAGAAAAAAGCTAACCAAGGTAAAGAACAGTTTCTGAAAATATTTAGAAGCTGCAGACTTAACAAAACAAGTATGTTGACAGTTGTTATTGGCTGTCACAGCTTGCCAAACAGCAGCACTGAATCAATTTACATTAAGTATTTGGAAAACTACTTGCTTCGACATTGAAAATAGGTATTTCAAATTAGAATACAGGACTTTGCATTGCTGTTCGCGTTTAATCTGCATAATCTATCTATAAAAGTTCTGTCACTCTTATGTGTTGGTCTGATATTCCTCATGGGTGTACTTTCCAGAAGAGCAAACTGAAGACAGGTGGTTTTGTTCCCCTGTCTGTACTCCAGCCAGAAAGCATTGTGTACGACAACGTACTGTAACCTAATCATAGAATCATTTAGGTTGGAAAAGACCCTTGGGATCATCGAGTCCAACCATCATCTCCACTCTACAAAGTTCTCCCTTACACCATATCCCTTAACACCACATCTAAACGAGTCTTAAATGATGTAGAAGATCAAGTCAGTGCAACTGAGGAGATATCTCGGGTATCTCTAGCTGGATTTTTCTCTCTGGGGGGAAAAGAAATTAGCAACATCTCATCACTGAGTTAGTTTTCTAATTGAATCTTGATGTAGCCCTTTGTTTTTAAGATACCAGTTGTTGCCCAAGGAAGCAGAGAGCAGTCAGGATAGAGTGACAAGTGCACACACTGATTGACCTTCTGGAGACATTGCATTGTGATGTGGGAAACACTGGCTTTTGAGATGCCCTCTCAAGGTATTTGTGTAGAGGAGTTTTCCGTGACAGTTCACCTATCTCTGATGTAGGATGCTAAGAGATACTTTTTATTACGATTATCAGAAGGTCTTTATGAAAGGTGTCTTGTCGTTGGCTTCACTATGATTTGGAAGGCTAAGCCTCCAGAGTATCAACAGTGGTATCAAAAAAGCTCTCCTCTTGTTCTGTTTCTGATTTTATTAACCCTCCTATGCTGTAGACCAGTAGCATTTGTGAGGTGGACCCTTATTTTGCCATCTAAGCACACAGTTAATACAGAAGTTGAAATACGGCAATAATTATCTTTCTAAGAATGCCAGGTTTTTCCTATTTTATAATCATAAAACCTCACATTCTCATTAAATTAATTTCTTGAAATACTTCACCACTTCTCAGTAGATCATCAGTTACATCAACATGTCGCACAGGCATAACAATAACATCTGTGCAGGGAGAGCGACAATGTACACCCTTTAAAATTTAAGTTACAGGCTTGGGTTTGTAGCTGCAAGTCTGGAACTTTAGATGCTACAATTAACAGTGGGATCAAGATCAAGTGTGAATGCGTTAAACTGTCCTTTCACTCTTCCACCCTCCCTTTTGAGACCTATTTTATGAACAGGTAAGAAACGTCAGTCGTATAATAGGTCACTGTCACGAAGGATGAACCAGTAATCTAGTTTCAGTCTTGGGAGCACAAAATAAAAATCAGCTGAAGGGATAAACGTGGAATAGATCACATCAATATCTGCAAGTCTAAATGATGAATAGCTAAAAGGCTATTAATAGAAATTTTAATCAAAGTCCGGATCTATAACAGTAGTTCATAGAGGTTTTACTGCCAGCTGTTTGTCCCTCAGACTGGGTGCTATAGGTAGTAGTACCTTGTTCTTGGCAAGAATGTGCTTTAAGGTGTAGTCAGAGGAACTCATAAGTAGGCTGGATGTGGAAGGAATGTCAGCTCCCAAGACTGCTTTATGGAGTAAGTCGTCAGTTTCAGGACTCGTTGAAGAAATGCCAAGTCTTACACATGTTTGGAATTACCAAATGCATTCATGAGACACTTTGAATTGCAGTTTTGTTATGTCAGTGTTAAAATAATGGCAGTCTCCATAAACCTGAAAGTCCTGGATGAGTAGCAGCTTCATTTTTCCCTAGTCACATTGTGTCATGGACAGTAAAAGGCAGCTCTAAATCAGATTTCTTACTTTTATCCATTGCTTCAAGGCCACCAAAAAGCACAGAGGGGACTCTGCTCCAATGCCGCGTTTTTCTTTTCTTCAGAATACTGTGTGTTTCACTGCTCTCCCTTGGTCTCTCCTGTGATGACTGGCAGGTGGCTGCCAGTGCTGTTGTGTTCTGCTACTGTGTCAGAGCATCTGATGCCTACATGATTGCACTATAAGTATTCCTTAGTCTTCATTGCCTCCCCCTGCTCCAGAACAAGTCGTCATTATTTGGAGGACACAGGACAGTTAGGAGCCTGCCCTCTCCTTGACCTTTCAGATAAGTGACTATTCATGTAAATATTACAAATATGTTGTTCTGGAGAGAGAAAAACATTCTCACTGGAATACTGCTGTCCCACACCATAACCACCTACTAGAGGGGGCTGAAAAGTGGCATACCAGTGATTATCAGGAATGTCTCGGTGCCTTCCACTTCACACAGACTGGCACTATCCTGCCAGAAAGCGTCTTTTGCCTAGGTTTGGGTATTTCAACTGGTGCTCTTTTACCACAACACGTTTTCTCTAGAGATCTGCTGCTCTTCTTTGGTGTTTATGTGGAGGAAGCGTATGTCAGGTTCTGCTTTTTTCATTAAAGAAATAACTGTGCATGAGGGAAGGCAAGTGTGAAAGTGTGCCCTCTAGGATTTGGAAGAAATCAAGCTGAAAAACCTTAATGGTATTTGTTTTGAGAGAGTTTCTTCAATGGTTAACAGCTGCACTTCCAAAGGAAACAATGCGAGAAACAGCAGCCTTATTTAGTTTGCAATGACTGAAACACCCATCACAGGCCTCAGGCTGCACCATGTACTTTTAAGAGACCAGCGTTCCCCAAAGCACAGGAATTATGAGCATAGGGTTATTTTTGAGCTCCTTGCTAACACATAGCCTCAGCGACTGACTTTTTTTGTTTGTTGTTTTTTTTTTTTTTTTAAATTTTGTTCTGTCATGCGTGAAAAGACTTGCTACTATGTCAAGTCCCTGTTGCCACAATACTAGCTTGAGAGAATTTTCAAATTTTAATTATAATCCACATGAGCTTTTTTATTTATGTATATTGACGTTTTCAACACCATCACTGTAATATAGCACATAAATGATGAGTTGTAAAATATAATTTTAATGCAAAAATACGTACATCTAGATTCTACTCCTGTGCAGACAAATGTTCCAAAATAATTCATAATGGATTATTTTTGTGGTGAAAATAATTTGGCAATTTAAAATAATGCACTAAAGGTCTTACTTAGAAATTTATCTAGCAACATGAAGAACTGGTATTTCTCCCCGGAGTTCACTAAGGGATAATTAGTAAAAGTGGAAGCAAGTTTTGAAAGGTCTTTTTCAGTCTCTTGGTAGTTGGACTAAATGTTTCAATTTAAAATAAACCTACAAGATTTTCGCCGTAAACTGCCAGGTCTCACCTGTGAAGAAAAGTCTTTTGTTGTGGAAGAGAGGAACATGTTTGAAAACTGTGAAAAATGTTTTCTTTTGGTAGAATGGCAAGCAAAGATTGTTCAGTGGCCCTGCGAACATTTTGGAGTTGTAGGGCTGACTAAGACTAAAGTGAACATCTTTTGGAGGGTTCTGCCAGTAAATAAATTGCAAAACACAAAAGGTTTCCAAAAGAGTTTAATAAATAATGAGGTTCTTTCTGTACTGTATAAACTATAAATATACCATGCAGTCCTTTATAACTTAAAATAATTTACAGACTGAGGTAGGGGGGTAGGAGGATGTTTTTTCGGGGTGCAGATCCATCTCAGGGTCTCCCTGACTTCCTGCTGAGCACACAAACACAGGCTGTGTCAATCCGAATAAACCGCCAGGCTGCTTGCTTGCCCTCCATTGTCAGCGCTTTGACAAAGGTGTGTGTTGTGGTGCAGTAAGAGTTCCAGTGCTTCGCATCGATCCCTCGGCACCCACTGGAGACTGGCTTAGGGTCTCTGCACTTGGTCTCAAAAAAGTACTGCTTAAAAACGTTGTTGTTAATGTTGACCTCTCCCAGCACTGTCACCTCTTTGCCTTTAATGTCAGTGGCTGTGGTTTTGTCCCCAACCCACATGCTGACACTGTCGCACACTGAGAACTCTCCCCGGTGTAATACGGGATGCGCGGTCCTCTTGGTCCTGGCAGTCCTGTTAAGAGGACCTGCGTTGCTGAGGAATCCTGTATTCTGTCCTTGCCCTGATACTGGGGGGGGCTGTGTGCTGAACAGCACCCGAGGGGACCGGAAACGCCTCTTATTAAAAAATTTTGGGTCCATGGTGATATTTATAGCTTCTCTTCTACCTGTCGTCCAAGTAGAGTGACCGTGGGATGTCTGTGGAGCTGCCTTGGGAACGTGGTGTCTGTTACTCCGGTGGGTATTGAGCGGGGAGTGTTCTGCAGGATACTCCAGTGGAGCATTGTCCTCTGACTTTGGAGCTGCCTGTGTGCCGATCAAAAAAGCTAAAATCAGAGTGTAGTACAGCATGGACATTACGCTATGCACCTAGAACAAAAGAAAAACGTAATGTTACTGTTAAGCCATGCTGGCACAAACGGATGCCGTTGATGACAATAAATTTATAAGATACCTAGGATCATACAGATTTCATCAGGTATTCATGTGGGTGCCAGCTGTTGTTCTTCCGGAAGAGCTCATTCAGACAGCATGAATGTTCTTAGTAAAGCGAGAACATTAGAAAATAATAGCTAGATTATTATTAACTCCTCTGGTATTTGTTATTAGAACACTGTTTATGAAGCACTTGCTTGGTGTTATTAATGTGGAGACCATATGGCAACAGCATGTTCCCAGGAGTAAAATCTCTAGTGATTTTTGCAGCAACCTTTTTGGCCAGAGCTCATCTCTTGGCTGCAAATACCCTGCTGAGCAGTGAGAGTAGAAGCAGTCCCTTGGCTAAAATAGCTATCCATTCAGTTAATTTGTCTGCAGAGGTGTCCTTGGGGCTAGGGTGGGGACTTGTGGAAGGGAAGGAGCCCCAGTGAATTGTGCCATTATCACACACTCAACGGCCACGCTTACCTGCCCTGCGGACAGGCCCCACCACTCTGGCTGGTTCAGCAGCCTCCATCTATCCCACCTGCCCTTTTGGGACGTACCACATTGCTGATTTTGGGCAGATAAAGCCCAGGCTCCTTCCCAGAAGAGCTCAGGCATCACGTGTCACAAGTGCAGATGGGATTTTTACACGTTCAGGCTGCCTATTAGGATAAATATGGTTATTACATTGGAGCACCATGGGTGACAGGCTACTTCTGGGTTGGCATCTTAGGTATAGCATAGCTAAAACCACTGTGGACGTAGTACTGGGAATTATGTACAGGAAAACACCTTCCTTTTTTCAGAGTTCCGTGACCAAGAAGCTCCACAATGTCACTGCATAGCAGATCCAGTGCTAGTCTTCCTTCGATCTGGAGAATATGCACATCTGTTTAGACGTGGAAAAGTGTAAGACAAAAGTCTAAAACTTCACTAAGAACAATGTTATGCTAGAAGACCAGCAGCAGTAATACCTCGTTAGGTAACTACCCTGTGTTGACTAATTCAGCCACACATTGGGTTAACAAATCAGCAGCAGGCATTCTGGGAATATGAGACACTAAAACTGATCTGAAATTGCAGTTAAGGGCAGACATTGTATTTCCTCTGTGAAGACTTAATAAGCAGAGACAGAGTATAAACAGAAAAAAACTACCAAGCGAGGCTCCTCCCCTGTCTCTTTGCCTGCTTTTGCCTGACATGTCTCAGCTGGCCCTGAATTACGCTGTGTCCGGCCAGCAGGCAGGCAGCCGCACATAGACTGGACAAACAGGGTTTTGTAAAAGAGGAATCAGGCTCTGCAGTTCCACTGTGATTTCCCAGCATGTCCTGATGTTTTTTCTGGGTGTGGGTCAATTACTGTTGAAGTTCCCCCTTATTCGTTCCGTTCAGCTTTCTCAGACTAGAATCCCAAGCAGCGCTAAAGCACTCAACCAGGGCTTTAGCTTTGCTAGAGCAGAGTCTTGTAGAAAATGCAGTGTCCTAAGATGTCCCATAGGAGCTTGTGTAGATAGTCTTATCTCAGACAAGAGCTGAAATGAAATAAACAGCAGTGTTTGTGCAGGGCTGGGCAAGCATTTAAGAAATCAGCAGGAGATGCCAAGTGAAGATAGCGGCTGAAGAAAGTGAAGATGCTACAGCCTCTGTATTAAGGGGAGAAGAGAAGAGAAAGCCCAAAAGCCACATTAGCAGTTGTTTGTGCAGCAGTTGGGCTGGAAGAATTGTGGACAAAATGATGGAAAGTCAAATCTGTCTCTCAGAGAAGATCCTTGCTGTTTCAAAGCTACTTTAATTTGCTTAAAACAAGGCTGAGGGTTGCTGGTTTCCCACATGCTGCTCATGCTTGAGCAGTCATCATCTTCTGTATAAGGAAATAGAGCTGGGTGTAGCTCAATAGCTTGGCTGTGCATGATTCAGAGAGTAACCCCTTGTTCTACAACCAAATTAAAATCAGATGGTTCATTACATCTCTAAAGAGTTAGCTTTCCCGACAGAAATGTTAATGGAAAAGGTTTGCAGAACAAAATCCAGGCGCAATTTAGACATGCCAATAGCAGCCTCAACCTATTGTGTTTATACATAAACCCTTTTTTTATTATTTCCTTCTATAGGAAAGAGACATTGCAATGTCAGCAAAGAGCTGTTTCTGGTTTTGTGCTGTACAAGATCCACTGCTCTAAAACCAGCTACATTTATCTCCCTTCTCTGAGTTTCTTGTGTTGCATATGTCAAGATTATTGCTTTAATGCCATTAACACAAAATCAGAACGATGTCTCCTGCTTGCCTTTTTTTTTCCTTTTTTTTTTTTTTTTTTTAAATCTTGGCTTGTATTTCCTCTCCTTGTGGTAAAGCATTTTGTGGAAAGTGTAGCTGAAGAAGAGACAAACTGTATTTGGGACACCTGGTAGTTTTCCTGAAGATCTAAAATTTAATCTTTTAATCAGTTATCAAATCAGTGGAGAATAGAAACTGATAGATTAAAAAAATGGGCTATACTTGATGACAACACAAGCAAAAAAAGTTAACATTTAAAGAATAGATATGCTTTAGACTGTGAGGATTGTGGACTTTTTTGCTGACACACACAGATATTTTACAGCCTGTTTTGTGGGGTTATTGCTAAACTTTGTCACATACTTAGTTACTAGACCCTTTTGTGGTGCTTTCTAGAGGTGTTCACAATGCTTGCCGAGTGCAGCTGCCTGAACTTCCAGGGACAACTGCCAATTCTGGTGCTCGTAGTACACGGGTATCTCTTTGTAGCATTGGCCACAAAGGTTGTGGCAGGCATTTCAATGCCGAAAATAAAAAAAAACACTGTCCTAAACCAGAGGATGTTAATGAAAATTGTGACTTCTAAGTGGACCATCTCATTATAAGTAAACATTTCCCACAAAACAGATGACGTCTGGAGACAGAATACAAGAAGACAGAGTAAGTGGAAACTCCTACTTTAGCCAGACAATAGCTAGCTAGTGGGTGTAAGTGAAGCAACTTGTTTAATAAGTCAAAGAACTATGTTTTTCCAAAAATATGAGTATTAAATGCAAACTGCCTTCATCTTCTTTTTTTGGAAGACAGACCAATGATATTTTAAGTTCAAGATGACAACTCTCTTCCCTGCTTGTGTGTTGGTCAAGTGTCATTTAAACACTTCTTCTGGTATAGCTGTTCAGGCTTCTGTGCGATACTGGCAATAGACAATTTCAGTCTGCTCTGAGAAGAGCGCATGTGTTGTGCTTACCTCTGAGTACACCGCACAAAAAACTGCTCCCCCAGCAAGGTCTTTATTTCTTCCAGAGGCTGAGCTGGGGCTGGCTGCAGCATGCCATCGGGCCAGTTTGACTGCGTAGCTGAATCTGGGAGTTGCTTATTCTGCGTTCCACTAGAAGTAGAAGTATTTGTTTCAATTAGCCATCAAATAAGTGTTTTCAGTACCATTCCCCACTTGACAGCAGGAATACAGAGACAAATCCACTTGCTTGGCTCTCTGAACTGTGCCTTTTTCACTGTTACGGTGTAGAGGCTGCCTAAAGTGCAGTTCTCGACTTTCAAGAGCAGCACGTTTGTAAGACAGAGCTACCTTTATTCAGCACCTTCACCAGACTGCAGTTAGCAATCCTTATCCTTCTCGGGTGTCTTGCAGGCTCACCAAAACTAGGAGCGATGTAGCAGAGTGAAGCAATACCTGCTGAAGTCACTATCTGAGCTCAGTTTGCACAGTAGCGACAGACAAATGAAGGCTCAGACCCAGCGTCATCTTTGTCTGGGAAGCAAGTGTGCTTACAAGTAAAGGCACCGCAAGTTGTTTGCTAGCAAACGCAGAACGGTGCACTCCGACTGTCAGCACTCAAACACTCAAAACCAGCCATGTTTGTAGTACCTGCAAGACACAAACCTATCTATGCCCAATCCACAAATCTGCTATGCACACATCTCAGTTATGCAGTTCGTGCCCCGTGCTTTCTCTTTCTATGATGCCCCAAACGCTGGAAGTCCTTTAGAGACCCCGAAGGAGGGTTGCCAACCTGCATACTACTGTGTATCTGAACAGACAGTGGGAAGCACCTGGGGTTTCTCCTTTTGATTTTTTTGTCAACATATTCGGTAACATTGTTGGTGATTGTAATACTCCACATGAAATACCAGCTACCTACAGGATAGTTCTAGCCCCCCCCATCACTGTTTGAGCTACGTGTGAAGAAATGCCGTTGCAAAGATGGCTGGGCCGCTTTGTAGTAGCGTCACGTTCAGTGAAAGTGAGTGGAGGGGAAAAAAAAGTGTGCAGCTCAGCAGAGTGAGTGACGAAATATCTCACAGGTTGTCCAGCGATAGTGACTGGACTCTGCTGATTGTTATACACATGAGTTCCACTTGAGTAATTTCATAAGAGACTGCTGAGGGTCTGTTTCAGTGAAGGGATGATGCTTAAGATCTTTTGGAAAAAGAAAAAAAAAAGTTCTAAGGCTCTTATACCGCCAGAGCAAAAAGATACTGTGTGTTAAAAGCTAGCAAATTGGTCAGCCTCAGCGCTGGATGTTTGCAATTTTAGGAAAAAAAACCCCAGAAAATCAGTATGCTGTACAAAATGAAACTTGGAGATAAGCTTGGGATGACATTTTAGGGTGTGGACCAAGTGTGTGCTTACTTGATGGAATCTCTTAATCAAGACTTTGGGCAAACTAGCACTGGTGAGGTGAAAAGGCAATGAGTTATCCTCTTTCTGTTCTAGGCAGGCTTCCTTTTTTCACTAGTATTCAGGCAGGAATCGGGTGAGGGCCAGAGACATACTTGAGTCTTGGCTTAGGAGAGAATCTGAAGACCTTTCACAGGACAAAGGCCTTAAACTTTGGGGTATTTTTCTGGTGTGTGGTTGAAAGTGGGTCCAAATGACCTATTTGGCTGGGATAGTCTTTTTCATTGAGCCAACTTAAACTGTAGACCTGCTCCCAGATTTAGTAAATCGGACAGAAGATAAGGGTAGCTGCTGAAGCCTAGTGAAGAAGAGGAAAGCACTGGGCTGAAAGCAACAGCTAGAACAGCAGGGAAATACCTTGGTTAGTTCAGTAGGTAATCAGAAGGAGAATCACAGATTGGCATTTGTTGGCAGAGAATTGTCTGATTGTGGCTGATATTTGAGAATAACTGAAGATACAAAACTCGCAGACGCAGGAAGGCACGTACTTAAATGCTTGTCCTCTGGCTACTGTGAAGGCAGAAATAACTGGAGTCTTAACTACTACACTATGAATGGTCATACAGACCCCAAATTGAGGGAAAAGCATTATTTTCTTCACCAATTAAATACAGCATGCTGATACCGTCTCAGTGGGGTACATTTCCAATTGTAAATTCAGGAATGCCATTGAAAGTGACAGAAATACTATTTAGATAGCTTATCTGTTCCATTTAATAGGATAAATTGCGGGTACTGGTGGATGAAAAGCTGGACATGAGCCAACAATGTGCACTCACAGCCCAGAAGGCCACTTGCATCCTGGGCTCCACCAAAAGAAGCGTGGCCAGCAGATCAGGAGAGGTGATTCTGCCCCTGTACTCTGCTCTCATGAGACCCCACCTGGAGCACTGCGTCCAGCTCCGGAGTCCTCAACACAAGAAGGACATGGACCTGTTGGAGCAGGTCCAGAGGAGGCCATGAGGATGCTCAGAGGGCTGGAGCATCTATCCTATCAGGACAGGCTGAGAGAGTTGGGAGTGTTCAGCCTGGAGAAGAGAAGGCTCCGGGGAGACCTTAGAGCACCTTCCAGTCCCTGAAGGGGGCCTACAGGAAAGCTGGGGGGTGCTGTTTGCAAGAGCATGGAGCGATAGGACGAGGGGCAATGGTTTTAAACTAAAGCAGGGCAGGTTTAGATTAGACATTAGGAAGAAGTTCTTTACACTGAGGGTGGTGAGACACTGGCCCAGGTTGCCCAGAGAGGTGGTGGAGGCCCCATCCCTGAAGACATTCGAGGCCAGGCTGGGTGAGACTCTGAGCAACCCGATCTAGTTAAAGATGTCCCTGCTCACTGCAGGGGGGTTGGACTAGATGGCCTTTAGTGGTCCCTTCCAACCCAACGTGTTTGATGAGTCTATGAAATAAGAGTTGTATAAAGTACTCTAGTACTGCAAAAGATCCTGCTCGCTTCAATGTGGAGATTCAAGTGCATTTGCTCAGGAGAACGTGCTGCTAATGCCAAAGCATGAACTGGATTCATTTTACACCTGCACAGTTTCTGTCCACAGGAGAGCTGGCTGCCAGTAACTGTAGCCACTGGGTTTGGCTCTTACCAAGATCCAAATATAAGCTGTTTAATTTTTAAAACTCAAACTGAAATCTTCCAAGCCCATTTTCAAGCAGTGCAGGGCACAGGAGTCAATCTGTTACGTGCTCATTGTATTGCGTTGTGCAACACTTCTGCGATGATTTGTCCACTCTTTGGATTTGCTGCTGTCTGTAGGTCATGGCTCACGTTCTACTCTACCAGTGTGGTTGAAATATTTAGGAGTTGAGCTAGTTACAGTGATATGAATGTGTCAGAAAGGTCGTACAAAGTTCTAAACTCCAAAGTTTCATGCTACCGTACTGAGTATGCTATATTTTTGCAAGAATGTGCTAGTAAAGTAATAACCCTTTCAGTGGACTCTTGACAGTTTAGTAACAGTAATGATAGAGTTGTAATATGCTGGCCGCTGCCAAAAATAATCCAACAACTTTTCCGACTGTTCTGCCACCCTAAGAAAACACTGCTTCAGTTCCAACTGGCTGGGTTTTAACCACAAAAGAGTTTATTTTCAGCAGGGCTTTTTTTTAAAGTTCTTTTACTGTCTTTTTCCCGGATTCCTGGTTGTGGTGGAATCCAGTAAATGATGCAGTGTTATTCAAATGATGCTGAAGACAGCATCTGTATACTATTCCTCTCTACCTGCCATTCCCAGAGATTAATAAAATATCTTACTGATTTAAGTATTTCTTCAGAATTTACATGCATTCAGGATTAAAGATCTGGGGGATAAAAAACCTCACTTCATTCTTATTTCTTAGTCCCAGCACATATGGTAGGAGAAATGGCACATTATAAGTACATAAAATGTTATTTGCACATGAATGCTTTATAGGGGTTTATGGTAAAACAAATACAGTATTTACCCACTGATCTAAGGGCTGTCTGAAAGGCAGGTTGTGATGTATTCTTGCTTTCCTTGAAGAGTACTGTATTTTTTTTCCTTTGAGGTTTTTGTCCTAGCATTATACAGTTCTGTAAATATGGTGATTGTTTTGCTTTGTGAAATCTCAGGATGTGAGACTTGAAAGACCAGGAAAATAAACAAACACCTGGTGGAGAAATGATTGTGTTACAGTTTTACCAGCATGAAGTGGAAACTAAGACCACAAGCCTTGATTTTTATGCCAGGACACCTCTGACACCTCACGTAATTACTGTCATGAGCAGGTGGGAGCATCCTCAGCTTGCATGAAGTGTGCTGCCGCTTCAATTGAAGGAATAAAATTTTCCAAAATGCTTTGGCAAGCCTTTTTGGTTTTTGTCACCTATAATGCACCAGTAAATTTTTAATTATATCCCAGTTTTTATCATAGATACTTACTGTTCGCTGCACAGAGTACTGATTAGGCTGTTAGAGCACAGAAACCAATGATAATATATGAGACCTGTCGGTCTTGAGGTTCTTGGGTATCCTGCTGCTTCCAGTAATGCCTGACTGGGTAAAGTGAAGCACTAGAATTGAATTGGGCTATCCATAAATGTTAGTAAAAATGAAGCACGTTTGTCTGTAATATAGAATATTTTAGTGCCTTATTTTAACAGAGAAGACGGTGCAGCCTTCTAATTGCACATTCACCATTTTCCATTAAAGTAGCTCCTACGCTAGTAAGAGACAAGATGAATAATGCTCAGTTTAGCTCAATCAAATACAGCAAGTAAATTATTTTTTAAATAAAAATAAACACAGGCAAATAACATAGGCTAAGAATGTTGTAATCTAAAGCATGATACAGTTTGGAATGTTGTTTTCTGTCATTCTTGAAGTTGTTGGCATATTTTAGGGATATGCAAAAAATAAACAAAGAATATTTGAATCTTTTTGTCCTCATAACTACAGAAATGCTGATATATCTTGAATTTATGAAATGACACGTGTTTCAGAAATGAGCTCCCTAATGCAAATAACCTAGTTACTCACAAATCTCATGCAGTTCATGAAAAAGGTATGGCAGAACAAGGGATTAGGCTTGTGAGAACACACATCTGATTTACTCAGATTACAGGAAATGGAGGAAAACCAACATCATACAAGCAGGAAATAATAGTTTTCAGAGTACTGAATAAGCCAATGGAGTCCACAGAGTATTTGATTAGACTTCTCCATTTCAGAGATGAGAAGTGGTTGCTTTATTCAGGGATGACAAAAGAAATTGTTTGTACTATACAGGGCTTGACCCAGCAGTGAAGTTTGTGCAGTTCTTTCCAATGGCACAGTATGGAGCGCGTGCGCTGTGCTAGGGCTACTGGTAGCAGATGGTTTGCAGCCAGTAAACTGCTGCTTGTTTTCTGGTTTTATTTGCAATGATGGATGATATGCTTGGCTGTCTATGCAGCTAATGGGGTCACGGAGGTCACCAAAATAAGCAGCAAGTAGTGTGTTAGTTTTATCTTGCTGCTTCTGGTAGTAAGCGAGAAATGAGGGAGGCAGTTGCTGCTGAAGTTCCTGTTAAAGAGGAGAGGAAGGTGTCTAGTGGCACATCTTCCTCACTGAAACATTTCAACAGGTATATGAATTAAAATTTAGCAGTAACAATTGAGGGAAAAAAATTTCTGAGACCTGAGAGGCCTTGAAGGGAATCCTTAAGCCATTATGACTAAGAGGAGTGTCAGAGGCACTGCATTTCAGCTTTCCCTTGATCTTAGCTGATGAGCAAGAAGATGGGAATTTCTAATGGACTCAAGATTTCATTCCTCTCTTGTATCTACAGTGACTCATCCTGAGCTTTATGTACGCTGAAGAGCCAGTTGGAAGCTCTCTGTGTCTCATACACTTCCTTTTGTTCCAAATACCTCCAGTACTGAAATGTTCCTTTGAGTATTTCTAGGGAGAGCAGTAGACTGAGAAAAATGCTGCCCTGCAGCGATGAGCATGCACCATGTCAGCATGATCATCGTGATCACAGGATGTGCAACAGATATCTGCCTTTAGACTTCTGACTCAAGTTTAGTCTAGGCAAGGGTAATAACAAGAATGCTTGATAGCCCATGATGCATCTGTCCATTTTGGGTACTTAAGGGAAAATAGCACTATGAGTCTTGACCTGCAGGGTGGGGATTCACCAAATCAGAAACCAATAAGGCTTTGGAAAACACTCCTTCTTAGGGTTTATTTTATGCTTATTGGGGCATAAGTAACAGGAATGCAGGAACCTAGTTTTATTGCTTCTGTCCTCCTGAACCAGTACATAAATATTTCAGTTGCTAGTGCCTCTGCAGAGAAGCCCAAAAAGAGGAAAACAAGTCTGTTGCCCATCACCTTCATTGACGCTCCTTTCCCGCTGAGCACAGGGTGCCGAGTGAAGCTGCCTGGTGGGAGAGATCCAGCCTGCAGCAGCAGGTGGGGGTTTCTTACAGAAGGTGATGGAGACTTGTGACACAGGACAGACAGAGCTCAACTTTAAAATGCTCACTTTGTCACTGCTGAGTTGTAGAACATAATCGAGACTTCTGTTTCTAAGGATTTAATGTTAGGCATCATGACACTTTCGCATGTAGAATACGGTCATGGGAATTTAGAGTCATCAATAGTCATCTAAAATGTAGCTTTCTTGGGAAAACAATACGTGATCTTCAGGTCACGATGGCCATACGAGTAAAAACTGGCAATGTGGTGCAGCTCTCATTGTGAGACGTTGTCTGTTAGTACAGTGTTAAACATGCACAGAGCCACTCTGACAGAAAATTTTATCCTATTTAAGATAACAAAGACAAACTGACAGTCATTGAATAAAAGATAAAGAAATTGTCTCTGTCAGGATAAAAACCTTCTTAAATACAGTGAAGGAAGAATAATTCAGTGGTCACTTATCAAAACTAGTGAGAAATCTCTCTGAAAATAAGTAACAGAAAACAGCCTTAGAAGGAGCACGTGAATCTGATTCTCCTGAAGGCAATAGCCTGAATGGCATAAAACTGGTAAAATTAAGTGAGCTAGAAATAAATATGCTGTCTAGAAATAAATTAATGGAGCATACTACAGTTGTATATCATCCCTACATTAACATCTGTAAAGCAAATCCTAAAATTAATGATTGACATGTGATGATTACTTTGGAACTTCCAATATAGATTTCAAACTGTAAATATATTTTATAGGACTCCAGGGTTTCATAAATCTTCATTGGCACAAAGGAGTGACTAAAGATCTCGGTCACTAACGGAAAGGAAAGCTACTGCAGCATAAATGGGGTAAATCCATCCCGCCCGTATAAAGGTGGATGCCTTTGAGGTCTTTGGAAACAGGCGCCTCCGTCCTGCCCAGCTACCAGCCAGCCCGAAGGATCGCTGCTCACCCACAGCTCCCGTCCAAACACAAGAAGAGGAGTTGTTCCCTAGCTGCTGCTTAAATCAGTGGGTCCAAAAGAGCTGCCTGAGTGTGTATTTCTCTCCCTCTACACTTTACCCAAGGTTTCCAATATGAAATGATCGGAAATGAAAGAGCTGGAATTTCAGACTTTTTTCAGACTAATTCAAACTGGAATTCATCTAGGAAAAGAAAGTATGAGGGCAATCAGACTACAATGTTACTATCCCATCTTACAGCCAAAAGTAGTTAAGGCGGAAAAATACAATATCTTTAAGGGCCAGTAAACTTTTCCAACTAGTGATCTTATTCTAGCTATTCAGAAGGGAATGTAAATCTTGATTCTTGTCCAAACCCTGATTAATAAGAAGCAGCTGAATCCTAACAACAATGCTAGCATTTAATTTTTATGAAAGCTCATAATTTTAATTTTTGTTACCCTTTCTCACTTTTATACCACTGTACAAAGAAATTGAAGAAAGAAATGAGATTTTTAGCGATTGGACGTGTATTCTAGTGTAATGCATAAAATGTGGTGACTCCATGAGGTAGAAAATAAAAATGATCTGGCATGCCATGATCAGATTGCCAAAGATAGATTCCATCATTTGTAATGTTTCTCTAGATCTTGAATTTGGAAAAGAACATTTTACGCATCCAGAAATTATAGACGTGATCCTCATGACTTTTAATACTAGGTGCCTGTGTGTTTCAGGCTTTACTGTTTTATTCACTCTTTACATTTAAAAGGAATTTTATCTTCTACAAATCTTCCAGTGCTTTTATAACTATTTTAAAAGCCTCAATGATATTTTAATAGGGCAGGAATTATGAACGTACAAAAGGGAAGCTGAAGTGTGTCTGTACTTGGCAAGCCAAAAGACAGGAAGGATGCAGCAAAGAAGGCTAAAGTTGAGAGAACTTTAAAATGTGTGTTCTACTGAAGCTGAGGATCTGGCTGCACTTGATAAAACATTTTATAGCTGGAGCAGTTCAAAATGACATGTTAGATTTTTTCCCATTAAAATCCCCTTAAGGATATAGACAAAGGATTGCAAGATAAAACTGCCACCTTACCAAGTGGAGATGCTTTTGTGTCCATTCACAGATTTCTGAGATAGTAGAGAAACAGTCAATACTGAAACAGAATATTACTTGGCGTATGTAGGATTTTCCATCTGAAAACCTCAAGTCGTTTTACAAGCACTTAATCAAATGGGCCTCACCAGTAGCTTATGGTCTATCAGTAGAAGTTACTTCTGTAGCAAGTGAAGAACCTGAAGAATAACATAGGATTCTTGCCAAACAACAGCTATGTTCCTTTTCTCCCTTGCCCCCCCCCTTCTTTTTTTTTTTTTTTAAATTCCTAGGTTATTCTTCCCTATTTCTAAATCTGTTTTACCTTCATGAGACCTAGGGAATTCAATTACCTTCTTAGTGATTTAATTTCCTCTCTAATGATTTACTTTACATGACAATATGGAAATCGTGACAAGAAGACTCAAATGAGAGCTTTAGAAATTGACTTCCTTATTTTCATTACCATTGAAAATGGGTTTTGACCCCCCAGCAGTCACATTCCTTCTGTGCATACTGTAACTACATTTAACTCATTTTGTTAAAAGTCCACATAAGATATGTGAATAATACTTTTATGTAACTTAAAATGTTAAGATTTTTCAAAAAATCAGCATGCCCCAAGTTGAATTGAATGTATAAAGAACTAGGAATTGGGCTGTTGCCCATTAGCGGTTTGCCTTCTTTATTCTTTGACACATCCTGTAAATTTGAGAAGTATATCATTTCTGGATGACTACTGGACATATGCAATGGAGAGCGGTGAGCTGTGTCCTGCCATCCGTGCGAAGACTTGGGCAGATATTTGTGTATCTTCTCATTGCAAAGCCTGAGCTTCTTCTGAAGATGGCGAAGATGATGTAGTGATGCTCAGACTCTTGTACTCCACCTTGCCTTTCCCATTTAATTTGCATTTGAAACAATTTCCTTACAATTCCTAAGTATTCCATTACAGAGTTGTGAAATATGGTGGGTTTTGCCATCTAAACTAAGCAAATACAGAAACACTGAAAGAGTTATCAGATTGCAGCGTCATCTGTGTAACTGTTGTAAGGTTTTCTGTAAGCACAAGTAGCTCTTACGGGAGAAGTGAGAGTCTCCTGACACTTAGGGTAGTTTACCAAGGTAAACACGAGGTTCTTTAAGCCATTTGTTCTAATATTTTGGATCATTTGGACAGATCAGAAAAAGGAAACAAGCAAATAGGATATCATCTTGGAGTTCTAGCACTTCAGAAGCAATGAAGCTACATAATTTTCTCTGAAGAAACAGCTGTTTTGTGAACTGTGGCGCTGCTGGAATTTTTACGCATGTGCTTTCATACTTCATATGTTTGTACTCAGTACTTACTTAGGATTAAAGTATGGTTTCTGTGTAAATGTGCTGACATTATGTAAAATGCTCCATACCTGCATTTTTTTCCCCTCTGTGTTTTCTGGTCTGAACTGTTTTCAGCCTAGAAGATTGTCTTGATTAATTGGCAGCAGAGTAAACCAGTGCAACGCTGATCTCCCTAAGTGTTCAGGACGTTTGGGAAACAGATCGTGCTTCTTTGCACGCTTACTTGCTTTATTGTCCTGATTTGTTTGTTGTAGTTTTGTGTGTGCGCATGCCTCAGGTGGTAGAAAAACAAGTGTGTTCTGCTCATTGTTTGTAATCCATGTGAGTACTAGTTCCTTCTCCCTTTACCATAACTCTTTTTTTGCACCTTTCTTTATGGAATGCGTGGATTAAATAGCAGTTAGGGGGATGGGGTTACCATCCCCAAGTCCAGCCTGTGACTGCTACTATGACTAAGTGGTACAGCAGCAAACACACGCGATATGCACTTGCACTAAACCATTCCTTCAGGCCCAACCAACCTGTGCATTCCCTGCCTACGCAGAACAGCTGTTCTGTGCAACAGTTGTGCAGATTTGATAATGATTTGCTGGGTAGCACACTCAAGGACCAAGCAATATGTTCCTGCTGGTAAAATCTCATATTCTCCGGAACTCAGTTCTGCCCATGCTTGTGCCTATGGCTTCTTGACATGCTCTTTTTTGTTTCCTCTCCAGCTCCAGTGCTGTCTGCTCCACATGCCTTCCGACCGTGCCCTCTCCTTTATTTGCAAGTCTCCCTGCATTCTCCTTTCACACACCGAGACCTGCTGCCTGAGTTGCTGCCCTGCCCAATCTTCACCTCAGTGCACGTTGGACCTCTTGTTGTCTTAAGCATCTTGCCTTTTATCTTCTGTGGAAGGTATCTGCTCATTACTGTATTAACCCATTGCACAGTGACTCACACAGTTGCAATGGTAGACAACTGCTGGCAACCATAAGGAGAGGTAGTAACAAAATGTAGTGGATCCTGTACATTAGCACCAAAATATATATTCAGAAAAACTAGTTCAAACTGCATGTGCTTGTACTGAGTAAGTAAGTACAGTGACTTGATTTAGGAGGTTACTTCATTCTTGTGCTCTGAGAATCTCAGCTCTGCTTTAGTTGAGACCCCAACACTAAACCTACGAGTCCAGATAAATACAGTCCAAACTTCTGCACTGTCCAAAGCTCCCAGCATCCTGAGCGTGTCAGGCAGCTGCTGCACAAAAAAATCTGACTAATGCTCCCAGAGAGCAAAGATAGTTTGAACTGGGTCCATATTTCAGCTCTACAGTGTGGGCTTCTGGGAGCAGACCCAGTCAGCAGTGGGTGAGTAGGAGTTTTCTGTCTTTGTATTATGTCAGAGTTTGAGGGGAGGCAGCTGCTGTGAATGTTTTAAGATAGGAGGTTTTTCTTCCCCACCCAGATATTTAAGGTGAAATTTAAATGCGGGAAGGGGTTTGTCTGGATCTGGAATCAGTGGCCTCTGGAGCCTGACGGCTCTCTCTGAAACATCCTTAGTTCACACGAAGCTGGAGGGACGATCAGTGTAATATGCAGAGAAGTGAATGATGATACAGAGTGCAAGATGTCCTCCCTTGCTGGGAGTGCGCAGCTGTCTCTGAAATGAATGCCTGTGTCTTTGAACAGTTATCCTGGTCATACGGTTATACTGTGCAAAGGGACGGTTAAACAGAAAAGTGTTTGAAAAGAAAAGATCTGATCCTTTCTTGTACTCTTCACTCCCTCACACATGGGAATCCTTTAAGCAAAGAACAAAGTGCAAAGAAGTTTAAATGAAGTTCAGACTTCATCAACTTCTGCTTAAGAACAGGCAACAGGGTGTTGGACTAACCTGTCAGCTTCAACAATTCTTATAAATCTGCATTTCGCGACACGCTTGCGTTAGGAACATTTGTGGGGTTCTTACATGTTCATTTTCTGTTTTCTGGCATCATCTGGTTGCTGAATGCATTTTTTGCTATAGTCAAAAAATATAATGGGGAAGACGCATCTCTTTCCTTTTAATTGTGCACTTGCAGGTTTCTATCAGTTTTTCTAGAACTCTCTTTGGCCTTATTCTAAGTTTGAATAAATATGAATGCCTAAATTGCAAAGCGATGCTAATCGCTGATGTCATTGCATGTCTTTACACTGTTCACACTTCAGCTTTCTGTGAGGTTCACTGACTTCCCTGGTATGCAGAGTTTGAAATGTGAGAATTCTAACAAAAGTAGGCCAGGATTAGAAGTTTACTGTTACTGTGTTTACCAGCATATTATTTTCCTTGCTGTCTTTTATTATATTAGGTATGAACCTTTTTTCCATTTCTATAGTGAGGACAATCAATAGATTGAACGTGTGAACTCTTGGAACTGGGATGACTAAACTGCTGTAACAATTTTTCTCACCCTACATTCATCAAAACAATCTTGCAGAAGCTGATTAAACAAAAACTTCTTTTAGTACTGTATCCTATACTGTATCCTTATAGATGATACAGGGGAAGGAGCCAGAGTGGGAGGAGGTACTTCTGAAAGTTGTGGAATGGTAACTTGCTGTAGGAATGAGAAGCTACAGAAATAATAGCTTGTAAATAATATTTGAAGGCTACAGCTGGTAAGTGCAATACAGTTTGAAGTTCAGATCACGCTTCTTCCAGTTTAATAAGGGAAAAAATGTTGCAGAGAAATGCACGTATGTTCCTAGCATGACAGGGTGTGAAGTGCCTTTGGTTGCTTAACTACTGAAAAGGGTGGCAATTCCACGACCTGTACGCTCATCAGCTTGAGGCAGCGCTGCAGCTAGCTGTGGTGTGCAAACGCTGTTGATACCACTACTACGAAAGGGAGCATGTTATTCAAACCAGTGTGGATAAAGAGTTATGGCCTGCGAGGAAGAGGGCTATCTTTGTGCAAACTTTGATGTTAAAATATTGTGACTTGAACTCACGGATACACTGATTACCCTGCTAAAAGAAGACATGGAATCTCTTCCCAGAATTACAGCATTTTAATTAGAAGTATGTGAGCAAAGTCTTAATCTTGTTAATAGGGATAGACACATGATTCTATGATTCTATAAGGCAGAAACAAAATCCACAGCAACACAGCCTAAACATGAAAATCAATGGCTTGGAGGCTAGTAACAGCAGTGCTAGCTAGAGCAACGAAACTGCTCCCTGTCCCTACCTTTCATACAAGACTAAGCTTGACAGTGAATAAGTTGGAAGAAATACCTCTTCTGTCTTGTAACACACAGCTATTTGAAAATATATAGTGAAGTGTAGGGAAAGGTATTCTAAATTTACAAATCAAATCCACAGACATGATTATTTTCTTTAAATTTCCTTTTAGCCCTTCTAAATTCTTGTGACATTCAAGGATCAATAAGAATCTCATCTGTAGCTGGTTCTGGCAGATGTTAATCTTTCCCTTGGCTTTGCAGTCTGTTTGAAATAGTACTTGTTTCTTCATGTCAGGCCTCTGGCAATGCTTACTGGAGTTAGGATTACAGTCTCCAGTGAATCCCATTTTTACTGTCATTAACTTTCTAAACTGTTCCCCATAGCTGGCAACCTTTCCATGCTTGGAGACCTACTTAATGGGAAGCTGGGAGAGTGATGGTTTTTGTCTGCCTAGAATCATTGTGCCTTTAATTGATATTTCTTTGACTTTGTCATTAAGCCTGTTTATGTTGTAGGCATGGCAATGATCACGTACTTTGCCTGTACGTTTTCTGCATTTCTGTTGCGATTTACCTATTAATGAAAGAAAAAAAAAGGCTCTGTGTTTACTTAAGATTTTTACAAGTAGCTTTTTTTTTTTTCCTTCTGTTAACTTCGTTAGTAAATTCGGCAAAGTTTTGGGTTGGAAATGAGCGACATGGTTCATCTGTAGATCCTGTCCTATGTTCTAGCTAAGGAAGTGTCTAAATCTATTTCGCAAAATACAGGGGCTCTGTTTTCAGTAGCTACTTATCTAGATAGCAGTTGATGCTGCTGTCAGAACCCATAAACCCTGGGTTTGTGGTTGATTCCAAATTTGGGACAAATCTTGACCAGAAAGTAACAAGAAAAGAACATATTTTCCCCAAATTACATGGACTTTATAGTGATCAGAAAGTGCTGGGTATAGTATTGCTGTTTGTGTTCAGCAGGCATATTGCTGGGTAACAGACCGAAGGTTACAAGTCACTTTCCTTCTCTTAGAACGTGAGTTGGGGTGACCAAAACTATGTGAGTTACAACATGAGGGTGACAATTATCACTTTAGCAGCTGAGGAAATGAAATACTTGCTTCTTATTAAGAAAAAAGAACGCTGATTGGAGCTGAGTCATCCTGCTCTACTTCAGTGTTGGTATGAATGGCATTCCCTATGGATCGGCCTACACAGAGGGAAATGCCAAACCATAATCAAGACTGAGTGACGGAGTTCAGTCAAATGTTTCAAAATCTCACCCATGAGTTTTAGATAGAAGAAAAAAAAAGTAGTGACATTCTCAGTCAAGCAGTTAATTGCTTCCTGAGAACTTGGATTGTTCTTTGTAATATTTTGAGGATTTTCACTAGGGTTCCCTCCAAGTAGAACTTTATTTCCGTTTTATATGTTTACATTAGGTTACACTGTAATGTACAGATTAACAGACTGAAACACGGCACCTGCCCTCTCTCACGTTCTGAATGATGCTGCAATATTGCCTTGTTTCTGGGACAGATAATTTGCAGAGCCTCTAAGAATTAAAATAAGTTTTTAGAAGCTTTTAGAAAGATAAATAATACCAACCTCTTGCAGATTTTACTACTAGCAGCAAAAATCACACCTGGGAGGGAAATGGGGTATTTTAGAGTGAAGTCGGTAGGTTTTTCAATTATTATTTTTAGAGAATTAATCCCAGAAGGATATTTTTATGGGTTTTGTTTCTTACATCTAGCAAAAATTGCTTCAAATAGGAGCTGAAGACAGTTGATGTCAAATTTTTTGGAAGAGTTTGTCCAATTGAAAATAACCATGGTTGTTTAAATACTTGCCTGGTTCCTGATGTGCCCCAGGTTGCGTGCAATGATGAAAAATTTATCATCAGCATTATCATCTGTAAATGAATCATCTTTTTTCCTGCACCCACATAGTTGCACAATTTTACTGACTGCTTGCTTTGATGAATATTTGATATTTGTCGTGTGAAGCTATTCCATCACATTTGTAATATTGGAAATTCCAAGCACACTTAACCTCTTAATACAATGTCACAGTTAATGTATTCATAATCATTTTGTGACCCGATACAATATGACTCAAGTAGTCTTCTTTAATTACTAATCATATAAAGATAAAAGTTACAACACAGACATCTGGCTGCAAATCACGCACCTGGATTAGGCATTTTCTCATCTGGCTGTACTATACCACGTAGCACAGACTGTGCAAAGCAGGTGGGAGAATCTTAGGTAAGATCTGTTATTACAAAGTAAGCAGTTACTTTTCTTTCTCTTTTTTTTTTTTTTTCCCCAGTGGATCGAGATGATAAATTTATCTCATGCCGATAAGGCTTTACTTAACACAAACGCTGGAAATGGAGGATTCTTCCTTTCCCTTTTTGTTTTATGATTTGTTGAATGATGGCATTGCTGGGAGAAAACTGAAATAAAGCTGAAGGAAATAGGAGAAGGTGGTTAAAGGGTTTTGTTAGAGCTCTTCTTCTGAGTTCAGTTCTCTTTCCTCTTTGTGCCCTACCACGAGTCCATACTGCATTGCTTCTAGAGCAGGTAATTGCTTCTAGAACAGGTGATCCTCTATATGAGTGGGGAAGGCAGAAAGGGATATAAATTCTTATTCCAAATTCACACTAGACCTTTCACTAACAAGTACAACTTTTTACTAACTTATTCGGAGTTTGTAATACTAATCTTTAATTCTGGTTTTCTGTGCTGGGTAACATAAACCAAAAATTGTTTCTTTTTCTGCTGTTATGTTCAGCCCTGCAAAGAACAGTGTCTGTATTTCATAAAGAATCTAGGCACATTTACTCCAATGCTTATATACTGCACCTACAACTTGTGACCAGCTGGGAACCTGCTAGTGATATACATGAGCTATCTGACATGGTTTTGGTCTTCATTTTCTAGTCATTAGTCACAATAGAGGAAGTGTAATAAAATACGTAGTGCTTTCCCCACATAATTATGACTCTAGCTTGTATTTCAGTTTAGTGCAGATTACTCAGCAGTGTGCAGGACAGAATAGAACAACTGCCTGAACAGAATACTTAAAAATTAACATTGTATGTAACCATGTATTTTCTTTGTCTGGATATTTAATATGCACCTTGTCGTATTTATCTTAGTATTATTTGTTACTGCTTTTGTCTGTTGAATCAATTGTCAGGAACAGTCATAACAGTTACAAGAAGGCAATCTTACTCTGAATTGGAAGGAAGGTAGCATGCGGGAGCATATAGTAAAGAGACAAAAGATGACATTTGTAGCCAAACCCCCAAACTGACTAATAAGAGAAAGGATGGGTGGTTTCTTATATGGAAAACCTCATAGGTCGTTCTTTGAGCAGGAAGATGGATCAGATGACCTCCCAAGCTCCCTTCCAATTTGATTTATTCTTGGATTCTACGCTGCTTCTCAGTATTTGAAGGTCGTCTTCCTCTCAGGGACCCCTGTATAGCTGACTTGCTTAACTTGTTCTGTATGCTGTTTTTTAACAAAAAATTATTTATGTTTGTCGCTTTGAAGTATTTCCCGTGTTGAAAGTCCAGTACAAAGTTTAGTTCTTTTCTAGATGTGTGAAGATGGTAGCAATAATTAAAAAAAAAAAGAAAGGTGTAACTATGCATTTATTTTTCCCCCTACTTAAGAATTCTTAGGAGATCAGAAGCAAACAGAAAAGTATACAAATGTGACATTTTCTGGTGATCAGCAATCTGAACAAACTTGTCAAACATGATGCTCTAGGTGGTGTCCAAAATTCTATTTGTGTTCATAAAGTGCTAACACACAAAAAAAAGACAGAAAGCCGTGGAAAACTTAAGATGTGCTCTACGTTATTAATTTTGGATGCAGAATTTCCTCGTCTCTTACTGGTACATAAGGAGGATGTATCCATTGACCACAAAGGACTCTTAAGAGATTTTCTTAATTCAGACAGAAGGCTGTAACTTTAGCAACGCAAAGCGTGTTACCACTGTCAGTGGACAAGGCAGACGGCCGGGAGCACTCCCTTTATTCACATGGGGCATGTGTGCAACATCACTCTCCAGAAGGGCGCCCAGTAGAAGATGGAAGTGAAATAAGCCTATACTTGGGTTACTGAAGTTATAACCAAGCAAACCTATGGAAGCTTGATATATTAGTACAAAAAAGAATACAGTCAGTGGTTACTTGGGAATCCATTGCCTTTCTAGAGAATATGAAAATCACTCAAATGTAATGACATGTAGCCACACAAAGTAATACGATCCCTATATCCACGTGCATATTTAGTTCATAAGAATTAATATGTTAATGTAATTTAAATCCCCCTAAGATTACATGCGTGTGTATTTGTCTCACAGGTTATAGGCACTTCACACTCATAGTGTACTTGATTCCTTGAGACCTGTACAGGTAAACAGCGGTAAAATTTGAATGGAGTATGAGATTCTACTAAATGTGAATTATTAGAAAGCATTTCTTTTGTTTGTTTCTAATGTAATAAAACCTTAGGAATAAATGGACACAAATTTAAACACAGAAGCAGCATGATATGGCATGCAATGTAAATTAGCATACTTCTTTTAGCAAGTGCCCTATAGAACACATTGTTCGTGGGTATCTTAGTTTTTAAATGCCCGATTTTCAGTTCCTAGGATCAAATTTCCAAAGCTGTTGTGCTCCCAAACCCCATATTGATTTTCAGATGCTGCTGAACCTGCTAAGTGGGTCCTAAATATGACACACAAATACAACGCAACTGGCATTAATAGCTGCTTTTGAAAAAAAATTGCCCTTTCTTTTGTAGATCATCCTGCCCAGAAGCACACTGTCCTATACAGTCCCTCTGAACAGCAGCTGCCAGCAGACTGTCCATCAATTGCAATTAGAAAATTCGGTTCATACTTCTAAATGAGATGAAAAATTTCTGCATCTTCAGAGATGGCTATTCTGTGCCCCCTTGCCCATTATTAATGAGGGAGAATGCCATTGTTGAAAGGCTGCTGTGTGGAAGCATTATTTTCAGTCTGAAATACGAAAGCACCAGAAAATTAAGGGTATGGACAGCTGCAGTGACAAGAGACATTTACGCTTGCACCGCTTGACAGTAAATTCTTGCCTGCTGACCCACTGCTGACATGCCCTGCTGACCCTCCCTAAAGGCCACAGCGTAATAATGTTCGTGATTACTGACAGTACAGTTCCAAAGTAGGGCTGAATTTATAGTTCTGTTCATCAGAATTGTGAGTTCTTGAAATGTGTTAAGCAACGAATAGTTCAAATGAGCGATTTCTATGGTTGTAGTAATGCATGTGCCCTAAACACCTTGCTGGTCTGAGGCTGGTACGTAGAGCGTCTCAAAAGGATCACGAAATAATGGGCAGGAAATGATGCATTTTGGAAAATGCAGGCTGTGTCATTCACCACAGGGCAAAAATCTCTCTGTGAACAAGCACAGGTCTTTTTTCATACCTGAGTCATCCAGCACATAAAGCCGTAAAAAAAAAAAAAAAAAAAAAAAAGAGATATATTTCAAAATAGAAAAACACATATTCTGTGAGCCAGAACTGTTACACATGTCACAATCCAAGTAATACACAGCAATGCAGTCCTTGGCAAATTTCCATCACAAAAATTTCTGAAGAGTTATTTATTTTTTTTAAGAGCCTGGATCGCATGTGGTTGTATAAAGAACAAAATAAAGACAATCAAAGTAAATCAGTGAACCAGACCACAAAAAAATCCATGTCACCTTTATACGTATACAATACAGCGGGAAAAATATGAAACGGTAAGAATAGGAAAAAATCAAAATAGTAATTTTTAGAATAGCAAAGCCATACTTAGTAAATAGAAAGTTGTCAAAGAAATAATCTGCTTCCCAGCAGTATTTATACTGAGCTCGTTTACTCGTTGTACATCAGAACTGGCAGAAAGAGTCTAACCTTTTATTATATTCCTGAGCAGTTAACATCTAACTGACCTAAATCAATTTGTTGGATACTCTTTAATGCACAACATTTCTCACAAATATGGCAGTTCAAAATAAATGATCAGCCCTGAGTGTAAGAAGCAGATTAATTTTATTGGTTATTCATTCATTTCATGAATTTTATTCCTGGAAGGAGATTCATATTTGCACAACATAAATGATCATTATGATGTTGTCAAAAATATGTAAAGCAAGGCCCAAAACAAAGTCAAAGAAAGTGTCTTACCTTCTGTTTGATTTTTTCTGTCTTTGTGCTTCAGTCTTTTTCCACTGAAGTCAATGGGAGTTTTGATACATAACAAGTCAATGGGAGCAGAATCTGGTCTTTGATTAGCACATTGTTACGGACCCTATGGGAACAGGAAATTTGATTTTGGAGCCAGGAACATAAATTGGGGAAATATTTTTTTCTTTTAATCAGTTTAATGGTCTGTATTCAATGTTCAGTTTTAGAAAATCCCTGAACAAAACAAGTCTTGAACTACATCAGGTGGTCTGGTTACTGCAGGTATGATTTCTGACAGTGATCAGAGTTGTGTTCAGAAAATATTTGTAGGGATTGTCAGACTGAGGGAAGACTGCATTAGAGTTTGGGTTTTAAAGTTCAGGCCAGGCAATTCCTCGGGGTTTTTGCTATGCGTTGTCACCATCTCACAGTTTCTTCCAGGGAATACCACTATGAAATGTGGAAGCCATGTTCATGCGATAAAACTGATCCCAGCAACGGAGAATGTGAGTCTGATAGATATTGATTTGGGTCATCTGATAGCGTCAACTACTATGCCATAAAATCTCAAAGCATTGTTGTAAATGCAAGAACCTAGGACAGAAGGAAGAAGGGCTCTTTACTGGGAAATAAATGTTGCCTCCAAGATAAGGAAAAGTCAGAGGTGTTTCATTCATTCAACAATGGCACAGGAAATTCAAGTGATGCTACAGAAGCCTGGCAGTTAAGCCATCAAGCATGTTATTTAATACTACTTCATGCAGTCATTTTAATTTTGGATTTAGATAATATGCCAGAGGAGTCTTGTTCATATATATATATACACACATATATATGTATGTATGTATGTAGGGCCTGATTTCTCCATGCATACAACAATTTTCATCTAAATATCTGTATGCAGGCTCAAAATACTAAGCAGTGCTTTTCATATTTTCTCCTGCTGTACAATAATGGTGTAACCAAAATGTCTTTCACATGAATATAGTCACACAGACGTAATGTCTGAAGGTAGTAAAGTACAGTATCTTTCTGTCTCTCCTTCTAAATACATGAAAAGAACTGTGCAGTGTGGTGTCCTTGACCCGAGGATTTTGGAGCTAATGCCTTCAAGAGGCGTGCTGACTAGTGAATTGCTGTAGCCAACTCTGTACATCTTTGGTGACTTCCCAACTCTCTTCGCATCATCTTCATTTGTGTATCCATTACATTTAATTTCGTCCCTTCTCCTGTGTCCCCATAATTGTTTACAAGTGCCAGGCGTTAATGTTCCACTACATCATAACTCATTTCCAAGTACTTAATAATCTCAGAGAAGCAAAATTTGTGGGCACAAAATACCAGTTTTACGCAAAGGAAGTTCTGTATAATTGTAGTGTTTCTTTATGCATGCTACAGGCTGAAAAACACATTTAACGCATCAGCAGCAAGTCACCTACACTTGGGGATAGGTTAGCAAAGTCAGGTTGACGTCTCACATCTCTGTCTTTCAACCTTGGAATACGCCAGCGGTTTTTGGCATTCAGGTTTCACTGTTTGCATTGCTGTTCTCTGGACGGCTGCATTTTGCCGGTTGATGCAGTTCTCAGAGGGAAAGGTATATTGTCAGTGTAATTAATGATGTAGTATTTCCACACTAGTTTTTACTTAGATGTTTCTAAAATATTTTTAGTGAAAGCAGGTAGAAAAGATTTGAGTTCAATAATGAGTTTCAAATAAAATGTCAGATCCACAAATAAACAGGCCGCGGGCCGTGTGAGATAAAATTGTATTTTCCCATTCGCAGTAGATTTCAGTGAATTTCACAAGATCAACCAGTTACGTACTTTCACAGGCCTTTCTTTAGTATCTTAGTCATAATCTATTTAGACATTGGTTTGCCTGAATAGCTGTACATATCAGCATTAATGGCCTTCTCTAGTGGAAACTTACATGAACACATGACTACACCTAGTTCTTGAACAAAAATAAAACTAAAGAAGGCTATCTTTACATTTTCATTTTGCCACAATCACCATTTTTTGCATCAGTGAACCAGCAGCCCATAGTAAATATTACATAGCTTTCTTCTTGCTAGGACCGGTCAAGTATTTGACAGGCTAAAACACTGAGAAGGCTGGGGTGTCTGTACTAGAAGAGAAGTTCACCCAGGTCAGTATTCTGTCTCCTGCAGTTTAGGGAGTGATGTATGAATAGGGCAGCCCTACAGTGATCTTCTCTTTGGTGTACTCTCCCAGTCAGGAGGCATTTTTGAATCACAGATTTCCTGAACCACAGGTAGTCTCTTTGCTTTTAGTATGTTTGATGACTCTCTGAACCCCTGCGAACTACAGTGTCCTGTGGAAAGGATTTCCATAGCTCAGTTATGCATGGAGAGAGGAACCATCTTCTTTTGTTTGCCTTCAGCCTGCCACCTGCTAGTTTTATTTCCCGCTCCTCGATTTTTGAACTGGGAGGCATACAACAGCCAATTCCTTTTAAACATTTTAAGGACAGTCATGACTATATCTTCGTTATACCCCTCCTTAGCCATGTCTTTTCCAGACTTAGAAATCATGATCTATGTAGTTTCTCTAAATATGGAAAATGTTCCAGGCCTCTCATCGTCCCATACCTTTTCTTGTTTTACTTTATTCTTTTCCTGAGATGTAAATGATGTAAATCAATATTCAGGATGTAGGGATAGTATAGGTTTATATCGAGGGTCTGAGATTTTCTCTCCAGTATTAGTGGCACGGGGCAGATAAGAGTGCACATAATTCACAGTAATAGATACTACGATATCTTGGCAACAGCAAAAATGATCTTGTTTTTCTTGGCCACATGATTTTTGGTATAAATACACACACACACACAAATATTTAATGAATTCAGCAGAGCTGCACAAAGGGCATTGTGTCAGGAGAACAAGCCACACGCATCCCATAGGACATCTATCCCGCAGCGGGAGACGCTTCTGTCGTAGAAATGCTCGTAAATACATTGGCCTCTGTGACTGGGTTCAAGTCAAATTCAGTAACAGGGAGAATTTCCTCCTTACTGTGAAAGAAATGCAGTTGTAGCAGCATTGCTACATGTGCCTTTCACTTTCTTTACCATGAGGCAAGGTCCGTGGGAAGAGGTGTGATCTTACATTTCGCTAATTGTATCAGCTGATCTAATAAATGTTTTAGTTCATGGTTCGCTTTCTGAAGAAGCCCTTAAAACTTCCTTTCATGAGAGGGCGGTTGCCAGCAGAGGTCACCATTGCCGGTTTGAAAGGAGTTGAGTTTCCCTGGCTTTTATTGGACTGAGATTTGAAGGATAGACAAATATTTCTAAACCCACCAATCCAGCATTGACTTTTGGTGTTAAAATATTGAATCTTTTGGAGTGAAAGCATTAATTTTATGAACGCTTTATTTTTTATCAGTAGAGTTTGTTATTAAAATATAGGCTAAAAAATGGCAGAATTATGTTAAGTTTTTAAAATTACCAATATTTTTTCCACATGCCTTTAATTTAATTCAATTAATACTAACTAATTTGTATTCCATATTCTGTTAGTCCTAAAAGCATTTTGAAAGGCAACAGAAAACCAATTAATAGAATTTGCATTTAAAGGAACGCTTTTACATGGCCAAATCCATGGAGAGCAGTAGGAAAATTTAGGGGACTTATTCTATTGATTCAAATAATCTAGTTTTTAAATATGTTCTATCTAACCCTCGTTCTAGGTATCCCATTAAAGAAGGACATTTTACACTTGAAAATGCTAATCTGAATATGTATTTTAGGTATTTTTCTGACTTGATTTTTTAAATTTGACAGTGATTGCATAGACTGCCTAGTTATTCTATGTAACAATTGTTTACTTAGGATGTGGGTTAGAATGATCTTTTGTGCTCATTGTAATTCTCCACTGAACTTAAATTAAGACATCTGAAAAGGTAATTTAAGCTTTTGATTGAGAAAATAGGCACTGCTTAGCTAAGAGGACGAGAAAAAGAAAGCCACAGTTAATTTCTTTACTACTTTATTGTGAGACTGACAGATCCCTTTAGGGTGAGTGTCTGGGATTGACTGAGATGTGAAATCACTATTAGTCTATTGCACAGATTGATCAGGAGGGCTCCTCTCCAGACCTTGCTGGGATTTTAGAAAATGATTTTTATGTATATATATGAATATATTTAAAGGCCAAATCTTTCTTATCATACTCATGTGAACACTCCCATTTATTTGGTTCTTCATTCCATCACTGTAACCTCTTAGTGAAAGTGTAGAAAACATTGTAACCTTCCGAGTTTCAGGCAAATGTCTGAAATGGTTGTTGTCAGGGTTATTTCAAAAAGCCTGTTATTCCATAATATCTGAAACAGCTCAGAAGTGCAAAGAGTAGGAACGTACAGGCAAGTTAACTCCCTTTCTATCTTTTTGCAGATAATTGTCGCATTTTATTTTGGCTTAGCAAAAAAGTGCCAAAAAGACTTTATTGTGATACTCTAATGCATGAAAGCATCCATAAATCATGTCTAACAGTTACAATGCAACTTCGAAGTTGTCATAACTTGGAAAAACCAGCCTGACAAGCATGCTCACTTTTGCTGTTTTTCTAAAACTTCTTGAGCATATAAGGAGAGTTTAAAGTGAAGAAAGGAACTGAAGCACAAACGCTTTTTGTTCTCAGCACACAAATTCCTTCTGTCTCCCTGACTGGGATCCCCATTTTTGTTTCTGACTCATGTATCAGGTAAAACAGTGTTAGCACCAGGTATAAATCAACAAACGTTGTCCGTTCCATCCTGTCACTAACAGGGAGGCAGGAGGGCATTTGTGAGCTCTTCCAAGTGGACATCCTAGAGGAAACACAGTCTCTAGTGACCTGCTGCTCTGCCTATAGCTAAAAGGTTTCTGCCTTGGGCCGATAATTCTTTGATTTACCTGTTTATTCATATTAGTAAAGAAAGAAAGGAGTTCTCATCTAGAATAGAATTATCATAGAAAAAAAAAAGGAAAGTGTTAAGTAAGCCTTAATATTTAGAACAAAGACAGCAAAGAATTCTCATATAGGTGTAACTGCTGTACAATGCAAATAAAACTTCTCATAATAATAAAAAGTTATCATATAGCTGGATAAAAAGAATGAGAAGAATAGTTATGTTTCTTTAAGATTAAGCTGTTCTTACTAAAGATGTTTTTAAAGCTTTAAGCTTAAACACAGATGCTTTAGGAACACCTTCCAGATGTGTGTGCAGTTTAACCTGCATTAGTAGATGCAATTTTCAGTTTCACTAGACCATGCTTTTCTTGCAAATGCTGTTTTTAAGCAACGAGCGCTCAAGAGAGTGAAAATCACTGTACAGCAAAAACACATTAGCTAATTTTGAAGATACCAAACTTCACAACTGGTGCAGCAGCCGCATTACTTGCTTTGCGAAAACTGACTGTTGCGGGGTCACTCACCTCAGAGCAGTGCCGCTGGGTGCCGGGGGTACAGGGAATCCCGAGGGTTGTCCAGGCTGTTCTGTAGGCTCTGGCACCCCAGTCCGTGGACACTTTCCCAAGCCAGAAGAGCCATTCACATTCCCTCTGCCTTTCCAGCCTCATTCACTGCTCTCGGGGCTCTGCTGCCTGCACTGACTCACAGAAATTAAGCTCCCTCTGGGTCCTAGTGCTGTAAACGTGTGGGAGCTGCGCGGACTCGCAGGAATTCGGCCTTTGGCTCGGTGCCTAGTCCACGCAGTGATGCACAGATGTGCAGTGAAAGTTTCGAAGCGTGCACTGGTTGTATGACTGTGCAAACATAACACTGAGAAAACCCTCCGACTTCCTGGTTCCACTGTCAAGAACTGAAACCCTCTTTAAGGGACGTTTTGTCTTCAGCCTCTCTACTTTGCATCTTAATCCTTGCACTCAATTTAAAGATGAGAGCTCACAGAAAGAAACTCCGAGCTCCCTGATGAACGGCTACTTTTGAAAATCATCTCTAGAGCCCTTTACTCGTGTCATGAGTCTATAAACAAACCTACGGGAACACCAGTAGTTAACTGGTGAAGCAGTGGACTGGGTTCCCTGCAAAAATTTTGCAGTCCCGGTTATCAGGTGTCTTTAACAGGGGTCAGCCAAACGCTGATGTAGAGTAGCAAAGAATTATTTTACCCTGACTTGGAGCAGAGAAAAAGATTATATAAGAACCCTTCCAGCCTTGATATTCTGTGTTTAACATGCTTACCTTAAGCAACAAAGAGACATGGAAATGTTTTCCATTGTGCTTGTGGAGGAGGATTAAGTACTTTACGAGGAAACAACAGTGTGTTTTAAGCAATGATAAATATAGGAAAGAAATGCAAAAGTGAAAAATTTCATAAGGTGAAAAAAAGTAGTAAGTTGGCTAAAAACTCTGCTCAAAAATACATGGCTAACTATGTAGAGGATTATGAAGCAGCCCCTTAGAATTTCACAGTTCTTATTCTGGCATAATGTAACCTTTGTGATTACACAGACACAAGAAAAAATGTAAATCGTCCTCCATTGAAAAGCAGACTACTGTATTTTATCTTTGTGGAAATTATTGAACATTTTTTGATTCCATCCAGAAGAGGGCAGCCATATGGAGAGACTTGTCCTTAGAATCCTTTGGGGAGGGGAAAGATGTGTGGAAGGTACTGCGGAAAGGCATAGAGCAAGAAGGCAAAGTAGCTTTGAAATTACATTTCTTATTTGCCACATGGCTATGCTGCTTTCTGAACCTGAAGCAAGCGTATCTTCATATTTCATTAAAACTAGTAGATAAACCTTAAATTTCTTCCCCACAGTGCCAAAGATAACCGCGGCGTCAGTGCTAGACTGTTTCTTGGAGGTGGTGTGCATTTAAAATGGACTGAAATATCCTTAAGGAAATTGCAGCACAAATTCTTGATGCAAGTACTAAAATTACCTTCCCAATTTGCCAGGATTACGCAGATTGCTTTGTTTTTCTAAAAGAAAAATGCTTTCCGTACATGATAGCAGTCACAGGCCAAAATGTGATGTCTTCATTTACACAGCCATCCATCAGAGTTTCTGAAAGTTTTGCCTGTAAAACTTGACCTCGGGATTTGGCCTTAGCTTCACATTTCATTGCAGAAATGCCAGGCTATTCTTGTGTTGAGCATTTGTCTCGCTTCATTAGAATATCCTCAGATTAGGACTTTGTGCTGGAAAATTTGAAAGAGCATTATAGCCCATTGTGACTGTAGCAAACAGCATCAAACCAGAGCTATAAAAAGATATGCTTTTTTTTCTTTACTTAAAAATTATTGCACACTTGCGTTTAGCATCTCTACAATTGATTTCTTGGCAAGAGCTGTTTTTTTGCCTTTTTTTTTTCTTAAAACTGTGGTCACAAAAGCACATTTGGACACAGTAATCAGTAATATACTGTGTTCATACTTGATCTGTATCACAAACACAGTTCTGTCTTGAAGAAGTCCTTCTCCTGTACCTTATTCTTGTACCTCTTGAGTTTACACCGGCAGGCTGATATAAGCAAGCAAGAAGGACAGCTGTGACAATCGCTGGGAAAAAGCACTCACTTGTATTCTCTTTACTTAATGTTCCATGTAAGCCAAACGAACACTGTTTCTAGCTTTCAGAGTAGGAGTGGCCCTGCCGGCACGCTAGCAGTGCACAGAACGCCCCATCCCAGGTGCACTGCTGTACTCCGAGCTGAGTGTCTGAAGGCATTGCGTGGTGGTCACGTATCTTTCTCTTTTAGCAGTGGTCCGAACATCACATTTAAAGAGAAAAGCCTTACTACATGCACGGTTCTTAACTTTCATCCTCCTTGAGCTGAGGATTTTCTTTCTTTGGCAGGTCACTGCATACAAGATGAGGGACTGGTAATGTTAGGCTGAGTGAGTAAAAGATGCGCTCTGGGATCAGAGAAGCAGCTGCATAAAGAAAAGTTCTGTGAGCACAGAACTAATGAATCCTGGTTCTCTACAGATTTGCATCCACTTATTTCTCTGCGTCTACTACAGTAATTTCAGGTCTCCCATGATCTCTTGTATGAGCTTCCTTAAACAAAATCTCCAGTTCCCCCAAGAGTAAATCAATCCAGTGTGTGCCTGAGTGCTGCCATGTAGTGCACTAACACATTTCATTTCAGGAAAACAAAAGTGCCCGGACCAAAATGAAGAGCAGCACTGTTGAGAGTGATGATTACAGGTAAGATGTGTACTCTCCTGACGGTAGGGCTGTCTGTCCTGAGGTTCTGGTCTGAGTTCAGTGTTGCCCTAAGCCCCACAACAGCAACTGTGGATCGTCACAGACTCTTCCTTCCGTATCAGCACTTCTGTACAAGAAGGCTGGCAGGTGGAGGAGGCACAATGTGTGAAAAAAGTGCCTTATGCTTATGTGGTATATTTAGCATTGTAAGAGGGCTTCAGGACTGCAGGTGAATTCCTCCTGGAGTCAGTGTCTTTCGTGCTGCTGAAGGTCTCAGGGAAGGCATTTGGGAAGTTGCTGCGCGTTTCTGTTTAGAAGCAGCACTCTTCAGTGAAAAAAGCTCCCCAAAATGATGAAAGTCCTCATTCATTTCTGAAATCTTTGTGGGTTTGGAAGTAACACAGGTGAGTACAGCTGCTATTCCTAAAATTTTGTCACTTTAGGGACGTGTTGGGTCGCTGAGAGAGGGGCCCACAGAGCATCAAACAGTTTTCAGAGATCCCATAGAAGTATAGGGGGATGGGATGAGCTTAACAAGTTTTATTTTCTTCAGAGACACTTATTTACATGTGTGTGTGTGAACACACATTCAATACTTCCTTGTAATACTAAGTCTCTACATGAAAAAAGATATATAAAAAATAACCCATTTTCCCTAGCTGTCATGGAGGCGCTTTGATGTGAATGCAGGAAAAGTTTTAAGCATCTCAAATGAAACATTCAAAGTGTAAGACAGTGTCTGTTTTACCTAAAAGAATATTTATAATTTACGGTTTAAAAAATTTCCAGAAAATAGAACATAGCTATCTTGCATAAACTTGTTTGAGAGCTCTCTTCCTAAGGCTAAATTGAATTAAACTTTTCCCTCAATATTCAGCTGGAGGAAACTTACCCATGTTTGGCTAAGTAGAAGTTAACCAAGATGTTGGAAGGAATGATCACAATGCAAATTATCTTCTTGTGTTACTTACAAAAAATAAGAAAGTCGATACAGGAATCAAGTGGTTATTTTGTCTTTATTAGTTTGTGTGACATTACTTTGTAGTATTATGTGTATGGTAGAAGTTACTAGAAAAAAGCAGCGGCTCACTGACAGGTCATGAATAAATAGGTCAGACAAACAAGTTCATTACTGATTTACTGTAGGACTCAGTCTCCTGTAAATGTTTTCTTAACTGTTTCTGCCACATGGCTTCACAGTTGGGTCAATAACGCATACAGAATGTAGCTTGGGTGCGTCGGAAAATTGATCTTTACATGATGCATTTCCGATACACTGCAATTCAAACCAAGCGGTGATTAGAAATGTTCATTTATGGTGAATTATGGAAGTGATTTGCACTAATCTTTTCTTTCGCTTCTCGTTAGTTATGTAGTGCACAGTAGAAAGAAAACATCTCAAAAGCCTGAGCTTGCTAAAAGCAATGTGTCTGTTGATTGTTCAAGTGCTGTTACAGACAAACAATATAATTCTAATGGGAGTGACATATAGACACAGCAGAGCAATGAGAAAAACTTCACATTACTCTTCAGACTCAGCAGAGATTTTGCCCAATAGTTGTTTGTAAAGATATATAGTAACTAAAAATATTTCTGGAACACACAAGGCCTGTGCTTCTGTTGGAATACCTTTTTTATTAATGCTATTGATTGGCAGTGAGGGTCAAATGAGAGCATATATGCTATTTAAAATATTAAAGGAGCTATGGATTTTGAAAATCAGCACTCGTGTTTATTCTATGCTCTTCTGTGAGAGGATAAAAGGTTTTCAGATACTCCACTTAGTAACTGTAAATTTTTTTCCCAGAATGTATCTTTTTGCACTTGGCTGAACCAGGCCTGGGTTGAAGTCTGAATTCTCCTTGGAAATCATAAAGAGTTCACTAGTTGTGAGGTCTCTCTCCGTGGACAAAAGCTCTTTGATGCAGTTTTATAAGGAGCACACGTGGTCTGGTGTGCCTTTCATATTCATCTCCATGACAGGAGCATTTCAAGAACTAGTAAAATGCGTGCTTCCCCTGTTTTGGGGTTGGGTTTTTTTGACTGATTATATGCTACTAACACTGTGCTCGCACTAATCTTCCTAAAATCCAGAGTCTGACAGTGGTATCCTTTTTTGGGGGTATCGGCACCCTCAGTGAAGCTCGTAGCTGTTTAAAGACTCACTCACCCACTGTCAGCATGAAGGGAGGCCCAGATGTGTTGCTGGGTAGCCAGGCTATCATTTGCAGATTGCCTGGGAAACCATGGCTTCCAGCATGACTCCTCTGCGTGCTGCAGAGCATTTGGGACCAGAGAGGAGTATCGACTCTCGCGCAGAGCGACTCCTCTCTGCTCTGATCTATGAAACGGGCCTGATGTTTTCTCTTCTTGCTCTCTGCTGCTCTTCTACCGTGCTCTAATAGAAACTATGTCTCCTTGTCAAAGTCTGGCTTCATCACATGTGCACAGTGTGCACTGAGATAATGGGAATAATTTGCCGGTACGGCCATACTTTGCTCATGACCTTTGGAGTTGGCAGCCGCTTAAGAGATTTTATATCCACAGGGGATGAGTATTATAATCTGATCCTTTTTGCCATGTTAGTGGGCAAATGACATATGAACGTATCATAATTTTTCCTTCTTTCAGGCTTGCAGTACTGAATCTTCATACAGAGCAGCAGGTCTTGCTAGAGACACACGATGTGTATCAGAGTCTGCCCTTGGGCAGTCCCCACAAGGCACCGCGTTGTACTTGTTCTTAAGGGAGGCGTCAGTGGCCCTGAATAGCAAGTGGCTTTTGAACATCACAGGAACTATAAGCACTGTCCCAAAGATTCTCCCACAGACGTATCTTCTTTTTTCAGTGTGCCCTAAAACATTTCAGGGTGCCCCTTGACCTTCTGTCATAAAGTAGACCACAAGAGGAGAGCTTGGTGCTGTAAGAGAAGGTTGCCTCACTACATAAATCTTGTAGAGGAGGTGGGAAAAACACTTTGTCATTTAAGTTGCTGGTATATAATTTTTTTTAAGTGTAAAATTAGGCTTTTCATTAAATATCTTTTCCTGCTCTTTGGTCTGAACACGGTTATAAGAGGTCCAGCTTGCTTGGCCCACCTCTTTTTCTATAAACGTGCTGCCTAAAACTTCTTTTTCAGGGGCACCAGTTTTGCTGAAAGTTTTTAAGCGAGTATTTGGGCCACAACAGAGGAGACTAAAGTCCTAACTAGCAAAATTTCACCATGCTGTGGAGTTAAGGTAAAAAAAAGTAATTTGGTAAAGTTAGCAACTACTCTGTGATAACAGGTATTACGTGGCTGCTTTAAAGTTCATCTAGGATTTGTCCAAGCTCAGGTGCCAGGACAGGCTTTACAATATAAGCAAATTTCTTTGAACACTTACACCTTGTAAAAGTTTTCAAGCTAGCTGTACTTTACTATAAGTCAATTACCATGCTAGAGGCCATGCTTTGGGGAGAACTACAGATGGCCTTTTTTGAAAAAAAATCTCATCTGCAGGATTCTCCCTAACCAATGCTCCTCTGTGTTTCTACTGTGGAGCACACATAGGGATTGCTGTAAAACATGGTTCTCTAGTCCTAGCACTGTGGCATGGCAGTAATTAAAAACAGTACTGTTATTCACTCTTTATATATCAATGCCTGAAAGCACTGGCTTTGTTAGTCTGTATTCTGTGGTAAAGGTGTTTTGTTTTGTTTTGTTTTTTTTCCATCAAAGCTTTAGGAACAGAAAGGAATGTTTAGTGACTACAGCAAAATTAGGTTAATAAAAAATGCACTTTGTCCCCAGAAGCAGCAACAGGACGTAAGATTTGAAGTAGGGATGCTGAAAGTACACCATACCCTAATTCCATTTATATCTGCGTGAACCCGTTGTCTGTGAACTTGTCTGGTTCTTTTTTCAACCTACAGGCACTATTTACTTCCACAACCTTTTGCAGCAACAATACCCAGAAGTTCTCTACCGTCTCTTTGAATTACTTTTCAACGGGTGTCCACGAGTTTCAGTGATGTCAGGTTTCCTGAACAGCAGTTCCATATTCACCTTATCCACCGACTTCATAATTTTGCAAGGCTCCATCATGTCCTGTTCCACCTTCTTCCTCCCCAGTTCCCCAATAAGGCAGCTGTTTTCATCGTCTTAATCTCTTTACATGCCCTTCTATGAACCTTTTCTAACTCCACTATGCCCTTCCTGAGACTAGAACTGCACGTAGACTCAGCAGGTGTCAGGCGGATCCCTAGTTTTTCTGTTGGTTCAAATTCTGCAGATATTGACAAGGCCTTTCTCCTTTCGCAGTAGTAAGGTCAGAACTTGACTTGACTGCAGTTTTTCTTCAGGCATGTGAATTATATCTCAGACTGAACACCAGTCCACCCTACTGAACACCACTTCATGTTGATAAGAGAAGCTGGTTCTCTCTCTTTTGGAGGGAGTCCATTTTTTTAAGGCAGTCATCACTAATAGTTTTTTAAACTGCCTTTCTCTTACTAGATACCAGAATATGAACATTATCTTAAAGCACAAGGGTTATGCCCTGCATTTATAAGTATTCTCTCACTATATGTATGTGTACACACACAAAGGAAAAATTTCAGTGACTAGCTATGACTGACCCTAGCTTCTGCACTCAGCTGTAGTCCCTTCAGTACTATCTGGGGGAGGTACAAACGGGTTAGTAGGAAGCCCTGCTTATGAAATTAGGAACATAGGCTTAAGGCCAAACTTGGGGTGAGGTGCATTTGACTACTGAGGGTGGGACATTTTAAAATAGCTTAAAGAATGTGTCAGTTGGAGGGACCCTCCCCTGACAGCAGAAGACTCGAAGGATGGACTTGCTCTTCACCATCTCTGTGTCCAGTATCTTCTTGTCTTTTGTGATAAATCTTGAAGAAGCTTTGGGGGAATGCTGAAAAGAAGTGCAAATGATTGGATTTAAAGCAATGCTGTAAAAGTATTTCCTATCATACTTGTCTTCCAGGACCTGAGGTCTGTATTGTGTAACAACAATAGAACTGGTGAAAGTGTAAAAAGCTGGGACTTCCTGCCAATGTTACAACTTGTCTTTACTACTAAAAAAGGCAGTAAACTGGGAGGGTATGTCAAAGAGTGAATTGCTCTGCGCTTGCCCTGTTTCTTGCAGTTGTTTTCTACACGTCTTCTGGACACTGTTGGAGACAGAACTCCAGGCCAGAACGACCTTTGGACTGAGCCAGTGTGGCTCACTTTGGTGTGTCCTGGACTTTCCTGCCTTGTGCACTACTGTGGGACCACAAGTATTAACAGGGAGGTGGGGGAGACTGGAGAATACAAAGCTTTAAAGAGAAATAGTGAAGCAGCTGTAGTAGAGATGTGTGACACTGGAGAGGATGGGCTGAAGTAGTGGCGAGAGGCACTCAGGAGATGCAGAAGGCTGCTAATAACCGTGCGGCTGTGTTGGCGCAGGGAGAAATTAAAAGCGTGCATGTGCTGGATTACAGTTTTCTGTGCTGCACAGATCTACATAAATAGTAGTATTTTCAGTGGACTAGCTGGAAGAGGGAGAATGTTGGGGGAAAAAAACCACCCCTTTTTTTGGCCAAATCAGGGTAGTGGATCAAGCCTTGAAAATGGGAACACCTGTGCTTTTCAGGGACATTTTCTTGCAGACCCCCTCCCAGGGATACTGTGAAGAGGCTCTGTGGCGTTGTCAGTAGACTTGCAATACTATAAAGTGAAAGTACATTTGTGAAAGTCAACCATACAAATCAAAATGCAGGTTTAAGACATGCAGCTGTAGCATTAGTGGAAAATGCTCTCTGCATGCACAGGAGGAATCCAAACCAATTTGGGTTTGAAGAAAGCAGGGTTTACTCCAGGACACAATGCGCAGCGTTTGCAGATCATTGGACAGCTCAGTCTAGTACAGATCATGCCTTTTTATGGGGACATTCCAGCTCCAAAGAAAGCAAATTCTTCTGAAACACATTGTCTTAGTTAAACTTTTAATATGTTTTGATATTGCTAGCAGCAGCCTTATATAATGTGGTCATGTAGTGCTCAGCAAACAAAAACTTACTCTGCGTGCTGTTGAGGAATTGGAGACTACGGATGAAGTGGATATGTTACCACTATGAGATTTGCACAGTATTTTGTAGCTGCAATCAATGGGTTAATTACTATGCCCGCACTGCCTCGGGTCTGGTGAAGTTCAGACTGTTTCAATGAGAGTGTTGCTCTTGAAGCAGTGGCAGAAGGCACGTGTTTTGGCTAGCTCATCTTGAGCCTCTTATGAAACTCATGTGGGCCCTCTTTGGACGGCAGGAAGAACCCCACTTAGACCAGATGGTCCCCAAACAAGAGACAATTACTGGTTCTAACCTGGATATCAGTCTTATTCCCCCTTTCCTTAATGCAATGCACATGTCATATCCTCTTTCCAGACATGAAGAAGATAAGACTAGAGCAGCCATTGCCATAAAAAGCAGTTTTGATTGTCCGTCCTATGATTGCTGTTTGGAAAAATGTGCAGATAATCAGTATTGCTGAAGGCTCTTCCCTCATTTTGTCTTTGTTCTTGTAATGTGGAAGACGATGCAGCGTAGTTGGTGACTAGACACAGACGTGTAGCTGCCTTGTGCGTAGCATCATGCCTGGCTTCTGCATGAATATCCAAGATCTGTAGTCTTAAAGGCTTGGCACTGCATGAGTTCCTGCCATTCTGCTATGTGTCTTGGCAGCATTCTCCTTGCTGTGCTGTGATTCTTTTGAAATGCTGAGCCGCATTATGTCTTAAAACTATTCTTCATTATGCAAGAAGGGAGAGTTGGTATTTTGGGTTTTCCTCTTTGTACTATTCTTCTCAGGACATGCAAATACAATTTTACGTTGCATTTGTCATTCCATAAGCCTTTCCAAAATTTGTATCATTCCAAATGCAAGCCGTCAGATGGGTAAAGTAATTCTGCTTGGAAATTAACCTAGGAATTATAAGTGTTACTACACAAAGAGCAGAACTCAAACTTACAAATCTCACGTAATACATATGCTTAATGTTTTCCTATAAAGAACAGCTACTAAGGAGTTCTGGAGGTCCAGGGTAACTTGCAGGATAGTCAGAGTACCTCCCTTATTCTGCAGCTCTGATCTTGATCAGAGCACGCAGGTCTTTAGTGCAACCTAAGTCATGGTAAAAACTTGTGATCAGAGTGAAAAGTTGTGTGTGCGCTTTTTTTTTTTCCACCGTGTATTTTCTGTTTACATATGGCCTATCAGTTCTTTAGCCACTTGAACTTTTGAAAAAGTATACAGCAGTGTTCACGCACTGACCTTTCGTAATGAAACCATGCTTTTGTGATAGCTCTGCTAAAGAGAAAGGGGCATTAGTTACCTGCATTTTGCATGGGACGCCGGACAATAGGGAAATACTGAATTGAAGCTTATCATCCATAGTCTTGGTTGTTAGTAGATCGTGAAACAAATCATCATCCATGTTTGTAAATCTTAGCACCTAGATTCTTAAAGGCATTCTCCAGGTAAAGCAGAAAAAAAAGAGTGATGCAGAACCATGTTCTCAAGGTGGAGGAAAACAATATTACTTGATGGATGCTTAACTTAAGCACAGGGAAGGCAGGGCATGTAAAGACTCTGCCCAGTGCTGGAGTGGAAGTGAACTGTTCATCTCTATTCTTAAATGTCTCCCTTTCTTTTAGAATCATTTAACATTGTAATGCCTTTAGATGTCCAGCATTTAAATTATTAGCATTTACATAGTGCATTGATGAGGGACTGCAAACCAAGTTCTAGCATGACTGGCAAAGGAAGTATTTGTGTAAGAGGTGACTGACGGCAACTTGTTGCACTCTGCTAAGTTTCTTCTGTGACTTCTGTGTCAAAAGTGAGTTCTTCAAAACTGTTCTTCAAAAATGTTTTAACCTGCTTGCTGGGAACAAGAAAATTTCTCTTTCCCAACATTCTCCTTTTCACATTGCCCTTGTTGCAAGGAAGAGCTGAGTGAAAAGGAGAAAAACCCAAATCAGAACAAAAAAACCCCAACACAACCTTCATTCCAGAGTCAAATTTGCAATGAGAATCTCTGAGTCTATTTTTGTCCAATTCCATTTGGACAAAATTCAAGAATTTGATTTTTCCCATTGCTTTACTTTGTACTGCAGTTGACTCCTAAAGCACAGGCTGAAACCAATGCTGAACCACAAAATTCAATTAAAGCACAGGGTGTAAGCAGGGAGAAGAAATCAATGGGTGGATTATTCTATCAGCTGCTGTTCCCATGATCTTCTTATCTTATCCTGCACTACTAGAAGAGCTATTGGGAAGTGGAGTAATTGTAAAATCAGATCAAACTGCTGCATCCTCTCAGCACATAGCAGAAAATTGGATCAATAGTATGAGCCTGTTCTTCTTTGCTTTCCCTCTAAGCAGCTGGACTGCCAAATCCATCCGTAGTGTGGAGGCTAATCTGTTTTTTATCCTCTACTCTCCCACTATGAAGTTAAACAACAGTGCCTGAAACAAGCATAAATCAGTACAAATGCCAGGCTGCTTAGGTATATATTTTACTGCTCTTATATGCGTCTAGCAACTAAGTCAGACATTTGAAACAGAAATGTTTGTCAATCATGAAATTACCACTGTGTCCATCAAAAAAGAAAATCTAAGGCAGGAGGGAAATATTCTAAAATGACAATATTTATTTTTATTTTGTTCCTACTTCCATCATATAGTGTCACTTTTCCAAGTAGAGCATGAGCAGTTTTAAAAACTGCCTATTGGTATAGGGACTTTTTTAAAAATAAATTGTCAGTCTTCATTTTGAAAAGGCAATGAGTGAAATGTGCTCTTTTTTAAAAATTTCTCTGGTATTCACTAATTACATCAAATTTGCTTACTAATGGAAAACAAATTGCGTAAGCCTGTATAGGTAGTCCTAAAGAATGGAATGGCCATAACACTGGAGGAAAAAGGGGTTGCGGGTGACTCCCTTCAAAAAACTCACTATTACGTGTCGTGCTGCAGAGCAACAGACTTCATGTGTCTTTGGTGATAAACAAACTGAAACATTTCACTCTAGTAAATGCAATTCAGCAAATTCACGTACCTGGAATAATTGTTACATCATAATACCGATTTTGTAGCTACACAGTGCTAGTTCTGATCCTTCATTCCCTACTTGAAACTTGGTCTCTTTGAAAGTTTGGTATTTTTAGCTGGGTTCAAGTGGTAGATACCACTCTTTTGCTGTTGAAGTGGGAGCTATAAGGTGTTTGGGATGTGAAATGGCCTGCAACATTGTGTAGTGATGTACTCCACTCTTTGACTCCCCTGTGTACTCAGAAAGTATGCCAATGAGAGCAATGTCAGGGTCTGCTTACAGAAACAGATGGATAGACATCATCAGTGTTGCTCTAAGTAGTTTCCTGACTGTTCATGACAGTACATTGTCTCTTTTAAGCACCTACAAGCAACCATAAACATGTCTTCCCTTCTGCACTTCTTTCGATATATTTATTTTTGTAGCAGAGGGGGGGAGGTGGAAAATCCTTCATGCAGTAGCCACAGAAGCTGATCTACCACTGAGCAGGCACATGGCCAACGGGATGCATGGGCATATATGCAGACAGCCGAAAGGACAGATGTATCAAATCAGATTTATGAGGTCAGTTTTCCCGGCCAATAAAGTCCAGATTGCTGTCTGCCCTGTTATAACCTTCCTGTGTTTAAATGGATGTGAAACAGATAATCCAGCCTTTGGCGGGAACAACACTGATAAAACACAAACATTATTTCTGTAGCCACATAAGATTATTTTTCCAATTCAGCAGAAAGTATTGGCTTGAAGATTGTTAAAGAGGTCACAGTATTTTTATACTGGTTGTGTGTGAATAAAAATTTTCTCAGTCCAGGGGAAGGGACAGAGTATGCTTACTTAGTAGACTATAGCAGAAAGGAAATGTACATCTTACTGTAATGCAGCAATGGTAGATATGTCCTAAGCAAACATATGTAAATGGTATCTACTCTTCAAACGCTGTAAGTTAACCCAGTGCTATTGTGAGCTTTGTGAGCAATATAGACAAAATGCCAATTACAGTTTCCTGAGCAAAGTATATTTGAAGTGTAAATGAAAGAACCATTTGTAGTGGGTGCCGCTGCTATACTCTCAGGTGGAACTGATTCCATCTTGCTAGGTGTTTTGAGTTTTGTATGTTTGAAAATCTAGAAAGGATTGGGAGGGCAGTGAACTCAAACGCTCTTAGCACAAGGAATGGTCCTGAGCCCTACAACAGGCTGGTGTTTCCTCCAGGTGCGAGCCTGAAGGTTCCTACTGCATCGCCCTGCGACTGTGACAGTGGGACGCACGACTGTGCGGCACACGGTTCCTCGTAAGCATGCTGCAGAAACATTAAGGGAAATTTGGGTGGCGTGGGTTTAGCCATAGCATGGAATGCTAGCCCAGGAAATGCCAGTTTCATGGAAAAATGGCACGTGCACACTGATCTACACAGACTATCTCTTGAAGGGCCAGTTGTAGCTGCTTAAGAGATTGTTCTATAGAATGGGACAATATTTTGAGAACTTTTCATCCTAACATTTATAATGATAACTGAGCATGTTATTTTCCTCTACCTATAAAGTTAAACGCAAATGTCCCATCATGATGGTGCTGTATCGGTTATCTCCGGTATAGCCATCTGAACCATAAAGTGCATTTTTTCCTTTATTTTTGATAAAACAAAGCAGTTTTCTATTCCATAAAATTCTTTCTCTCAGCAAACGAGCCTGAATTCTTTCAGTATTGTTGTTTGAATCTTTATTTACTTATCCTATGGGAAAAATGCAAATTAAAACATGAATGTTACATGCGAGACACTTCAAGAAGATACTGAAATTGAATAGTAAAAATAGCTTTCTGATGGGAATATATTAAACAACATTGAACATAAAGGCTCATTGGCAGTGTCAATTGCCAGCTGCAAAAACATACAGTATTAGGATGGGAAACACACTAGAAAGAAGTAGGCACTTGGGAAGAATACATTAGTAAAAATGCTATTTTTGTTTAAAGGTCTTATGCAGTCAAAGTTCATCTTCCAGTGTTTTCTAAAGATTAGAATTTCAGTGACATTGAAACTTTTGGACCAGACACATTCCTGGAATCATATTGTCCTCACTAGAATCGAATGAGAAGAAACTAATGCATTATATTAAAACTTATTCTTGTTGTGGACTTCATAAGCTACTTTTTTTTTTCTCAGATTTTTGTTTTGCATTGGAAAACCGCAAAAGGAAGTGATAATTAGTGCCCCTAGAAAGTGTTGGGTTATGTTGGTTTTTAAAGCCAGTATGCCACACTGGAAACTATTATAGAAAAGAAAGAGCAAAGGCAGATAATTCAGATTTTAAGTTTTACAAAGCTGACACTAAAGTGCAACGTTCACTGTGGGACCATCACAGTCAAAATGCAATGCTTTGCAAAACTGGACCTTGCCCATTTCAGTTGTAGCTCGTGCAACGTGAAGAATGAATTTCGCTGACATTACAAACACTTTCACAGACAACTTGTCTCGTGCCTTTTTTTATCATGCTGGAGCTTGTGTCCTGTGCTCTGTGACATATTCCTTACCTAAACTCGCGTTTTCCTTCACCTGATGCAAAGAGGGCTTCCAGTACTTTTCTTTGGGAGAGCTGTCAGGTGTGACTTTCTCCAGTTTCTCTGAGGAGAAGAGGCTCCTGTAATATTTTCTGAGAGCTTTCTAGTATTTAGAGTTCTTTTGTACTGATAGAGATGTGCTAAATTGAAGAATTTGTCTAACTTTTCAAACAGCTTTAGATTAAAATGTGTTTATATTAGAAGTTAGAGCTCTACGTGCATCTCAGGCTGTGCTTTACAGTAGGCACTTTCAGAAGATCATATTCTTTCAAGCTGCCATCTCTGAGTAAATTAGTAGAATAGGAAGCTTTTTAAAGCCAGATGTGGTTCTCTGTAGTTTTCCTTCACAATAGGTAACACCTTGTAAGTGGTTGTATCTTGTTACCTAACTGTCATTGTTTCAGAAAAGCTTCCATGAACCCAGATATCTAAAGGAAGGCACTATTTACTCCTGCTCATTTCCTCACTTCTGAGGTTTTCAAGGACACTTCTCAGTTTAGCATTGAGTGTATTTCAGTGAGGATGTTTGAAAACTAAATTAGTACCTTCACATTAGCTCCCAGCTAACAAAAAAGCAAGCTGTCACTTCTTACTTAAATTTTATGTTGGCCCTAGGACATAAGCCTCAACTGTTGCTTGGCCTGAGTTTGCCTGTCCTAGACAACTGTAGGTTGACTTAAAGATGCTACATGAAAAAGATTGCGTTTAGCACCCTATCGTGTGTTTGATGTCTTTTTTTGGGCTACTACTGATAACCTTTTGCCATTATGTAGAATTGCTCCGATTTCTCCATTATTTTGTAATTTCTGTCAAAAATTACAAAATTACAGATCCTGTCACTACTTTGTTGGAGGATCTCCATGGAGCAGCATTGCTTACACCTTGGAGTTCAGCTGCCTTTATAGGTCTGGCCCTTTCCCTTTTCAGTCCTTTCATACAGCAAGATGACTATGGTTTTGGATGTGATTGTGTACCACATTTTCAGACTGTCCCTTGGAATTACTTCGCAATATGCTGACATAAATTGATACGTATAAAAAATCCCGTATTAAATCGACGTAATTAAAATAGCCACAAGTTATCCCCATCCTGCTCTGTTAAACGCATACAGTTCTCTGCTGCAGTTTTTGGGTTGTGGATGCAGGTAACAAATCAAAGGGATCCGGATGCTTTGCCTGCTCACATGAAAATGTCACAGTTACACAATGGTACAAAGGGTGTGAATGTAGTAGCATGCATGGGTTGGCACATACGGAACTGAGCTCCAGTTGAAAGGCCTCCTGTTGCAAAGTGGATTTTGGAAGCTGAGGATATTTGGTACGTAGTCAGAACCACACAAAATATTGCAGTTTTCAGACTTCAAGGTCCAGTTTTATGTCAGTGAAATATATAGCATGACTGTCTTTGGACTTCATGTCGACAGGTGAGCTTCCAGTTCGCTAGAAGGCAAACTCCATTAAGCTACAATAACCTGTACTTACAAATGTTTCATACTGCCACTGTTAGCACTGGTTTGAACTGGCATAGTGAGAAAGGAAATACTGGTAACAGTCAGTAGATTTCGGCTCAGTAGTTTTAAGAAGGTTTTGTTCTCTGAATACCTCTGAGTCACAATAGCTTTGCATTTAATTATATGTGGACTAATACTGTGTCCCAGTAAAAGCTGGATGAAAATTTGGCAGTATTTTGTTTCCTAGTGATACCAGTTGACAAGCAGAGATGATACTGTAAACCTGCAGTATTCATCTCCAGCACCCCAGATCTAGCACACTGCTGTTCCTCTGGCTGAGCATTTGTGATGGTAGAAAGAGCAAGTGTTTAAATGTGATGCAACAGTTTCATCAAGAGAAGTCAAAAATAGTTGTCTTAGCAAACTTTAGCTAGAGGCTGGGTTGCTGGCGTCTTAGAAGAGAAATAAATCTCATGGAGTTGGGAAGAGAATTGGTGACAGATTCTGTGTGAGAAGGTGCTTGCAGCACCAAGGAAAAAGAGCTTCTGTCCTTTATCTTGTGTGCCTGCAGTTACAGTTATTCCATTAATTTTTGTGATGTAAATGTTAAACTCACGGTGCAGATTACTTCAGAAGTCTGACCCTTTCCATTTTCTTATTTCCCTTCCTTTAGTTGAATGGGGGAGGTAGTTGTGGAATTGCCAAATAAACCCTGTGAGGACCAGATAACAATAAGGTGATAGTACACAAATGTCAGACTTCATCAAATTAATCCCAGGGCAGTCACCCGGATGCGTTTATAGCAGATAATCTAAACACAAACATAACGTTCTAATCTCTGTCATGGTGACTCAGTAACAGATGCTGAATGCATCCATTTTAACCTTAAGGCAAAGCATCAGCATCTGTTACATTGATGTTTAAGACAATGTTTTGAAGGTATTGCTTTTATTTTTATTGCAATTGCTATCACATTTCACAATATTCAACTGTTCCTTGAAATTCTTAAAAGTGAGAACAGTATGCAGTGTAAAACATGGAGTAATTTCCAATGCAGTCAGAGCAATTAAGGAAGTTAAGAAAAGTAAACCTGATGCACAGCATTCTCAGGTTTTCTTTGGGTGCTGTTTCTGGTAAAGGAGAAGTCTGTCGTCTAGAGTGGGTCTTCAAAAATTTTTAGACTGAAATGTAAATATCTGATTATGTATCACAGGTTGCTGTAGTGTATTTATTTTTCATCTTTTTATTGTGGGTGAAGTGGTTCTGTGGTCTGCAGCCCTCTAGACACAGCAACTGTGGATTTTTGTCCCATTTTCTGGATATTCTGAAGTTATGCTTCTTATTTGCTGTTTAATGAAGGGAATTCTGCAGTGTCTTTCACTTGGAAAAAAAAGGAGGATTGCCTCTCTTTAAAGTCTGCACTCATCCTTACAGGCAAGAAAAAACAAAGTTCAGTGTGTCATTTCTGAGGAGTTAATATCCTGAGGAACAGTGACTTTCTTTCTGTAAAATTAAACGGCAGTGTAGCAGATCACCAGCTTCAACTTTTGATAGACTGGTGTATTTTAGCCATCTGGCATTAGCAAATAATTCCCTATAGTCATTCCCTTGAAAAGAAAAATAAGATTCATTGACTGCCACTAGCAGATGAGAACAAATTCCGTATAGCTCCTGAAATGTTGCCAGCTGATCCATCACTGTGGCATTTATTCTCAGATACTGTCTTGTTTCACCTTTATTGCTTGTTTGATTGTTTTCAAATTTTAGGTTTTAAATATGCCAGGATGGTTAATCTGTAGGCTCAGGGATTAATGTCAGATAATAAGTTCTCCAAAGAGGGGTAAGGAAACCCAAACATCAGTCTGGGGGGAAAGGGGAGGGGGGGCATGACTCCATGACACAAAAAAGAAACTGAATGTTAGTTCAAATACTGAACAAAACCACGCCAGAAAGTTCTCAGACCAAGACTCCCAGAGGACATAGACACATAATGACAAAATAAATACTAAGGAATCTTGGACCTAAAGAAGTTGTATAAAAATTTAATGCTGCCAAAAATATCACCTCCCATCCAGCCCAGATAACAGGTGACGTTTGCATGTGATCTTTCATATTCAAAAGAATTTACATAATGGCCAGATTCAAAGTTCAGAAAAATCAGAGGGCTGAGTTTGGTCACCTAATTGTAAAATAGCGGTGTGGAAAAACCTCTGCGTATCTACTGCACTACCATCGGCTGTCATTTTACTCTTTTATTTTAAAGTTAATTAAGTCCCTAGAGAAGTAACGATCTTGAAAACGCTCTGAAATGAAGTGGTTGCCTTCCCTGAGCTTCTCAGTAGGTAAATCGGATCAGATCCTGGAAATGTGGTGATCACCTGTCGCAATCCCAAGGGGATTGCATCCAGCAAATGCTCTTGGAATATGGTTAGCACTGGCCTGTAGGTTAGAGTTCCTTAGAAACAGTGGGGTGGGCTTTGCTTTGCTCTGCTCTGCACTAGTGCCCACTTCTAACATAACAGGTTGGCATTTAGAACACTTTCTCACAACATGGAAGATGTGGATTATTACGTTTTTACAGAAAGAAGAAATTCACATTGTGCCTCTTGCTTCCCGGGTACGTGCAGTAAGAGCTGAGGCAGGGTGGGAGCGAGTGCAGCATGCTGCAGTGCAAGCAGTCACGTTCACTGCCACACTCCCAGTGAATGGGGGCTGCAGAGAATTTTGAAAATGAAGTTGCAGGTGCCTGTGGTTGAGAGAGGCTCCAGGCCATGAAATCTACATGGCTCCTTACAGACTTGAGCGAAATACCCAGTTCCCAGTGAGCTGGGAGATTTCAGATCTGCTCTAGCCTCATTGTCACTTTTCGGGTGCTTTTTGCTGGTTAGACAGAGCTGGTTAAACTTCCCTCCACGTGGCACGATCATCGCTCTGGAGTGTCTTGTTCCCTGCATGTTGCGGTACATTTAATCTTAGCACATGGTTCTGAATTCCACGGTTGAGATCAACCACACAAAACTTAGGCGTTGCAGCCATTGATTTAAAATTGTCTGGGATGATTTAAAGTGAAGACGTACAGAGTTCAGTAGAACTATGATTGTTTACATCAGCTGAGAGAGGAACTGTTTTTTATGAATTTAGTTGTTTAATGATTTGACTTCCTCACAAAAATACGTGTAAAATTATAGTGTAGAACTGAAGTTCATAATCTTTATGTAATCTGTTTTCCTCACAAAATGCAAGAGCAAAGAAAGCAGAGGAGCTACACAGTTGCTCTTCATTTCTCTCTGCTGCTGTTCTCTCTTCCCCTTGCCCTTGCCCTTTCTTTCTGCCACAGTATGTGAACCACAGCTGTAGGCTCTGGAGGAATACAAGTGTCTTTCTCTGAGGAGACACCATGAGTTTCTACTTACTGACAAAACATAATTCAGAGACTTTGTGCAACCTGCAGATTCATGAATCAGCTGTAAAACTAGTTATCTTCAGTAAAAATTATTCCTCAGTCTCTCTGACTATAAACAGGAAATTTACTATTTGTTCTTCTTAGTGACAAAAGCAAACCACTGATAAAGCATGTTTTTTCTTCTTGTTTTAGGGGACTTCGAAGTAAAGTTTCACTTGTCCATAGTGTGATGTGTCCATGAGCTGAACTTATTCTGGTGACAGGTAAACTGTAACTGCATAGCTATAAATACTTAATGTTGCTATGTAAACCATAACTACATACAGTAGTATGTCTCTCTTGTTGAAGTGTTTAATTACGTAAGTTCTGGAAATAACGTAGCTGTATAAATTAAAATGGCAACAAATTTTGTCAGAGTGAACACTCCCCTGGTTATACTTCTCTTTGGCGTACCTGAATTCCGCGTTTGCAGAGGCTGCCCTTCAGTCGGAGCCTTTAGCATTGAAGACAGAGCTGTAGGGCAGGGAATAACTTCCCTTGTTACCTTGCTTGTTTGGAGTAAGTCATGTAGTTATTGCTAACAGTTGATGTGCAAAATCCCGTTTATGCTAAAGCCTGGTAATGGGAAATGCACTTAAATGGAACCAAATAAAAACACTGTAAAATTTTCTAGCCTGATATGATATCAAAATCATGATGAGACATTTCAGAAACCACATTTCAGTACTGAAACCGCTAGGCTGTCATGGTCTATGAGGGTAGAGTCCTTATATGCTGAAATGAATGGTTTAGAAGGTGGGCAACAAGACTTGACGAAATAGCCAATTTCCAGGAAGTCCTGCAGGGGTCTTGAGTCCAGGCTCATCAGCGTTCATAAGTGATTAGGAATGGGAAAATAATGAGGAGCCTCCGTTTTCGTGGTAGGCCCGAGTCGTCAGTCTCTCTGAGGAATTACGGGGGGATGCGGTTACATTAGGTGTCAAATGAAAGAAAGATAAAGGTCAGGGTAGGTAATGTGATGTATCAGGATAAAAAAAAAACCCCAAAACCAAAACCAAGAACCCACAAACAAAAAAAAACCCTCAAAACCCTAATTTTACATTTCTAGTAATTGGCTCTGACTATTAAAAATCATGAAAAATACCTATAATAGTCATTGGAGCTTTTTGCTTTTAATTAGTCTGTAACGGTGGAAAAAAAGCAAGCAAGGGGACTTGCAGCATAAAGTCTGTCACCGTAAAAATTGCCTGTGCACACATGTGCAGTTCTCATTCCACGGCTTCAGAACGAAGAGAGCAGAACTGGAAAAAAGAGTGAGAATGACGATGAAGAGTATGCAATTACTTTTCATGCAGAAGCAGCCTAATTAGTTGAACACTTTAGACGGAAAAGGAGTAAGATAATGGGGAAAAAGGGAAACATCTGATAGAAATCTGCTAAGTCGTGAGAGACATTGCAAAGGTAATGCTAGTGTGCTTTCTACAGCATGAGAAGTAGGGGGCAACAAAAGCCACTCTCAGAGTAAAGAGAAGATGACTCTTCTTCCCGTTGCTGTAGAATGTTACGAACATAGAAATTTGTATGGGTTCAAGGGAAAATGAACACATTCCTGGAAAGGAAATCCAGGGAGGATCACTGCTATCTTGTGATTTAAGAAACCCCTAAAATGCAAGTTTCTGGAGGGTGAGAGAATATTCTGGAGCCCTTTAGTACATGTATGTCTTAATCTTACGCACTTCCATGGTTACCCTTTAGACGCTATAGTAGGAAGCAAGATATTTAGCTAAACAGATGTTTGGTCTGATTGACTAGTTTTGTGTAAGCACTTTGTGTTGGAGGGAAGTTAACTATTTGTTACACTTACTTGCCACAATGTAATGTGGAGATAATTGAAAAAGGAAGTCCGATTGTGAATTTTGCAGCTTTTACGTTGAACAAGACAGTTGAAAGTGGACATCTTCTTCCCATTCAGGTTTTTTGCCTTTCGCCTCCACAGAGGATTGAGTGGAGGAGGGAGACTGCTTTCGTAATGCTTATTTACATGCGGCTTTTATACTATTCAGTTGTGGACAAACAACACACCAGAACTTAAAGGTGTGAGCAGAGAGCAGTTGGCTACCTGAGATACCTATGACTGTCAGTGTAAGCACAAAAAAAGAGTAAAAGGGTATAGAAAAATAGTGGATACTTACTGTAGTAGAAGGATTTCTAAAAGTGAGAGAGTAATTTTTACATGCTGTTATACTTCTGGTGATTACATATGTGTAATATATAACATATTATACATATTATATTACATTATATTATATAATAGAATATATATTATATATGGGTTTATATATATTTCTGGGCAATGCTGTTAGTCATATGATGTAGTTTTAGTCAGTCCTGCGCAGACCAGGGCGTTGGACTCAATGATTGCTCAATTGGTCGCTTCCAATTTGAGATGTTCTATGATTATTTAAGGAAAAATATTGTGACTTGTATGTAGCCCCCACCCAGAGCAGGATTGTGTCATGGCTTGTTCTGTACTCTCATCAGACATTTTGAGACCGGGCTTTTCCTTCCTGGGGGGAGCACCCACTGAGCAGAGCATGCAGACCATGCCTTTCATCGTGTGTCTTTGCACATTCATGCAGTAAAGCCTATTATAATTTCAGACCTCCATGCACATAATATAGCTGCCCCCAGGAGCCAGCGGGATAGTGGCTTGTTAAGGCCTCTCCCAATACGAGCACTAGGTGCTGTAGCACCACCAGCGGGAATCGGTTTTAAAGCAAACGGGAGATTCTCGTGGTGCGGAGGCTGCAGCCGTGCTACTGAAAGGACATCAGCATACCTGTGTTTGTGGGACAGCAGTTTCCAAACCTTCTGTGAATTTTGTGCTGAGAATACATTTTACCCATTCAAAACACACCTGGAGCTCCGTGCTAGCAGCTGCAGGCATCAGCGGCTCACTAGGTGGTGCAAAATGTCTCTGAACCTCACATCCTCCCTGTGCAGAACCTGTGACAGGAATTAGGAGTGGTTGCAAAAATTGGATAGACAAACTGTTCCATAGGTTTTAGTAAAAAAAGCTAATCATAACCCAATAACTAGTCAATTGAACTAAAAAAAATACATGTACTGCAGTTGGTTGTTTTTAATATTGGATTTTTTAGTTTACTGGAAAAATTCTCTACATTTATCAATTTTACCTTGATCTGTGGTGACTTATGATAAAAATGAGACTAAAACCATGAGTTTTTTCCAAGAAATGATATGGTTATCATTGGCCTTCAACAGGCCTTGCACAACAGTCGTAAGTCCAAAAATTTGTGGAGAAAATATGCCATTAATGAAATGCCACGCACATTTGTATGAGCAGTGGGGATGAGAGTATCTGAACACTTGTTCAGTGCTGCTGGTACTCAGTTTGGACATGTTTACACATACACGCATCATAGATGTGCTGGTTCTGTACCGTCACAGCTCACTCTGAACACCGAAGGCCAAAGCGCGAGGGCTTGGGCTTTGCTGACCAGGCAGCCTGAGAGTCTCCGTGCACGTCTGTCCATTTACCCTCTACTGTGGGAAACCCTTACTGAGTGACATACATTTTTTTGTCTTGCTTTTTTCTTTCTGGTTTCCATGTCTCATTGGACTGATGAGTGGTTTGGTGGAAGAGAGTGTCCCTGGAGAAGATTTCTAATTTTGCTCCCTGGGTGAGCAGAAACTTTTACAGAGCAGGCTGCAGGCTGATACTAGTGGAGGAGGGCTGGGAAAGGTCAGGGACCCCTGAGTCTTGGCTCTTTTTTTCAGCAACTTTGCTGGTAAAGCCCCGTAGACATTCTAGGCACTCTGCTTAAGACAAGAGACAGATCATTTCCCCCTCTAGATTTATAAGACTGTTTAAGGTTATGGCATCCTTAGGACCCATGAGGCAGCCAGGATCTATGGAAATAGCTGGGAAAAGTGCAAACGCAGAAAGCGAATAAATGCTGCTGGTTTTGTAAAAGCAAGGTCAGTTTCAGCTTCTCTCACCAAGCTGCTTAGACAGAAGACATGCCTGTTTGCTGCAGGCGTAACCTTGAACAATGTATACTTGGAAGTATAAGTCCAAAATATTCCAGTTTTACTATTTGGTTTTTAAAAATAATATGGTCCTTTTTGAGGCACACATAAATATAGTGATGCTATAACTGCTGGATAGCTGCTGGAGAGGGTGCAGCAAAGGGCTACCAAGATGCTGAGGGGACTGGAGCACCTCTCTTATGAAGAAAGAGTGAGGGATTTGGGTCTCTTCAGTCTGGAAAAAAGACGGCTGAGGGGGCATCTTATCAACACTTATCAACACTTAAAGGGTGGGTGTCAGGAGGATGGGGCCAGGCTCTTTTCAGTGGTGCCCGGGGACAGGACAAGGGGCAACGGGCACAAACTTGACCATGGGAAGTTCCACCTAAACATGAGGAGGAACTTCTTTCCTGTGAGGGTGGCAGAGCCCTGGCACAGGCTGCCCAGAGAGGTGGTGGAGTCTCCGTCTCTGGAGACATCCCAAACCCGCCTGGAGGCGTTCCTGTGCCACCTGCTCTGGGTGACCCTGCTCTGGCAGGGGGGTTGGACTGGATGATCTCCAGAGGGCCCTTCCAACCCTATGATTCTATGATTCTATGATGCTCCTTCTCTATCTCATATACAATACCAGCAAACCACCTGTCACATTGCTCAAATGAATGTTATATGTAGCAATAGATTTATTAAACTGTTGCATCTTGTTTTTAAATAAATTTTAAAACATTTTGGTTTTAGGAAATCAAAGCTTTCACAGCAGTGATGATTTATTTTCTTAAATTGGTGAGATGAAGAATTTAATTTGAAAAATTACATCCACTGACAATTGTAGGAGAGTTTATGCAAATAGAGCATTGCAGTTTAAAGTAGAAAATATAAATCGTGTAATGTCATCTATTTTCATACTCTGTTTAGACAGTCTTGCAGGCTACCGAAGTACATTTTCTGGAATGTTGAACTTAGTCAGTTTTCTTTTATACCAGAGACAGATGAGGGGAAATCAGGTACCTGCTAGGAAATCTTTTTGTGTTTTTGTGCCCCTCTCCCCCAGTGCATACTCAGGCAGGGTGCCTGTGATAGAGGAGGATCCAGGAACCCCAGAAAGGCCTTATTTGCAATGTAAGGTTAAAACACACCAAGTTTTACTTAATATTGCAGTGTTTTTTATGGCAAGTGGAAACAGATGGAATAGACAAAGGGATAGTAATTGTGTGTCTAACGCTAACCAGAGGGGGGCGGGGGGGGAAAGCAGCTATTCCCACATTGGTGGTTGCCTTTTCTTCTTGAAGATGTTCATGCAGTTCAACAATTGTTTTAGAAAACTTACTGAGCACATTTATACCTCTTGGCTGCTGGCCTGACAATGCGTTACATATGGGTGTCCTTGCAGAAGGGTGATTGTCTTGGATGGTATCAGAAATGGCTCTAAAAGATGCTTTCTTAGTCTGAAGCCGAATCTTAGTTTAAAGCAGGAAAAGGAAACACAGGTAACTGACTATGGTAACAGTGAGTAAAAGTCTAGTTCATCAGAAAATAATATTATTTTTGTAGAAGACTTTTTCATACTAGAGAGGAAATTTGGTAGTGCCTTTCTTGGTAATTACAAGGAAAAGGTGAAGACGGGAAGCACCATTCTGTGCAAGTCTACTGACACTGAAAAATGTTTTAAAAGCTTGCATAGATGTGAAGAACAGTAATACCATAAAATGTCTGTAATCAAGAATCACTATATGAATTATAGTAACACATAAATAGTGTATCTGAATGACAAAAATTGCTAGTTTTTCTTATTGGGGGAAATATTTTTTGGCATATGCAAGGTATGTAGCATAAATAAATATTTTTGAAAAAAATAAGTATATAACAGCTGTATTATACTAAATTATTTTTCTTAACCCATCATATTGAATTGCATTATTCCTGAGTCTGTTAGTATCCTCTGGACTCAGGTTTTGTCGCAGAGGATTTCTTTTTTTTTCACTGCCTGCTTATACAGTTGATCTTTGTGAGTAAGGCTTTTTCCACATCTAGAATATTTCCTGGGAATAGTTCACTTCCTTTGTACCGTGTGAGTCCTGGCACACCAATCAGACAGATGGATTTTACTGTTCTCAACTGCAAGGAAATTAGTTTTAAGAATTCCTCGTCTAAACCTGTTCAGCATGCAATGTAATTCTTTTATATTTGTGTTGATACATTAATTACTAAGATAAAATGTATAAATTAACCAAAGCCAAGACTTCCGTCCCTCTTTTGCCATCTATTTTGAGTTTTTTCTTAACTGTGTCATATTATGCATCCTATTGCTGCTCAGCATTTATATGTATTTGGACTTCATCTGACCAGAAGTTGTTTGATTTGACAGATTCTGTATTTGTGACATCAAAATATGTTGCTATGGAAAAAATTACGAGTTCTAATTAAAAATGCAGAGGTCACAAGTTTCCCAGAACCAGTAGGGCATAGATCCTAGGAGAAAAGAACCACAACATAAAAAAATCCAGAGATATGTCAATCTGCAACTTTCCAGATCTGAAGGAGAACAGCAAGCATTCAGAAAAAAAACACGAGGCTGAAATTTTGATCAAGCTCTCTTGTGTTCATTCAGATGCTGTATGTCTCCCTTCCCACTGGCAAAAATATTCTGGAATTCATGCAGAGCACTGATATTTGAAACGTCATCCTAATACAACTTAAAAAGAGGCGAGATAGAAGTTAGATGGAAGTGAGTAGAGAGAGAAAGTAGATCTGCCTGGTCATCCTTTCAAATCAAATACGAATATTGAAGTAATCGCCATGTAATGATGTTGAGTGTTTTGTTAACTACATGTGTCCGTCTCTTCCTTTGAAAGTTTGTCCATGTTCACTTGTCTCATTGACTTCTCTTCAATACCTCTTTAGTTGTTGAACTGTTTACAGTTTCCTCCTTTTAAAATTTTTATTTGTAACCAACTGTTGTGTCTTTTCCTCTCCTTTTGCTCCAAACTCGTCGGTACAAGCGCAGGGTTGAGTGACAGGTGCCTGAGCTGCCCACACGATACCTCCATCAGAGCGCAGGATTTAAGAGCACCTCAGCTGTAGCAAACTCCTGCTCAATACGACACTGATATGAGCACACCTGTTCTGTTCTACGTTGGCGAGTTCTGCAGTAGTGTTGTACATGACATAGTCAAGACGTAACAATTTTTGCTCAAAATTTATTTATCTTCTAATTTTTTTTCAGTGTTGGAGCTCTCGGTGCTTCCACTGCAGTCATTCTTTTTTCTTAAATGACAAATACTCTGTAATTGCCTTCTAAGTTTGTGCTTTCTCCCCTCCAGTAGTAGAGCAAGCAGTTTGTCTCTTTGAACTCGGTTCTGCAATTCAAAAGCAGCAATGTGTTGCTACTAGAGCACACTGCCAAGTTATCTCCAGTTTCCTCTCAGGATAGCTGCTAAGTATATTTCTGTCTTATGGAGATGGGAAGCTTGCAGTCTGAGGGGCCCTGCTCGCCCAATTGCTCTTCTAGGTATAAAAAATGTAAATGTTGTTTCACTGATGACTGAGTTTGCCAAAGTACGGAATGCCTGTGAGCACAGCACTTTGTTCTCCAGCAGGAAGGTGCCGTTTAACGGCAGGTCTCGTTATGCGCATGTGCAGCTTCTTGTGATCAGCCAAGACTCAGCCTGAGATTCACATGGCCCATAGAGAATCATTCTCAAGATTGAAGGGCCATCAGAAATGTTTCTTATACGTAAGCAAACAATTGTTTTTATGTATGTTTTGATAAACCACACATGAACTTTTGCTTAAGGTTTCAGTTATCTGCTAAAGATCTTACAAAAGGTACATCATGAGACTCATAAGGTAGACTTACCACTCCAAGGTAGTGCATGTATGCATATGGGATTTTACTTTTTTTTCCAGTTCCTACAAGAATTCTACACTTGTTTTATTGCTAGTGTTCTATGTAGCTCACTGTCACGACGGTGGCCTCAGGCCACATCCCTTAAACTGAGGAGACAGAAAGTCAAATGGAATACCAGAACGTGAAACTGACTTTGTTGTTAGCATAGCCCTTTTTCCATAACTACAGAAACTGGCATTGGGATTGTGTTATTTCAAAGCCTATATGCATCATTTCTGTCTGACAGAAAATGCCATAACTGATAAATCAACAAGAGATATCTGTCCCCCCTTCCTTTTTTTTTAGGTGTTAAACTACCATATCTAGTTAGAATGAGGGCTAGATGCCTTCATGAGGCCTTAAAAATGCTGATCTATAGTTTTATGAATGTAAAAAATGTCATTCTCCTGTATTTAATGAGTTGTTTATATTTTTGAAGTCTATGAACTGAGATAATTACCATGAAAAATTCTAGGCAGATGACTTGAAAGTGTTTTATCATTCTTTGTTTTTTAATAAGGCAAGAAGTTTTTAGATAGTTACAGAATATTTCAGGATCAGGATCCACAATTAATGTCTATTAAACTAAAGCAATGTCAGATCTTAACTGCCTTGCTTTAATTTGAAACCACAGTAGATGAGAATTCAAATGGCAGTTTAGAGGGCAACCATGCTTCTGCAAAGGTACAAACTCTACACTTTACCCATTTCTATATTAATCATTTACTTTATGCTTTTTAATAAGTGCATGAATTATGCTCATCATTTAAAAATCCTTCCTGTCTAATATATTAGAGACTGGAAATAATAATTTTCTCATTTTTGTGTGCCCATAGTACAGGTCTGTTTTCTATCATAAAGCAAAAAACTCCAACATACTACAGTCATTCTACATGTGTGGTATTTCCATTTTCACGTGTTAATTGTGGAGGTATTTTTATTGCAATGTCTTTCCTGTGAATTTATTTTTTAAAAAAACAAGCAAGATACTCTGAAAGAGCAGTATCCCGAAGGGAAGCTATGGAGATCTTTTCTTGAGTTAAGTCTCCTGAAAAATTTCTCAGCCCTGAAGATTTCTAAAAGGCAAGAAGCCGGAGTAAAACTGTTGCAGAGAGCTGGGAGTAACAGCATAGGCTATGTAAACTGATTTTGTACTAAAAATTCTGATTCAGAGTGTTGCTAAGTGCAAACAGAAATATTTTTCTGTTAGTTGCCAAACAAGCGGAAGACTTTCTGAGTTTCTTTTCACCATTTTGCACTCTAAAAGGGGGGGAAAGGGGGCGGGGGGGGGGAATTCTGTGTAGCCTATCAGGGTCTGGTTCCCTTACCAGGCTTGTTTTAACCCCATTTGTGTTTCTCCAGAGAAAGTGTAAAACCAGCATCAAGACCAGCAGTCTCATAATTGGAACCCATTTTATTCAAGTACAAGGCAACAGAACAACGTGAGGTGTTAAGCAAGGCATTCTCTCTTCTAAAACAGACTAAGATATATACTGGAAATTAAAATAAAATGTAAAGTCTCTTAGTAATAATTACATATGAAGATTTTCACAGCAAAGTTGTGTGAAAGATATTTCTCAAGTGCACCGATGATTTCAGTTAATGAAGACAGTTATGTGAAAATGTTCTTATGTGATTATAGGATGAAAAAATCTGTGAAGTCATTAAAAGAACCATCCATTTCAGAACAAACCATATAAGGCACATAGAATTCTACCACGCTGACATAGACTAGGCAGTAGACCAACACTTAAAGAAAAAGTCCTCTCAGAACAGAGAAGTATCTGACCTTCCCTCTGTGCTTCCCTGACCAGGCTTTCAGCAGTGATCCTATCACTGTTTATTTCATGAATATTTTCACACCTCTGTTCTGTATCTGTGTGGTCTGTTAGCAGGTTTTTGAAGGCCCCAAGGCTGAGGAATACAAGGATGGTATTCTCACTTCACTTACCTGTATGAATGAGATAATATTTAAGCCACATGCTCGAAAAACCTTACCAATCAGTACTGAGTGGTTCTGGTTGCCCCTTACGGCTGCACCTGGAAGGAGCAGGCATACCGGGAGCTGACTGGCTCTGCTCTTGAAAAAGGAGCTGGAAAACTCAATTAAGACCTGTTCAGGATAGAAGGCAGCTGTGGGTGGTGGATTTGCATCTAGTCAGCCCTCAGACAGGCATTAGTTCCAGGTAGGGGCCTTGAAGGGTATTGACAGCAAGGGCAAGCTTTTTTATTATCAAAGCTTCTTGGATTTTATTTTTCACCTTATTAACTAGAATACTTGGGTACAAACTGCAGCCAGTAGATCTCATGGACTCTGGAATTCTAAAGGACTCTGGAATTCGGATTTTGCTGAAGCGTATTCTTAAAACAGTGCTGCTGTTATCCCAGAGCCATGGTGGTGTTGGCTTAGAAAACTAGCTTTGTGGGTCACAGTTGACCTTTGTGCTGGAACGTATGTCCGGAAAGTTAAATTAAGAGCTCTATCAATACTTAGAGGAGGAGGTAGCGGGTAAATTATGACAAAGATGTGGTAAGAAGGCTTCTGGGCTTGGGAGAAACTGGTGTAGCACTAGCTCCAAGTCTAGGCAGTAAGGAGCACGGTAAGAGCAGGCTTTTGTGGCCCTGCGCTGAAATGAGAGGGCTATTTAATGAAAGAGGAGTTATCTGCAATATGCATGAGGTCTGTCTGGTTGGAAGGGGTGTGGGACCAGTGTGTATTGGTGAGCAGATTGCTTCTCTTACTCTGTAAAGTTCTTGTAGTTGCACACCTCTGACAGCAATCCTGCAGGGACTCCTCTTGCAGACTCTCAAGTACGTTTCCATTACTTTGTCCCTTGATGGTCAATGCTGACAGTACAGCGCGGACTATCAAATGGAATTGACAAACAGGAGGATGAGTTTGTATTGATTTCTGTGCTGTGACAGATTGTGCCACAGGCTAGTTTCAGTGTAAGGGCTAGAAATAAAATCTGGGAACTTCCCTTACTGTAATGCAAGTATGACTCGCAGAAGAATCTGGCCAGTGTCTTAGCTAAACATGCTGATATTAAATAAGTCTTCACCAGCCTTTAAAAATGAAAGCGTGCTTATGCAGAACTGTAACCAAACCCCATTTTTTGGCTATAAACTACAAGTCAATTTACTAATTTCAGACTATAGATTAGATACGACTTGCCAAAAGTAAGTATCAAAGCAGGTCACCATTGTGCATATGAGACAAGTTTTTACAGAGGCTCTGCTGATACTATCATGGTATTTTATGTTGTGCAAATTAATAGACTGTAAACTCGTTGCAATTTAGGACAAGTTAAATGTCTTTTTACTGTGCTCTTAAATACTATCCTACCTGAGTTGACTGGTTGCTTGTGGCTGTTAGTTTAAAAACACACACTTCTTGACAAACTGCCCTTGCTAGATTGGTGGCCTATGTTCAAATCAGTTGATTGGAAAAGAAATTTAGCCTTGTATTTGCTGTCTGCTGAAGCTGATCTGGTACACCGCAGTCAAGCTGACCTCCTGAAAAACCTCCCAGTTTGTTTAAATTCAATCAATAATTTGCCATTAACCAGCAGGCTGATCTTTGTATTCTGAGCTATGTACAAGTTAGATGCGTATCCTCAATAGACTTTCGACAAAACTTGCAATGAAAAGAGCAGTGTTTTCATTACAGCGCTCAAGCTTTAGACTGCCAGTGACGTTACTCGTTTATCATCATCCCCTATAAGAAATTCTGAATAAATACATGCTTATAGGTGCAGTTAACAAAGGACACAGAATAGTTTACCAGTACATACTACCAGTAGCACATACCAAACTCCTGAAGTCCTGTTGCTTTCTGTAACCCTAACACTGGCTGGACTAAAAACTATATGAAGCAGTCCTTAGTTGCAGTGCTTCATAAAAAAAAAAAACAGAGCCAATTCTCACGTATTGAGTAGCTGTGGTCTTGTTTTTCATCAGTGCCAGTTTAGCATAATGCCACAATCTACAGCAAGAGACAAGTGATTTGGTTTTGTTGGTTTTGTTTGTTTGTTTGTTTGTTTTTTATGCAACAGCTAGAAAAACTGCATGGAGTTACTATTGAGAATGTGATGGGGTAATTTAGAATTTGGATTATTTCCTGAAAGGGCTGTACTTTAAAGCAACAGTTGTGGCAAATATAAATCTTTAATTTTCTATTGTACTTTCATGCTGCTCTCTAAAGCATTTAGTAAATGAAAAAACGTATTAAGCAGTACTTCGTCATCAAAACACTGAGACAAAAGATCACTTTTCAAATTTGTCAGCATGAGATTATTTTAATGAATGTCATGAATAATAGCAAGCTAAACTCCCCACCCTTGTGAGCCCTTCAGATTATTACCCACTTCTGGTCTTTCAGGTGGGAAGTGATAAGGTAGCAATGAGAGGCTCACAATCCTTTAAAAAAGATTTCAGGGCCTTAGGGCAACTGGTAAAGGGATCAGGAGCTCAGGTTGTGTTCTCCTCCATCCCTCTGATATCAGCGATGGACGAGGGAATATGTAGGAGGAGTCAACAGGTCAATTCATGGCTCCGGGGCTGGTGTCGTAGACAGGGCTTTGGGTTTTATGATCATGGCTTGGTATATGAGGCACCAGAGCTGTGAGTAGCCAATGGGATGCACTTATCCCAGAGGGGGAAAAGGATTCTGGGGCAGGAGTTGGCAGGCCTCACTGATAGGGCTTTAAACTAGATTTGGAGGGGGAAGGGGTCAATAATTTCATGCTTGCCTGTGACAAACAGTGGGGCAGCACATCGGGGGCAGAGGGATGGAGTCCTAGTAAAGGCTCTCAACTTGTTGCCCTAAGACAAGCAGGAGACGACGCACCGGGACACCCCGAGGGAATCAAGGGGGATTCGCGCAAGAGGGTGACATGGCCAGCCCAGCTGAAGTACCTCTACATGAATGCACGCAGCTTGGGCAATAAACAGGATGAAATAAGGGCCACTATGCTGCTGGAAAGCCATGACATAGTGGCCATTACTGAAACTTGGTGGGACGATTCCCATGACTGGAATGTAGGGATAGATGGATACAAGCTCTTTAGGAAGGACAGGCAGGGTAGGAGGGGAGGAGGTGTTGCCCTCTACATCAGTGACCAGCTAGAATCGATGGAGCTCCACATGGGGAAGGATGAGGAGCTCGTTGAGAGTGTATGGGTTAAGATTAAAGGGAAGATAGGGGAAGGTGATGTTACAGTAGGGGTCTGCTACAGGCCACCTGACCAGCAGAGCCAAGCAGATGAGGCCCTCCATAGGCAGAAAGAAGTGGCTTTGGTCCTCATGGGGGATTTCAAGCCTGGTCCTCATGGGGGATTTCAAGCACCCTGACGTAGAATCACAGAATCACAGAATCATAGGGTTGGAGGGGACCTCTGGAGATCATCCAGTCCAACCCCCCTGCCAGAGCAGGGTCACCCAGAGCAGGTGGCACAGGAACGCGTCCAGGCGGGTTTGGAATGTCTCCAGAGACGGAGACTCCCCCACCTCTCTGGGCAGCCTGTGCCAGGGCTCTGCCACCCTCACAGGAAAGAAGTTCCTCCTCATGTTTAGGTGGAACTTCCCATGGTCAAGTTTGTGCCCGTTGCCCCTTGTCCTGTCCCCGGGCACCACTGAAAAGAGCCTGGCCCCATCCTCCTGACACCCACCCTTTAAGTGTTGATAAGTGTTGATAAGATGCCCCCTCAGCCGTCTTTTTTCCAGACTGAAGAGACCCAAATCCCTCATTCTTTCTTCATAAGAGAGATGTTCCAGTCCCCTCAGCATCTTGGTAGCCCTTTGCTGTCCCCTTTCCAGCAGTTCCCTGTCCTTCTTGAACCGGGGAGCCCAGAACTGGACACAATACTCCAGGTGCGGTCTCACCAAGGCAGACTAGAGCGGGAAGATGACCTCCCTCCACCTGCTGGCCACACTCTTCTTGATGCCCCCCAGGATGCCATTGGCCTTCTTGGACATGAGGGCACATTGCTGGTCATCATGGTCATCTTGTTGTCCACCAGGACTCCCAGGTCTCTTTCCACCGAGCTGCTCTCCAGCAGGTCACCCCCAACCTGTACTGGTGCATGGGGTTATTCCTCCCCAGGTGCAGCACCCTACAGTCGCCCTTATTGAATTTCATAAGGTTCCTTTCTGCCCAAATCGCCAACCTGTCCAGGTCTCTCTGTATGGCAGCACAGTCTTCCGGTGTGTCAGGCACCCCCGCTAGCTTTGTGTTATCAGCAAACTTGCTGAGGGTGCGCTCTATCCCCTCATCCAGGTCATTGATGAATATACTGAGGAGGACTGGACACAGTACTGACCCCTGGGGAACACCGCTCGTCGCTGACCTCCAACTAGACTCTGTGCCCCTAATCACGACCCTCTGAGCTCTAGACATCTGCTGGAGGGACAACAGAGCAAGGCTCCAGCAATCCAGGATGTTCCTGGAATGCATAGATGACAACTTCCTCCTCCAAATGGTAGAAGAACCAACAAGAAAAGGTGCTATGCTGGACCTTGTTCTCACCAACAGGGAAGGGCTGGTGACCAACGTGAGGCTCAGGGATAACCTGGGCAGCAGTGACCATGAAGCAATAGAATTTAAGATCCTCAGGGCAACTAGTGGGGTATATTCCAAGCTTACGACCCTGGACTTCAGGCATGCAGACTTTGATCGCTTCAGGGATCTGCTGGCCAAAGTGCCATGGGACAAAGCTCTAGAGGGAAGGGGGGCCCAGGACAGCTGGTCAGTATTCAAGGATCACCTTCTTCGTGTCCAGGAGCAAACTATACTGACAAAGAGGAAGGCAGGAAAGAATGCTAGGAGACTTGCCTGGATGAACAGGGAGCTCCTGGACACACTGTCACACAAAAAGAAAGTTTATAAGGAGTGGAAGAAAGGACAGCTGGAATGGGGGGCATATAAGGAAGATGTCCAAACAGCAAGAGACGTGGTGAGAAAAGCTAAAGCTCAGTTAGAATTAAATCTAGCCAAGGAGATCAAGGGAAACAGCAAAAATTTCTATAGGTACATTAATGGTAAGAAGACGACTAGAGAGTGTGTGGGCCCCCTCATAAAGGAAACGGGGGAGCTGGTGACAAGTGATATGGAAAAGGCCAAGGTTCTCAACGACTTCTTTTCCTCAGTCTTCACTGACAAGAGCTCCAGCCACACTCCCAGAGTCACAGAAGACAATGGCAGGGGTTGGACAGAACTGCCCATCATAAGTGAAGATCAGGTTCGTGACCATCTGATGAACCTGAAAGTGAACAAGTCCATGGGACCTGATGGGATACACCCACCGGTACTGAAGGAACTGGCAGATGAGGTTGCTAAACCACTCTCTATTATACTCCAAAAGTCATGGCAGTCTGGGGAAGTCCCCACTGACTGGAAAAGGGGAAACCTAATCCCCATTTTCAAAAAGGGAAAGGATGAACCAGGGAACTATAGGCCAGTCAGTCTCACCTCAGTGCCTGGTAAGATTATGGAGCACATCCTCCTGGAGGCACTGCTGGGGCAGAAGAATAACGAAGAGGTGATTTGGTACAATCTACACGGCTTCACCAAGGGCAAATCGTGCCTGACAAACCTGGTGGCCTTCTATGAGAAGGTCACAACATCAATAGACAAGGGGAGAGCAACTGATGTTTTTTACCTGGACCTGAGCAAAGCCTTTGACACTGTCCTGCATGACATCCTGGTCTCCAAGCTGATAAAATATGGGTTTGATGGACTGACAATTCAGTGGATAAAGAACTGGCTTGACACCCGCACCCAAAGAATGGCTGTCAATGGGTCCGTGTCCAAGTGGAGGACAGTGACAAGTGGAGTCCCTCAAGGATCAGTACTGGGACCAGTCTTGTTTAACGCCTTCATCAGCAACATGGACAGTGGCATGGAGTGCACCCTCAGAAAGTTTGTCGACGACACCAAGCTGTGTGGGGCAACTGACATGCTGGAGGGAAGGGATGCCATCCAGAGGGACCTTGACAGGCTGGAGAGGTGGGCCCATGTCAACCTCATGAAGTTCAACAAGACCAAGTGCAAGGTCCTCCATCTGGGTCGGGGCAATCCCAAGCACCGATATATGGGTGGTGACTGGCTTGAGAGCAGCCTTGAAGAAAAGGACTTGGGAGTGCCGCTGGACGACAGGCTCAACATGAGCCGTCAGTGTGCACTAGCAACCCAGAAAGCCAATCGTATCCTGGGCTGCATCAGGAGAAGTGTGGCCAGCAGGTCGAGGGACGTGATTCTCCCCCTCTACTCCACTCTTGTGAGACCTCACCTGGAGTACTGCATCCAATTCTGGAGCCCCTACTGCAAGAGAGATATGGATGTGCTGGAACGTGTCCAGAGAAGGGCCACGAAGATGATCAGAGGGCTGGAGCACCTCTCCTATGAGGACAGACTGAGAGAGTTGGGGTTGTTCAGTCTGGAGAAAAGAAGGCTCCAAGGAGACCTTATAGTGGCCTACCAGTATCTTAAGGGGGCCTACAAGAAAGCTGGTGAGGGACTTTTTAGGATGTCGGGTAATGGTAGGACTAGAGGGAATGGATTAAAACTAGAGATGGGTCGATTCAGACTGGACGTTAGGAAGAAGCTCTTCACCATGAGGGTGGGGAGACACTGGAGTGGGTTGCCCAGAGAGGTAGTGGAAGCCCCATCCCTGGAAGTTTTTAAGGCCAGGCTGGACGGGGCTCTGAGCAACCTGATCTAGTGGGAGGTGTCCCTGCCCAGGGCAGGGGGGCTGGAACTAGATGGTCTTTAAGGTCCCTTCCAACCCTAACAATTCTATGATTCCAAGCCGTATTTCTTTTTTTTTCCCCCAGACGTGAGCTCTGTTCTCCTATTAATTTATATGACTTCCTTTACAAGGGATTTTATATAATTTGAACCAAATGAATTAATACAGGTGACAAATGACTGCTGGAAATGTACTTTTAATGTTAGTTCTGTACAGTCTTTTAAGCAGTGGTGGTGGTGGGATCAAGGGGGAAGGGATATTTTGCCCCTCTGTTTTCATTTAGAGGTTGCTTTCTTGAATTCCTTTTCACAAGCTCAGAGTAACATGGTCTAACCTTATTCCTGACCCACTTCAAGCAGGAGCCTAGAGACCTCCTTAGGTCCTTTCCAACCTGATTTTTCCTATGATCCTAAGAACAAACACAAATAAGGTTCCATACATTTCTATGAATGTAAGTAGTTCAAATTTATGGCAGCTATGCTGTAGTGATTTTTCTACACGATGCAGGGTCTTGCTCATGTTTCTAACTTGCAATCATTTAACTGGCCTGAAGGGATTAATTGATTGAATTTTAAGTTGAAATTCCAATGACCTTTTATTCACTGGCCACATGTAGCGAGCCAATGTTTAAAAATGAAACTCGGTTATAGTCACTGCTTGTGCCCCAAACTGTATTTCCTACTGACAGCGAGCCATACTAGTGACATGTGATGGTTGGCCCACTTTTCTCCAGGCATTCAAATTGTCCATTTCTTCCTCATGCTGATGCATGTAATTTTAGGTACAAACTGGATGATTAAACACCCGCAAGTTTCCAGTTTACTTGTTACATTTTTCTTCAGTTATTCAAAGATACTCAACTGTATCTTACACAAGCCTCTTAATGTAGAAGAGGTGTCCCACTGGGGACAACACGGGAGGATATATGCGTATATTTTTACACAAAGAAACATCTTCTCAATGCACTTGACTCTAATGTGTCAAGAAACCTCAAATTTAGCTGTGGTGCTACAGAATGCAGCAGGCCTTTCAAAGACTTAAAAATGCAATAGAAGCTTAAGCAAAAAGCTTCAGATACCCTTGTGCTTGGAGGCTGGAGAACTGAAGACACTGTGTAAGACAAAATGTTCATATCCTGATCGCTTTGCCTCAGGCTCACTGAATCCTGAGTGAATTTATGAAGTATATTTGTTTTTGCCATGCTAGAACCAGTTTTTGTAATTATTTCTAGATGTAACTCTGAAATTATTCAGAATTGGAAGAGTGACCTATCGATAAACAGCTCTCATTTTCCGTTGCAAGCTGCAACAGTCTAGGGAGTTGGTCTTACAGAACAGATAGCCTAGTGAATTTTTTGAGGCGGATTCTGTCATTTGAGGGCCATATCACAGCTGGTTTTGAGCAGACAGAGGTTGTTGACTTAAAACTATTACTTTTACAGCTGGGAGAGCTGGTTCTGTACCGCTCTCTCAGTCGACACTACAGCTTTGCATGGAAAAAATCCTCAGCGCAGAACAGTGAAATGAAGCTGTCATTACTGACCTTTAAGAACTAAAAAATTTCTGTGCCTGAGAGTGCCTCGCTGAACTCAAGAGTGTTTTTGTATGATAGACACTTGAATGCTAGACACTTGAATGCAGTCAGTGATATCTGGATGCGTCACAAGTGTGTATTTGCTCTTAAAATACTGAGAGAATAGCTACTTTAGATTGGCAGAACAGAGACATCTGTGAATAGACTGTGTGCAGGCAATTTACCATGGATAATATTTCAGGAAAGTGCTCTTGCGCTGCTATTCAGTGAGATTTGCATGCCTGCAAAATGTCTTATTATCTTCCTGATTCCTTTTCTCCTTCTCTCATGAATGAAGCCTCCATTTGCCTCAATGGCAAAGTCTCCATATTTGCCTCAATGAAGGCTTTGTTTTTGTCTTCAACATTCAGCACAAACTTTCTGGTGATCAGAATGAAAAATGCTATCATAACAGAGGTTTTTATTCGCAGACTGCCAGTTTAGGAATATTGCTTACTGGCTTATGGACCTGAGTGTTTAAATCCTTCTTCCTCTTTTGGAAGATTATTTCCTGCTTTTGGAAAGATTATTCTGGTACTATGTGTAAGACTTGAGCACTTTTCACTTTTTGTGGATACTTGGGTGTGTCGTATTGCGTATGTTTTTCATTGTTCCACGCAGGACAAACAGGGAGGCTTGTTCAGCGCCACAAAGCATGAGCGGCAGCGCTCAGTAGCATCGCTGTGTTTTACTGACAGTCCAAAAAGAAAGGAGGAGGACTGACTTCACACTGCAACACTTGCTGTTATAATCTGTCTAATAGGGAAGTATATTTAACTGGTACAATCTCTGTCCTTGGTAATTTAGAGAAACTCAGTGGGGAAACACACACTTACTCAAGGGAGTTATTATATGGGAGCTTCCTGTAAATGTGTCTCAAAAGCATTTTCTAATAATAAGATAAATAACTTGGGCGACTGTTCCCAGAGTCTATACTGATGTGCTGAGATGTTTAATTTTCTGTGAATATGGGCCGCAGATATAATAGAGACAGAGGATGATGAGGCTTTCTCTTTTTTAGCTCTCTGCTGCACTGTGAATTCAGTTTTAGAATGGATTCAGTGTTAGAAGCGACTGACTAGAAGCACGTATTCAATACAGTTGATCGGAGGGCTGAAATATGGGAGAAACATGTCAAAAGAGAACAGGGGAGAACGGGAGCTTTTGACCAGTGGAAACTTCTATTTCCATATTATCTCCAGCCTAACTGCAGAATAAATTATTTCCTCCAAGCCTTACTACTGTACAGGTGTTACTGCAGATGGCACCATCTTTGCCAAAAAAAAGCTTGTAAATATGCACAAGGAATGTAATCAGTTAGGTTTAACTTCCAATAACAGTTGTTCAAAAGAAATGAAAGAATGCTGCATGTTTCTGTTTTCTTCCCATATGTTCTCCCTCAGCTGGAATTCAGGGTTCTCCAAAAGAAAAGTTGTGTTTTCACCCATCATCCCAGGCACTTACGAATAACATAATAGGAAGGCTGGGCATCTACTCTACCAGGGATCCAGGAAATATTTTCTAAATTCTGTTACAGTAGAATGAAAACCTTGAGCTGTATCTAGGGTCTAAGAGAAAGGAGGTTATATATGGCATTATTTTTCTGTTCTCTGATAGAAGCTATTGTCTGACTTTGCTACAGCCATGGCTTTATAATTGTTGGAAGTAATTTGCCCAGATTAATGCTCTCTGTTCAGTTCGTTTAATGTGACTTAATTTCATAACACTACAGGCTTTATCAGTAGTCAAAATAACCCCTGGAAAACCCCAGGAGGCAGAAATGCTTGACGAGTTTAGCTGTTGAGCCTGGATGATGCTGCTTCATGAAAAATGAAGTAATTGTTTTGAGGGAAAGAACCATCAGAAAATTACTGGGTCTATCAGAATTCTTTGTCTTTTATCAGTCATGTAATTTGGCTGTAACTTGGCTTTTATTTTTAGGTTTATCACAATGCCTTTTTTTGTGTCTCTGGTAATACAGGAGTATTGTGAGTCTTCCCTAAGCCTATGCTACAAAGTGTCATACAGTTAGTTACCCATAAAAAAAAAACACTCGCCGAATTTTTTTATTGGCTTGAATTTGGGATATTACCTATTACAAACACGCACATATAAAGGCACTTGTATTTTCTGTTTCAGCTTCAAGTTGAAAGTGTCAGCTTACATAAGATCATAAAAGCTGCTGTTGTTTGATTATTATTTTTTTGTTTACTCTTCTTTTCCTAAAAAGAATTGCTTTCTGGCACAAACAAGTACCCTTAAGTGTTCTGCTCTGCATAGCCAGTATAGTTGTTCTCATTAGCTTTCTCTACATACCTCGTATAGTTGTTTGCAATAGCTATAGCAAAGGAATTGTGAGTAGTTAGGAATGTTGGTAGTATCCTTTTATCCTTAGGTGTGGTAACAGATACTCTCAGTTCTGCCCTGGAACCCATTTATACCAGCAATAGGTATCAGTTGGTTAACTGTCTTGCCTTTGACTAATCAGTCTGCTGATTCTGAATGATAAAAGTAACCTTTGATTTGAGTTAATATAATCTCACATGTAATTCAGCATTGTTTTGAGACCATTTTTCCTGAGGCTGGTCATACAAAGCATCGTTCAGTGCTTCCATTTAAGATAGGAAAAGGCCTTTGGAATTGTAAACGCATTAAACCTGTTAATAGTGTAGGAGACTTCTCAGAAATAACATTTTTCAGACAGAAGCTACTATTCTGCACCCCCCCACCTTCCCCTCCACCCCCCCCCAAAAAAAAAAAGAAAGAAAAAGTTGTAAAACAACTGTAGTAGCATTTCCAGGTTTTCACCTGGCTTAAGTGGTTATTGCTTTGGGTTGATGGTTTAGCCCTCAGTGTTTGCCATATATTGCCAGGAGTTTATGACTTACAGGATATTGCTGTGATCAATGGCTTATGGTTTATCGATTACTCTACTCTCAGGCCTCATGCTTTATCATTTAGGATTCATACTCGATGTTTAGCATTTTGTGGTTTGCTAAAGTAAATTATAAACTCATGAACGATACAACTCTTGAACTCCAACCCTTAAGTAAGATATGTAGTCTTCTTGCCTCACTATCCAGGGTTCGTCTCTCTGTGGTCTGATTCAAGACCTGGTTTTGATAGCTTCATTACGTGCACTCAGACTTCTCAGGAAATTGCTAAATTGTTGGAGAGAGCTGTAAGGAAGTACATACTGTGTAGCCATGAAAGATAGTGGAAGCACAGACATGAGCCTGAAACGGGGCTGGGTAGTACCTCAGGGATTTGAGAAAGAAGGTTCGTGGTGGTTACCCACCCACAGAAAGCACTGAAATAGTAAAAATCTCAATAATTTTGAAGGAAAACTTGAGGAATTGCCAGCTAGCATCTCAGAAACACAGGGAGCAGAAGCCAGTCTTTCTCTGGCCAATAGCTGTCTGGGCAGTGGCATTTCTTTGGACTTCATCGCGTGGTCATGAAGAAAATGGGCAGTGAGCATATTAATGCTCATCCTGCTAGCCCACTAAATCTTAGTTCTTGTTTGTATGTGATAATGATTCTGCTTTATACTCTGAACTTGTGTAGGTGCTCCTTGTGTGCTGCTTGCACACAGTAAAAGTTGTCCTGGACAAGCCGTCCCGCAGACAAGGTTATGCAGCATCTCTGAGGCCACTGAGGATTGTAGGAGGGAGCGGCTGCCGGTATCTGTTGGATTAGTGTAGGGTTCATGGGGATTCTTTGGTATCTTTGGCTGGGGGCAGTGCGGTGGGTGGAATCCAGGTAACGCACAGATCAACACCCCCACTCTAACCAGTGTTTTCTCCTGCTGCGTCAAGGACTGCATGTTAATTGATACTGGGACTCCTCTTTACTTAGCTAATGAAGCCCACAGAATAGATCAAACACTGGAGTGCGGGAAGGCGTGGGTGGGAAGGGGTCAGATGGGACATCCCTGTGTAAACCCAGCCAAGGTATTTCTCTCTTAAGAGGTGCTCCTGGAGAGAGAAAGGAGACGCAAGAAGAGACTCTTATCTCCTGAGACTCTTCTTTCTCCTTCAGTAGTCATATTAATCAATATATACTATAGTTTATTTGATCACCTTTATGCCAGGGAGCACAAAGCACTCAAAATTGAACCTTGCCTGAGTGTGGGGCTAGTTTTCCCTTGCCTGTGGCAGATAAGATGTATTTCTTCTCTGCATTAACTTGAGGTTTTTATTGTACAAGTTTTTCACAAAATCTAGGCAGAACTGCTGTCACAGTAACCCTGTGAGACGGGCAGCGTGACAGAAGAAATATTTATAGAGTGTGAGTGGACAACTCAAAAGTCAGTGTAGCATGACACACACCTTCTAAGGTCTTAATTTCTTCCTCCACAAACTTCGTGTCCGCAGCAGGACTGCAAAATTAAAAGCTGAGTTGTAATGAGAAACAACAAGAATCTCATAACACTGCAGGACATCAGAACTTACTGTTGCCTTGTTGTCTCTTCAAGATAAAGGCTGAAGTCACTTCTGATGCTTGGCTTACACATTTTCAGTCTATACTTTTAATTTAATTAGCAGAGATGTCCATCTAACGCTCGTCCTGCACAGTGTTAGCACTGGTATCCATTAAAAAAGTAAGAATCTCTCTGCACAGGAGATACCACGTCAGACAACAGTGCAGAGATGTAATTCGGAACACCTGCTTTAGAATCGAGTTACGGTCACACTTTAGAATCGAGTTATGGTACCACTTATGAAATGAGAGTCTAGCTTGCAGCCTGCAGCGCAGCAAAGCAGTAAAGAAACAACTTTTCAAGCAGCAGATGGGTCAAACCTTGCACCCTGACACCTGCCTAGTACCTCAGAGCACCAGACCAGCCTGGAAGCGAAGCCCCTTCCTGCCTTCAAAGCTCTGGCACCCCTTGGCCGCAGCTCCACCGCTGCTCCTGGAGGCTTCCTTCGCTTCCTTACCCATCCCAGCATCTCCCGCCAAGTTCCAGAGCGAGAGCCGTCTGGCGCTGTCTTGAGGCATGCAGCCAGCGTTTTCTCACGGCATCCCATCCTGATGTCTCAAGACATTCTCAAACGACATTATCATCTTCGAACTTTTAACAAATCTTCCCTTAGAATCGCCTAAAAACCAGCCCAGTCCCTCCCCTTGTCTTCAGAATTCCCACAAGGGTCGTTCTTTCGTTCCATGGCGCCGCTGGGCGGTGGCGGGGCCGCTCCCCGCAGGCCGACCGAGACCCCGCCCCGCGCGCGGCCGCCAGCCGGGGGGCAGCTCCTCTGCCGCGGGGGGCGGCCGGGGCCGGGGCCGGGCCCGGGGCCGGGGCCGGGGCCGGGACAGCGGGGCGGGGCGGGGGCCGGGGGCGCGGCCGAGTCCTGCCCTCGGTCCCGCAGGTTTTTCTCCAATAAGCTCCTTTCCCTTCGCTCTCCCTGCCTCTTCTCTCTTTCCTGCGCTTCCCACCTGCTTTTTCGCCTTCTTCCCTTCCTCTCCCCACCCCTTCCCCACTCGATTTCTTCTGTCCTTCTTTCCTTTCCCTCCGTCACCCCCTTTTTTCCTGACATCCTTTCTCCTCTGTCTCCTCCGCCCTTCTCCCCTTTCTCTCACACTGGCCCCCCATTTCCTCTTCTCCCCCCTTTCCCTCATCATACAAATTCACCTTCCCTTGTCCCTCCCATCCTTCTTTCTTTTCTGTTTGCTTTCTTCCTCATCTTTCCCTCTTTCTGTCACCCCTTCCTTCAGATCCTCAGGTCTCCAGGCCTTGACGGCCAGGGACCATGCCTACCCCCGCGTACAGACTGGAGGTGCCAACTAAAGTGAGCACCAACTAAATCCTGCCTCAAAACACCTAAGGTGTGCTTAAACCCCAGCTCAGTGCTCCCAAACCAACTCTCAAAGAATGAGACCAGGCTGGGTACGTTTTTTTCTTTTGCAAGTTAGTCCTCTGAGGACCAAAAACTTGGAAGAGAAACAGTCTGACCTGATTTATTCATTTCAGTGATGTATTTCTAAGGAAATAGGTAAGTATAGAAGGGGCCTAGAAGGGGTAGCAAACAGGAAAGGAAAGAGCAAGGAGCGTTTGACAGAGGAAAAGCTAACTAAATGACCTCAGTACTTAAGCCATTAAAAGCTGAAGGAATGTTGGTTAAGCATTGTTTATAGGAAGGTCTGAGAGAGCATAGCACACAAGGAATGGAAAAATACCATGGATGAACCCAAAGTTTTGCCTCAGGCCTGCAAGCGGGCTTTTGGCATGGAGTCCTTGTTCTGAGGCCAGGCACGTCAGTGTGGATTGGGCGCTGTGTGCTGGGCAAGTGAGGGGTGAGCAGGGCTAGATCTTGGTGAGGGCTGCTCTGTGACAAACTCACATGGAGAGAAATGGGAGATGGGTCTAAAGGAATAACGGATGTGGGCTTTTCATCTCCAAGGAGGTCCCTAATGTGCCCACTGGCATCCCCCGCAATGTCCTTGAAGACAGGGCTGCTTCTGGGGTCGCCAGGGACTTGTGCTACAATGTCAGTAGGCACAGGTAGTACCCAGGTCACCGTTACCCACACGCACTTAGAACCCCTCTGGTAGGTAGCCCCCACCTTGACCTGCTGCTTGCAAACTCATTGAGCCCAAGGGCTCCGCAGATGCCACTCAAACCAACCCCAAAGCCCCTGGTCACTAAAACCTGCTTAAATACCACTACTAGCCTCTGAAGTCCTTGGACCTCAAAACGACCCCCACACCTGAACCATCCCCCTCCTACAATCTCAAAACTCCCCCTAAGGCCTGCCCAAGACCACCAATGCCTTTGATGGCACCCCTGAAGCCTGCTTCACCCCACCATCCGCAATTCTGTCTTCATTCCCCTTAAGTCCACCTCCAAACAATGCTCCAGTACTCCCAGCAACCGCAAACCACCTACAATCCTGCCCCCAAAACACCACGACTGCAGATGTCTCTTCATCTCCCTTCACAGGTTGGAGTCAGCTTCTTGGTGCCTACATGGTCCTGTACGCCCTTGGTCCTGTGCTGCATTAGAATGGGATGGATGGCTGGACACGGCAGGGACTGAGGCACAGGCCATTCAGAGACCCAGCAGAGGATGCGTTGCTCCCTGGAGTTTACCAGCATTTCCTTTTCCCATTGCAGTAAGACAAGCACAAGCTAGCTCTTGACTTCACTTTTTTGTCAGTGAATGCTGATGTTAGATTACATCAGGGGAAAGTGTGAGGCTTGGCCAGGTGGCTGCCAGCCTGTTCAGCCCCAACGTAGGCCATGCTGGAGGCTGATGTGCTTCCCACTATGCTCAGACTGTATTGGGGTCCTCCTTGCTGCCTGCAACAGGACTGCATCAACTCTGCAGTCCCCTAGCACTGCGGCACAGCTGTTTTGTTGGATGAGCATGGGGCTATCAGAGGCAAAAGGGAGCAGAGCGTAGTCCCTTACTTCTCTGGAAGGCATGACTTTTCTCAACCTAGCATGCTCCCTGCAGTGTTACTCTGGCTTCTTACGGTCAGTCAGCTGTCTCTCTCCTGGCAGCACATCCACTTGCCCTGGCCCAAGAAGGAAGGGGAGAAAAAGTACATTGAAACCAACAGCAGCTTCTGGATTTGTTAGTCAGCTCTCTTCATGAATCACACCTGCTTTAGTGGGGCACCATTAGGCCTTTGAGTATGGAAGGAGCAGGCAGGGTGTGAGGAAGGATGGAGGCTGCAAGCGGAAGCTCCAAGGAGTGAGTGGAGTTACCTGAGCAGGTTGTTCAGCGGGCGGGACATAGGCTGGGCTGGGCTGGGCTGCTTGGATCTGTAGTGGGGTCTTGGGTGCAGGTTTGTGGTTACCTGTGCGTGTTGCGAGAGGTTCCTGATGGGTAGTGTGTGGAGGAGATGGGATGCTGTGTGTATGCATCTGGGCTGCTGGGTACGTCGTGGTGCTGAGGGGAGTGTCCATGCTTGCCTGCAGGATTACTGCACAGTGCCTTTCTCCATGGTGGTGTCTGCCTTGTCAGCCGTACCAGTGTTCATGGAGAAGTGTGCATGCACCAATGTCTGCATGTGGAGGAGGAGGCTGTTATGCCTTCGGTACCCTACCCATCCCGCTTTCCCTGGTCGTGGTGTCCGTCTGTCAGACAGGTGGAGAAGTTAACTCTCTATGGGTGGGTTTATGTGCCTGTGTTCGTGCTGGCGGTGAGGCAGAGCTGCTCCCTCACTGTGCCTACACCAGGGGTGCAGGATGTCTCTGCCTGCATGCATGTGCCTGCATGCACTTGCATCCTTTATGGTGCAGGGGGCTCTTCCCCTGATTCTGTGTGCCTGTGGAGGTGTTCTGGGGTCTTCAGAGCAGGTTTTTCCAGGTCCTCTATGGCTATTTTTGCTTCCACGGAGCCTGGAATCCCTGAAGTGCTCTGGTCACCTCTGTTGGGCAGTTCCAACGGCCTGTGGTGGGACACTTGTGGCTCTGCGGTAGTGTGATCTCTCTCTGGCACTTTGCCAGGCTCTCTGGGGCTTTTACTCACTTTTGAGCTCTGTTCTCGGTGTGGGGGAGCTCATTTGGGGTCTGCAGGGCAGTTCCTACCACTGCGCTGCCACATTCAGGCAGGTGCAGGGGTGATCTTGGGTGCTTGATGCTTTTGGTGGTTCCCTGGGGCCATGGCAGGGTGCCTTGAGGTCTTTGCCGTGTTTTTTGGACAGCTTGGCGATGCCCAAAGCTGGTATGTCTTGGGAGAGTTGTTTGAGAGTCTTTGAGTTCCTTCCCACAGGTTTGCTGAGCAGGCAGCCTGTCCCTGGGACACCAGCAGGAAGCGGGGCAGCACACTGCGACTCGGGCTGAGAGCGCTCCTACGCACGCGTAAGTGAGCAGAGCTCCTCGGAGCGCTGCGGTGGTACCGCCGCCGGCCGTCCCCTCCCGGGCCACCGCTTCGCCGGCCCCGCTCCGCTGCGTGACGTGCGGCCCGGCCGGCTCAGGCCTCGCCCGTGCGCCGCGCCCCCTGGTGGCGGGCAGCGGCACTGCAGACCATCGGGTGGCGCACGCGCGTTTTCACGGAGGGCGCCCGGTGGTGCCCCCTCTCGGTTGCGCTCGGGTACTGCCGGTGGTCGCATTGCGCATGCGGCATGTCATCTGATTGGCCCACTTCACCACGTGATTTTTGCGGCATGCGCAGTGCGCGTGGTCGCGCGCACCGCTGCGTGCCCGTGTGCGGTGCGGCCGGCCGGTTTGCCCGTGTCGCGCTGGTTTGGTGCCGGCGCCCGTACGCGTGCGCGTTCCGGTGCCAGGGCGGCCGCCGGCCGTCCCCGTATGCGCAGTGCAGCGGGCGGGCGCTGGGAGGTGGCGGCCGCGCCCGGTGGCCGCCGGCGCCGCTCGTCCTTGCTGGTCGGCGTGCTCCCTGCTGCCGTTCTGCCTTAGAAGAAACGCGCCCGGGCCGCGCCGTGCTGCCCCGGCGACGGGAGCGCGGGTTGGTGCTGCTCGCCTAAGGTCGGAGCCCTTCACGTGCGATTGCCTGTGGCTTAGGGCTGTCTTTTGGTCCCTTTTTTTTGGTAGTAACAGGCGATTTTCCTAATGTCGCGGCACCAACAAAAAAGGAATATAAACAGCACTTGCAGCGTGAATCACCACGTTGACGTTCATAGTTTATGTGTGCTGCATTTTTAAAGGCAATGAACTAATCTGTTTAGTCTGTTGCTTTTTAAAGAGTTGTATGTTTTGTGTTCTACAGTGATGAATCTTGAAAATAATGATGTGTGTCCGATAGTAATATCGGTAGTGAAAATTTTGGAAGTTTTCTGTGTAATCTTTGGTGCTGAATTACGGACGTGTTTAAAAACTATTGACCAACCATTTTGTGGAGAAGGAAAAAAACACATAGCAAAGAAATGTACCTATGTGTGAAATTCTCAGGCAGGGTAGCTTGCTATAAGACAAATCATTAGGTAATCACTTGAACCATAGATCATCATACATTGCAGTCACATGGAAATAACACACTTGTTCTTCACAAAATTCTTTTTGTGAGGAATTCTAAGCAAAGTTTTCTGTATCTTATTAAAGCAAGTCAACTGCAAATACAAATATTTATTTAATTATTTATTAACTATGTAATATACAGAGATACATATTTTACACCAATATTTTAAAATGGAAGATAATAAAATTAATGTAGTTGACTAGAGATGACTATTTGGAAGAAGTCAGAAGGGAAACCTGACCTTTTTAAGTATTAATCCTTGTGCTATATACGCTATCTAGAAACTGGATACATGAAAATTGTATTGTAGTGAGACTACAGTATGGCACCTTGCTGAATTCACAATATGCGTAGAAGCAAACTAAATTGATTTTTCAAGATTCATTTTGGTATTTGGCAAAATTGTTAATTTGTGCAATAATGTGATTTTTAATGTGAATGCCATTATGTTCTCACAATTATTTTAGCCTGGAGAATAATAGATTAAAATCGTGATTTCTCAGGGTTTTTACAGTTAGGAGCTGTAATTTAACCAAAAGTGTGCTAATTACAAGTAGATCCCAAGCTGCATCTTACAGGCTTATTATTAGTCTTCTTTGAGTAGCAGATTATTAAAGACATACTTGTTTTGTTCTATATTGCCATTCAAGTATGTAATATATAGGTGGTAATATTATTAGTGTCACATTATGCTTGTGAGACTGTGGTCACCATCAGACCCTAAATAAATATGGAATTTTTACTCATATTAATTTATGGAAGCCGTTAATGTTTTGAGTGTACAGACAGAAATGATTTTGTGAATGAAATTGTTCTTAATGCAAAGCATTATTTTTAATGCGTACCGACTTAATTGTAGTTAACTGTTTAAAATTGTTAATGCGTTTCTATACTGTAGCGTTTATGCAGTGGTTTATCGAAGTCATGTAATTATTTTTATTAACAACATGGAAATAAAATCTTGAACTTTAGTTGTGAGCTGTATTGTGTCTAGAGACTTGCTGGAGGCGAGCCGGGTCCGGGCAGCCCCGGGGAGGTACCCGCGAGCGGACGGAAGGCAAGCGGGGAAGGCGGCGAACACCCCCCGGGCGCAGACGCCGGCCGCCTCCCCAGGTCTCCACAGCTCCCCCGGAGTCTCCCCGCCGCTCCCGCCGTGTCCCCCCCCGCAGGCGCTGGCCCACACGCAGCCACAGCGGCCGCTGCCCCCGAGCTGCGGGAGCCCCGTCCGCCCTCGAAGCTGCGGACCCCAGAGAGCGCTGCAGGGGGGCCGGGTAATAAACCCGCGCAAGGCGTTTATTTTGTGCTCTCGCACACGAATCTATGCTGAGCACCCTTCTCCTTTTCCCCTTTCACCATCCCAATTGACGGTCACATCGCGACCCCCCCGCTCGGCTCCGCCCTCCCGGCCCTCCCCGCGCCCTCGGCCCCGCCTCCCGCCTTCCCTCAGCCCCGCCCCGCCGCGCTCTCGCTGCCGCCTCCCCCCCGTGGCCAAAGCGCGGTACTGCAGCGCCGGCCCCGCAAGGGCGGCTGCCGGGCGCCATTCTCGGCGGCGGGGGAAGGCCGGGACCACCGGGGAGGCGAGCCGACCCCCCCTGGCCGCCCGGGGCTGTCTGGGCGGGAAGCTTCAAACTGCCCGCTGGCAGGCTACCAGGGAGCTGGAGGTAATCCGGGTCCGAGCAGCCCCAGGGAGTTACACGAGAGCGGACAGAAGGCAAGAGGAGAAGAAGGTGGACCCGGGTTTATTTTGTGCTGTCGCACATAAATCTATAAAGTTTTTAAGGAGAAAAATCCAGGTTTTAGTAAATCCGCTTCCGCGTCAGTCCCAGTGCCACGGCAATAGCCCGGCAAGCCCGCCGCGGCGTCTTCACCATGGCAACCGTTGCTGGGCAGATGGGCGGGAGGATGGGCCAATCAGAGCGCGGGCGCCCCGCTCCCATTGGTCGGATCGCCTCGCCGCGCTTCCATTGGTCGGATCGGCTTGCCAGGGCTGGGGCAGCGCAGGGATTGACGGCGGCGACGGACCAGTGGAGAGGGGTTGCCCAAGTAGGGGGGCGGGCGGCGGGGCGGTGGCCAATGGGCGCGCATCGTGGGTGGGCCGGGGCGCTCCGGAAGCGGAGGGGCCCGGGGGAAAATGGCGGCCAGCTCGAAGGCGGAGCGGGGCGGCCTGGGCGGAAAGTGGGGCTCAACGAGCGGGTCCTCGGCCGGGCCGGGCCGGGCCGGGCCGGGCCGGGCTCGTGGGGCCTCCACGAGCACGTTGTGAGGCGTCTGGATCGCGTCAAGGTGAGCGGGGGGCGGCGGGGGGCCTGAGGGTGCCTCGGGGAATGATGGGGGTGGGGGGGTTTGAGGGAATCCCAAAGGGGGTTGGGGAAGCTGAGGATGGGACTTGAGGGAGGCTGGGGGGAACGGGGGGGTCTGTGGGGGCCCCGAGGGGTGGTGGAGGGAGCTGAGGGGGGGGACACGGGGTCCCTGAGGTGGAACGGGGGGCTGCTGAGGGGTGGCTAAGGGGGCGCTGAGGGGGCCCCGAGGGGGGTCTTGAGAAGGCTTTTAAGGGGGACATGGGCGGAACGGGGAAGTTGACAGGGGGATGGAAGCCCAGAGGGGGAATGGGGGGGGGCTGAGGTGGCCCTGGAGGGTGGCTGAGGGGAGGGACGGGGCTCCTGAGGGGAATGGGGAGGAGGCCTTGAGAGGGACTGGCGCGTCCTGAGGGGACTGAGGGGGGGCTGAGGAGTGATGGGGGGGCTGAGGGGACTCTCGGGGGGGGGAACTTTTTGGGGGAAGGAGAGGGATGAGGGGGATCGGGGGGGGGTCAAAGGGGCCCTGAGGGGTGAGGGGGGGGCCTTGAGGGGGCCTGGGGGAACAGGGAGGCTGAGGGGGCCCAGACGGTGGGGAGGGGGGTCCTGAGAGCGTCGTGAGGGGTTATGGGGGCAAACAGGGGGCCCTGAGAGTGAGGCACTGTAGGGGGCTGAGTAGGGGACATCGGGAGCTGAAGGGAGCCCTGGGGGGGGCTGTGGTGGTGGTGGGGCGTGAGGGGAGCCCTGAGCTAGGAGGTGGTGGTGGGGCTGGGGGAGCCCTGAGTTTGGGGGGGAGGGGGCAGGCTGTGGCCTGAAGTGGGCCCTGAGTTGGAGGGAGGCTGTGAGGGGGAGACAGGGATCGGCTGAGGGGTGATTGGGGGGCTGAAGAGGGGCTGGGGGTGGGAAGGGAGGATCGAGGCATCCCCTGGAATTTGGGGGTCCCTGTGACCACTCCCCCCACTGTGCCCTCTCCTGCAGGATGAGGAGCCCTGCAGTGACCTGTACCTGAGGATCTGCGAGGGGCTCAGCGACTTCTCCAAGGTCATTGTTCTTGGCTTCAAAGGAGTGTGCCCTGTGTCATCGCCACGCTTTCCCCCCAGCGGGGACTGCCTCCTCCACACCAGCTATTCCCTGGGGGCCTGTGCTGTTGCCGTCCACGTTACAGGTATGGGGACAGTGGAACCCCCCACGAGAGCCCTCTGAGGCAGCCTGGGACCCACCAGAGCCTTCTGATACCCCCTGGGATCCCCCAACCCCTGCCAGGATTCCCTGGGAGCCCCTAGAATCTTCTGGGACCCGTCCACACCCCCTGACAGCTTGCAGGACCCCCTGCGACCCTTCATGTTCTCCCAGGACCCCTCTGGGACCGTCCGGGACCCACTGGGACCCTTCATGTTCCCCCCAGGGCTCCCTGGAGCCTTCTGTGACCCCCCACAGTCCCCCCAGGACCCCACAGATCCCCCTGGAGCCACCCAGGAAGCCCCAGAACCCTCTGGGACCCCCTGGAGCTCCCCCCCAGTATCCCCCACATCCGCCTGGGGCTCTCCTGGGACCACCCCCTACCCACTCAGAGGCCTTCAGGACCCCTGGAGCCCCCTGGGACCCTCCTACATGCTTTTCAGGACCTCCCTGAGCTCCCCTAGGACATCCCAGTGCCTTCTAGAGCCTTCTGGGAGCTCCCCCTGGTACCTGCCACATCTCTGTGGGATCTTCCTGGGACCCCCCACACCCCCTGAGAGCCCCCAAGGACCTCCTGGAACCTCTCATGTTCCCCCCAGGACTCCCTGGAGACTTCTGGGACACCTCCGAGCCCTCCAGAACCCCCTGGAGCCCTCTGGGACCCTCTAACACCTGCTACAGGATCCCCTAGAGCCCCCCGGAGCCACCAAGGACACCCCAGAGCCCTCTGGGACCCACTGGAGCCCCCTCCGGCCCCCAGTACCCCCACATCCCCCTGGGACCTCCTCCCCCAACCCTGTGAGAGCCCCTCAGAGTCCACCAGGACCCCGTGGGACCCTTTGTCTTCCCCCAGGACTCTCTGGGACCCTCCTGGGACCCCCCACATTCCCCCAGGACTCCCTGGAGCCCCCAGGACCCTCCTACACCCTCTTCAGCATGCCATAGATCCTCCCAAAGCCCCCCAGGACACCCCAGAGACCTCTGGGACCCCCTGGAGCACCCCCTGCTACCCCCCACATCCCATTGGGACCCCCCACACCTCCTGAGAGCACCCCCAGTGCCCTTTAGGATCCTCTGGGACCCTCCTACACACCCCCGCACCCAGACCCCACACAGCCCCCTGGAGCCCTCTAGGACCCCCTGGACCCCTCATATTCCCCAGGACTCTCTGGGACCTTCTGGGACCCCCCACATTCACCCCTAGGACTGCCTGGAGCACCCTGAGACCCTTCCACGCACTCCCAGGACACCCCTGGGCCCCACTGGGACCCCCTGGAGCCCTCCACGATATGCTCCACATCCCCCTGGGAGCCCCCACACCCCCAGAGAGACCCCTTAGAGCCGTCTAGGATCCCCTGGGACCCTCCCCCGCCCCCCAGGATCTTCCAGAGTTCTCTGGAGCCCCTGTGGTACCCGCCACATCCCCCTGGGACACCCCCACACCCCCTTAGAGCCCCCAGGGCCCTCCAGGACTCCCTGGGACCCCTCATGTTCCCCCAGGGCTCCCTGGAGCCTTCTGGGACCCCCCTGGGACCCTCCCAGAGTCCCCTGGGACCCTCTGGTGCCTCCCAGGACCCTCTGCAACCCATCGTGTTCCCCCAGGACTCCTTAGAGCCTTCTGGAAACACCCACATTCCCTCAGTGCCCCTCTGGGACCCTCCTGCACCCTCTCCAGGACCCTCCAGAGCCATCTGGGACCCCCTAGAGCCCCCCCCCCCCAGTACCCCCTACATCCCACTGGGACCTTCTGGGACCCCCATTACACCCGCTTCCCCCTCCCAGGAAACACGAGCTCCTGCCAAATCCTCTGGTAGCGCTGGAGCCCCACAGAGCATCTCGGCACAGGAGAGATGAGTGAATGAGAGAGGAACTGAGCAGGGACCCCCTGGATGGTGGAGAGGAGGATAAAGGAGCTGCGGAGCAGAGACCAATGGGGGCTCTGACGGGACAAGAGAGAGGGAAAGAGAGATGAAGTGCCACCAGGTGCCTTGGAGATGGAGGAAGGTATTTGCGCTAAAGCTTTAAAAAGAGGCAACTGAATGTAACAGGCTTGTTTTTCCCCCTGATATTTAGACAGCGTGCTCTGAAGTACTTTATTTCTGTCTGGCTCTTAGTGGCACATTTCCCAGGCAGCCCAGTAGCATCTCTGTCGGGCAGTGCTGCTGGCCAGATGTCCCTCCTCCTTGTGTAGCACACAAAAACCCTTGTAGTCCAATTATAACTATGTATTTTGACGAGAGATAGTGTCATGGTATCAATTCACAGCTGTGCAAGTGAAATTAGTGCCAGAGGGAAGTCAAATACTTTTATAGTGTAAGTATTTTTATTGGGTGTACATAAACCTAATGCACACCTTTTCACCAAAAGGGAAGGGACGAGGCATTTCCCAACACCAGTGAGAAGGTTTACCGTTATGCTAAGAACGTGTTCAAAATTGTAGTAAGTAGACTTAATCCTGACTTTAAGAGTTGAGCTGGCGCCGGTTTTTGAAGGCTGTGCTGTATTTTGAGCTGAGCTGTTTCCCCAGAATCCTCCTGTAGCTCAGCTCCTGTCCTGTCCCTCGGTCTGACGGAACTCCTCTACTTCCTTCTGGGCTATTTTTTAAGATGCTGAGCTATAATTGGGGATTTTTTTTTCCAGGTGCCTTGTTGTAGACGTCTCGTGCTGCTCGAGAGATGCCCCAGCCCAGGTTTGCAGCTGGTGGTGGAGCCCCCCTGAATGGAAGAGGCCAGCCCTGGGTCTGGGTGGTTTTGGTTTGGGCCTCTTTTTGGGGTGAATAGAAGGGTGTCTGTGTGTGTCTCAGGGGGTGATGATGTCATGTGCGGCACCCCAATGTCATTGGGGCAGCGATGATGCAACAGAGGAGCAGTTGACTGGGGGATGGGGAGGGGGTTACATGAAGATCTCCCGAAAGAGGTAGGTCACAGCCCCAAAATGTCTGAAAATTCTTGGGATGCATTAAAAAAAATGTAAAAAGCTGTAACTATGGGCATGAGGCATTGAAATAGGGAACAGTCTCTCATTTATATATAAGAAAAAAAATAAATAATATTATGTATGTAAAATAAGTTCAAAATAAAGTCCTCTGTCTCTAAGGATTCTATGATTCTGTGCTTCTGTGTTATATAAAAGATCCTAGAATAAAAAAATACTTTAAAAAAATGTATTTATAAAAAGATGTTCGTGTCAAAATAGATGTGTAAACAGACAGTCTAAATAGATATTCTGTATCATAAGTGTTAATGTATATGTCCAAGCAGATTTTTCTATATAAGCATAAACAGGTAACATAAATTCCCTAAATACATACACATACGTGTAAATAATTGAGCGGCTGCTGCCGCCCGGCGGCTGAAGGCTGGTCCTGCGGCGGGGAGCCGCGCGTGCGCTGAGGCCCCGCCTCCCGCCCTCCCTGGCCACGCCCCCGGCGGCGCTGTGCGTTGTTCCGCAGCTCGTGCGCATGAGCGGCTTCGCGGAGGCCGGTCTGGCGACGGTGTCGAGAGAGCGGCGGCCGGAAAGCGAACCAGGACCGCTGGCACTCCGGCGAGCTCCGCGCCACCTGGAGCGGGATCGGTGCCGCCCGCCGGGCCTCGAGAGCGGCCGTCGGCGCTTCAGTATCGGCTCTTACGCGTTACCGCGCCCCCGTCAGTTTTCCTGGTGTCCATCTCCATGGCCCCGCCGTCCTCCAGGACCCCGGAAGTGCCCTCTCAGTCCTCCGACGCGCGTCTCTATGGCGCTTTAGTCCTCCAAGACCCCCTCAGTCCTCCGACGCGCGTCTCTATGGCACTTTAGTCCTCCAGGAGCCCGGAAGTGCCCCCTCAGTCCTCCGACGCGCGTCTCTATGGCACTTTAGTCCTCCAGGAGCCCGGAAGTGCCCCCTCAGTCCTCCGACGCGCATCTCTATGGCACTTTAGTCCTCCAGGATCCCCTCAGTCCTCCGACTCACGTCTCTATGGCACTTTAGTCCTCCAGGAGCCCGGAAGTGCCCCCTCAGTCCTCCGACGCGCGTCTCTATGGCACTTTAGTCCTCCAGGAGCCCGGAAGTGCCCCCTCAGTCCTCCGACTTGCGTCTCTATGGCACTTTAGTCCTCCAGGACCCCCTCAGTCCTCCGACGCGCGTCTCTATGGCACTTTAGTCCTCCAGGACCCCGGAAGTGTCCCCTCAGTCCTCCGACTCTTGTCTCTATGGCACTTTAGTCCTCCAGGACCCCCTCAGTCCTCCGACGCACGTCTCTATGGCACTTTAGTCCTCCAGGAGCCCGGAAGTGCCCCCTCAGTCCTCCGACTCGCGTCTCTATGGCACTTTAATCCTCCAGGACCCCGGAAGTGCCCCCTCAGTGCTCCGACGCGCGTCTCTATGGCACTTTAGTCCTCCAGGACCCCGGAAGTGCCCTCTCAGTCCTCCGACGCGCGTCTCTATGGCACTTTAGTCCTCCAGGAGCCCGGAAGTGCCCCCTCAGTCCTCCGACTCACGTCTTTATGGCACTTTAGTCCTCCAGTAGCCCGGAAGTGCCCCCTCAGTCCTCCGACGCGCGTCTCTATGGCACTTTAGTCCTCCAGGAGCCTCCTCAGTCCTTCGACGTGCGTCTCTATGGCACTTTAGTCCTCCAGGACCCCAGAAATGCTCATCAGTCTTCTGGAAATCATATGCTTCCAGCACTTTTACAAAACCACAAAATACGATTAACCACAAAAATATCTGAAGATCGCAAAAATAAAGCAGCCCCTGCAGAGCTCTCCTCTCCACAGCAACAACTGGACAGAAACCAAACAAAAGTGGTAAGAGAATCACTAGAGGTAACTCCCAAATAGAAATAAAAAAAGGTGGTGCTTTGCCTGCTGACAAGTTAAGGCAGAAGAAAAACAGCTGCTGCTCCTGTGGCCGCCCTTATGTTTTCTGGGGGGGTTGTCTCCGCCCCTTTCTCCAGGGGATTGTGGGAAGGACAGTGGGCGGGGGCCTGAGGGCTGTGGGCGGGGCCTGGGGTATATGAGCCCCAGCCTCCCCTCAGGAGCTCATTCTGCTGCTGGCCTTCTCCAGGATGGGAGTTTGCAGGTGCTTAAGTATAACTTTAGAGCTTGTTCAGGTGTTTGGGCAAGTCTTTTTTAACATTAAGATTAGTATAGGTAAGAAATTTGAGGTAAGGCTTCTCAGACAATGTGAGGTTTGATGCTATATATAGTAGAAAATTGACTTGTATGTTCCTTCTCTGTGTTTTTTTTTTTTTCCTCAGATCAGTAGTTTTGCAATGAGTGTTTAGTGTGGCTAGGTGGTTTAATAGTATGTCTCTCCTTTTTTTTATTCCAGGTGCTGTGTGTTTTACTGTAATTCTGGACTTTATTGAAGGTAGAATTCCGTGTTTTTCTCTAGTTTTGCTCTACACTCTCTAAGCAGTTGTTTTTATTACCTTTAATTGGGCCAGTTATGAAATTTTTGAGTAGGAGTTAGGGTGAATGTCTTGTATGTGTTTATATATGGACTTTTAGCGCTTTGAGGAAGCAGCAGGGATGTAAGGCATGCTGCCGTTCAGGGTATGGGACAGCTCGTTGTCTTCCCTAATGGTGTGCAGAGTGTCATGGTGTCCGTAGAGCCTTTGCAGCTTGTGGCAGGCCCCTGCTAGGTCAGGTCAGGGCTTCACTGACATTGTGGGTCTGTAGCAGAGCCCAGAGTCTAAGGGAAGACACAAGATAAGAGGTGCCCACCAAATGCAGAGCAGGGTTCAGAAGAGCAGTTCCAGAGGAGCAGCTGATGCAGAGGGTTCAGGCTGGCAAATAGAGGGCGGGAGCTGTCGGGAAGAAGTTGGGCTCCTTCCCTGACAGTTCAGGAGAAGAAAGAGGGGTCCTAAACTTTTAGCACTGAGGGATGACTAGAAAAGGGAGGCAGGTTCACGTGTCTTTCTCAGACAGGTTTCGCCATTGGGTTTGGGTGTCAACAGGATCTGGTCTCTTCTAGGCTCTTGTATTTGAGGTGAGCTTGATAGTATTGAGGAGGAGCATGGGACTGGTGATTTGGCAAAGTGCAATGGTAACGTGTTTCTTGGTATCTTAGGTGCCGTCAATAATTGTTGCTGCAGCCTCAGACTCTGGAATTGGCATAGAGCAGGCAAGTGGAACATCACAGTGTTCAGGAGGATGCGGGTGTTATGGAAGAGGGTGGCATCTCAAGATGCTTATTGCTGATGCGGTCATTGCTTTTGGGATTTATGTTTTTTTTTTTTTTCTTTTGCAGAGGAAGAAGGAGGCACCTCGTGGCCACAGGAACATATCAGATGGCTGTTTTCTGTGGATTGTGTCAAGGATGGATTTGGACCCCCGGCCCTCCAAAAGCTAAGTTGAGAGACTGGTGCCAGAGAAGGGCCAAGGCGACAAGGTTGACAGTTGCAAAAAGGGGCCTTTGAAGTTAGCGTAGTGGCGAGGGCTGTCCTGGAGCACAGTCCCCTTTGGGCAGGTAAAGGATGCGGCTTACTGTTCAGCATGATGCTAGTGCGTCCTGGGCAGGGTAGTTCCGGCCAGTGTCTGTTGTGTCATTTGTGTGCTCTGTGTTCTGTGTCTAAGACCTCTCTTGGGCCTCGATGTTGTCCTTAAGCTCAAGTAACACGGCACAGCGCCTCAGGCGCCATCCCTAGCATCTCAAATGCCTGCACCTGTGGGCATAGCACCAATTGGCTGCTGCTCTTCTTGTGTTACGCACTTAAAGCGTAGATTGGTCTTGCAGGGAAGAAGTCCCAGTCATGGAAGTGGGTTGTCTGGAAACTTCTGAGATGCGTCATTACGTGCTGAGGTCTTGAAGCCGGGCTTCCTGTGCATATGTCCTCTCAGTTCTGAGAGTCACTCCTTGTCTTGGGCCATGTCATTCTGCCCCTTTCCTAGCACTTCCCTAGAGCCTCCTCACGTCACCATCAGGGGCCCGCAGGCCTTCTTGCTCAAGGGTGACTTCCATGCATTCCTCTTGATGAGATTTTTCTCTCATAAGTGCCATTTTTCTTGCTGAGAGTTTTCTCTCATTTTAGAGGCACATTGTTTGTAGTGTTCTGTGTAGTGTTGGTTTGTGCATATATGTGTTTGGCTCGGGGCTGCCCTGCCTGGGGATGTAGTGTCAGGGGTAGGAGGAGTACCGATAAGAGTCTGTGATTAATATGTGGATCTGCTTAGACTGAGATAAAGGTTTTTACAGTCATCTCGGAGTAGCCATCAGCAGGCTGTGTGGACAGGTTCTTATTAATTATTTTATGGGAAGAGCAGAGCTATGTGGGAGGGGTTGTTCAATAGTGAAGGAGATGATTGCATCTCAAAGATGTCAGGGCTGTTTTGTGTGGGGCTTAAAGTTAATGGGGTTTTTAATGATAGGCTGTAGTTACAGCCAAGATAGTATTTCTAAATAGGAAGAAGAATTTTGGCATTATGAAGGTATTGATCTGCATCCAGCTGACTGGTTTGATACAGTTTTATCAGATGCACAGGGGACAAGATGTGCAGAGCAACATAGAGCCGAAGGGAGCATCGTAAAAAGGGGGTCAGTGGGTGGTATTAGAGCTAAGGTGGGATGTGTGGATCTATGACTGTGTTATGGTAATATATTTTTTTCAGTTTGGAGCTTGAAGCAATGTTGGATTTGGCTGCCGGGGATGACTAGGGCAAGGTAAACGATGGGCTGAAGTTGCAGTTATTTTTCCAGGTGTTATATTGTGGGTCAAGTTTTAAGCAACCTGTTTGATGTGGATTTTGCAGGTGATGCGCAAGCCTCCAGGTGGCAACCCAACCTGACAGAGGACGGGCCAGCAAGCTGTCAAGGTAAAGGGATGGGAGAAGGGAATTGGTGTGTGCAGGCTATGGATTTGGGCAGTATCTCAGCATGTACTGTTTTGCTTGGGTTTTTGCAGGTGCCACACCCAGACTCAGAGGGGTGATGCCACATGCTGATAAGGGACTCAAACAGGTGAGGTATTTGTAGGTACAGTTGGTGTCTAGCAGCAGAATACTATGTGGCAGCTCAGTGGAGTGCTTGTCTTCAGTTTTCAGGTACGTGTGGTTGGCCTGTGGAACCGGATGAGCATTTGAGGTGAGCTGGGTAGTAGAGAGGAGGTGTATGGGGCTGGTGATTACTTGCAAGTGCAATGACAATTATCTGTGTCTTGGTCTCTTAGATGCCATAATCAAAGATAGCCTGTGGGGGGGGCGGTGAAAAGGGAATGTTGGTGAGGAGGCCTCTAGACACACTCAAGTGACTTAGAGGTCACTCTAAGGATGGGGTGTAAAAAAACATTTGTATCTTAAGTGGTGTTCAGTCTTCTGTGCTTAACAAGTAGAACACCTGTTGACTTATAAGAGGCCTGTTGTAGACTCAGAAGCACCCTAAGGAACACGCTTGAGACCCCTGCTCTGCCATGGAAAGATCGAAGCACAGTGGTAAACTCTACCTGTGTCAATCCCTGATAGACCAGTGAAAACAGGGTGCTTGGTGATCCGTTAGCATCGACTGAGCTCTGCAGCACCTACAGTGTTGCTTGTGTGCCTTTGCCCGTGTGCCGCTTTTGGAATTCCTCTGTTGGCCATGTAACAAAAATACATTTATTCTTTGCAGTTCTTCTGTTGTTTTGCGGTTGTTAATGTATCATGCCTCTACCAGCTCAGACACAGCTGCAGCATCCGACTTTGGAGTTTCCACAGTGCAAGTGAGCAGAAGGCAAGAGCCCTCTGAGGAGCAGGTTGTTGGACGAAGGGTCTGTGTTGCCTGATGCGTTGGCTGACTGACCACACTGTTGTGTGTGGACTCTTTTGTAAATGATGAAGAACCTGAAGACTGAAGGATTCATCCCGTTGTCTGATTGTGGTTTTCCTTGTTGAGGATGGAGTCAGACTCCCGGCCCTCTAAAAGATAAGTTGAGGGACTAGCACTGGAGTGGGGTTGGGGGAGGGAGGGGACAAGGTTGGCAATTGCAGGGAGGGGTTTTAAAGCCAGCGTAGAGCAGAGGCGTTTCCAGGAGTGGTCCCCTCGGGACAGGTAAAGGGAGCGGGTTAGTCTTCGGTATGATGCTAGGTTGTGCCGGGCAGGGTGCTTCCAGCCTGTGTCTGTTGTTGCGTAGTTGGTGTTGTCTGTCTTCTGTGTCTTAGACCTTCCCGGATTCTCTATGTCCTTGTTGCCCTTTGTGCTGAAGGACAACAGCATGCACCTCGGTCGCAGCCCCTGCGGCCTCAAATGTCTGTCCATATTGGCAGAGCATCAATTGGGCAATGCTTTTCTTGTTGCGTTACAAGCTTAAATGATGGATTGCTGTCAAGTCTGGGAAGTTTCCGGTTGGTCCTCTTTTGCAGAGTTGTTCCTGGTTGCATGAGTAGTTCTGCTCACTAAGCAGTCCATTTTCAGGGACTTCTGTGATTTCTGCCGTGCATCGTTATGTTCTTAGGTCTTGAAGTCAGGCTTCCTGCACACATCCTCTCATTTTGGAGAGTCTCTTCTTATCACGGACCATGACATTGTACACTTGGTTTCAGGGAGTTCCATAGAGCCTCTTCACATCACCATCATGGACCCACAGGTCTTCTTGCCTGGTGGTGACTTCCATCCTGGTGTCATTCTTCTTGCAGAGAGTTTTCTCTCATCTTTGTGGTGCATTGTTTGTAGTATTCTGTGTAGTGTTGGTCTGTGCTTGTGTGTGTTTGGCTCGGAGCCACCCTGCCCGGGGATGTAGAGTCAGGGGTAGGCGGAACAGTGATAAGAGTCTACAGTTAGTATGTGGATCTGCCTAGGCTGCTGAGGCTAGGGCGGTACAATTGCCTCAGATGGAGTAGACATCAGCATGTTGTATGGCCATGTGTTACGGGGAAGAGCAGAGCTATGTGGGAGGGGCTGTTCAGCAGTTCTGAAGGAGACTGCATTTCAAAGACGTTAAGGGTGCTTTGTGTGGGCCTTAAATTCAGTGGGTTTTTTAATGGTAGGCTATAGTTGGAGCTGAGATGGTATTTCTAAATTGGAACAAGGCTTTTGGTATTATGGAGGTATCGCTCTGCATTCAGGTTATTAGTTCGATATTGTTTTATCAGATGCATGAGGAACAAGCTATATCGAGCAACGCAGGAGAGCCGAGTGGCATGCGGTAAGAAGTTGGGTCGGTGAGTGGTCTGAGAGGGAAGATGTGCCCGGTGACTCTACAAGTACACTACGGTATCCTATTTTTTTTTCAATTTGAAGCAATGAGCAATATTCAATATGGGCACAGGGGCTGAGTGTGACAAGGTGAGTAGCTTGGGGGTGGGTGGGGGTGGGTGGGTCTGAAATCACAGTTCTTTCAGGTGTTGTATTGTGGGTGAAGTTCTAAAAGTCCTTTGGTTTTGGTGTGCGCAAGCCTCAAGGCGGCAGCCCCACAGTATGGAGGCCAGGTGGACCAACGGGCAAGGTAAAGGAAGGAGTGGGCTATAAGAATTGTTGCAGTCAGGCTGAGTCCTGTTGTAATGAGTGTTTCAGCGGCAGCGAGATGGTTTAAGGGTATAGTTTTCTATTTTCCAGGCACGGGTATTTTCCTGGAATCCCTGAGTGTATTGAAGATGGACCTTTCTTGGGGAGGTTTTTTTTTCCACCGGCTTTGCTGTATCCCAGGTAAGACACCGATAGAATTTTTCTAAATTGGGCAGATGAGATTACTACTCAGGGACCAGGTGAGCATCTTGTCTGCAGCCGTAGATGGAGTTTTCACATTTCACAGGAAAGCAGCAGGGCCGTAAGGTATAACCTCTTTCAGGCTATGGGGCGCCTGTTCACTTTCCCCCACAGTACGCAGGGTACTGCCGTGTCCCTGGAGCCTTTGCGGCTTGCAGCAGGCCCCTGGTGTAGGTCGGGTCAGGGCTTTGCTGACTCTGTGGGTCTGCAGCAGAGCCCGGAGTCTGTGGGGAAGACAGAAGATAAGAGTTGATGGTGTGGCGGTTTGGCAGAAGCGAAGTGGTAATGCTGTGTTTCTTGGTCTCTTAGGTGCTGTGAATAACTATCACCGCAGCCTTGGACTCCGGAATAGGCGTGGAGCGGGCAAGCAGAATGCCACAGCATTCGTGAGGCTGAGCGTGTCGTGGAAGAGGTTGGCGTCTCCTCTCAGGATGCTTATTGCTTGTGCTGTGGCTGCCTCTGGGATTATTTTTTCTTTTCCTTTTGCAGAGGAAGAGGAGGAACCTGGTGACTGTGGAAATGTATCGGGTGGCTGGTTTTTGCGGACCGCATCGAAGAACGAGTCAGATGCCTGGCCCTCTAAAAGCTAAGTTGACAGTCAGGCGCCGGAGAGGGGCCGAGGTGGACAATTGCAAAATGGGGTCTTTGATGTTAGCGTAGTGGCGAGTGCTGTCCTGGGGCACAGTCATATTTGGGAAGGTACAGGATGCGGCTTACTGTTCAGTGTGATGCTAGCGCGTCCTGGGCAGGGCACTTCTAGCCTGTGCATGTTGTCATGTCATTCATGTGGTCTGTGTTGTGTATCTTAGCCCTTTCCTGGGTCTCGAGGTCATCTTTGAGCTCCAGGAGCAACATGTGGGGCCCCACGCATCATCCTTAGGGTCTCGAATGCTCAGGCCCGTGGGCGTAGCACAATTTGGCTGCTGCTCTTCTTGCGTTAGCATCTTAAAGTGTGCATTGGTCTTGTCTCAGAAGTTTACAGACAGCCCACTTCCACGACTGGGATTTCTTCCCTGCGTCGTTATGTTCTTAGGTCTTGAAGGCAGGATTCCTGAACGTCCATCTTAGTGGGCTCAACAGTCCATTCCTATTACGTACCATCACGTACCATTCGCCCACGTGGTGCCGCCGCGCCAGCCTGCGAAGCATTTTCCGGTAGGGCCGTGGCTCTGGCGACAGCTCCCATGGCCGAAGAGGCAGGAGGGAAAGCCGTGCCTCGTTGGAAAGCTCTTTGGCAGCCCCTTGCGTGGCCCCAAAGCCCGTGGGGCTGCGGGCTTTGCGGCGGCCGTCAGCCTCGGCGCCACCGGCGCCCACGTGGGGCCACCGCGCCAGCCTGCAAAGCATTTTCTGGTAGGGCCGCGGCTCTGGCCACAGCTCCCACGCCCGAAGAGCCAGGAGGGAAAGCCGTGCCTCGTTGGAAAGCTCTTTGGCAGCCGCTCGCATGGCCCCACAGCCCGTGGGGCTGCGGGCTTTGCGGCGGCCGTCAGCCTCGGCGCCACCGGCGCCCACGTGGGGCCGCCGCGCCAGCCTGCGAAGCATTTTCGGGTAGGGCCGCGTCTCTGGCGACAGCTCCCACGCCCGAAGAGGTAGGAGGGAAAGCCGTGCCTCGTTGGAAAGCTCTTTGGCAGCCGCTTGTGTGGCCCCACAGCCCGTGGGGCTGCGGGCTTTGCGGCGGCCGTCAGCCTCGGCGCCACCGGCGCTCACGTGGGGCCGCCGCGCCAGCCTGCAAAGCATTTTCGGGTAGGGCTGCGGCTCTGGCGACAGCTCGCACGCCCGAAGAGCCAGGAGGGAAAGCCGTGCCTCGTTGGAAAGCTCTTTGGCAGCCGCTCGCGTGGCCCCACAGCCCGTGGGGCTGCGGGCTTTGCGGCGGCCGTCAGCCTCGGCACCACCGGCGCCCAGGTGGGGCCGCCGCGCCAGCCTGCGAAGCATTTTCCGGTAGGGCCGCGGCTCTGGGGACAGCTCCCACGGCCGAAGAGCCAGGAGGGAAAGCCGTGCCTCGTTGGAAAGCTCTTTGGCAGCCGCTCGCGTGGCCCCACAGCCCGTGGGGCTGCGGGCTTTGCGGCGGCCGTCAGCCTCGACGCCACCGGCGCTCACGTGGGGCCGCCGCGCCAGCCTGCAAAGCATTTTCGGGTAGGGCCGCGGCTCTGGCGACAGCTCGCACGCCCGAAGAGCCAGGAGGGAAAGCCGTGCCTCGTTGTAAAGCTCTTTGGCAGCCGCTCGCGTGGCCCCACAGCCCGTGGGGCTGCGGGCTTTGCGGCGGCCGTCAGCCTCGGCACCACCGGCGCCCACGTGGGGCGGCCGTGCCAGCCTGCGAAGCATTTTCGGGTAGGGCCGCGGCTCTGGCGACAGCTCCCACGCCCGAAGAGCCAGGAGGGAAAGCCGTGCCTCGTTGGAAAGCTCTTTGGCAGCCCCTCGCGTGGCGCCACAGCCCGTGGGGCTGCGGGCTCCCGGCGGCCGTCAGCCTCGGCGCCACCGGCGCCCACGTGGGGCCGCTGCGTCAGCCTGCGAAGCATTTTCCGGTAGGGCCGCGGCTCTGGCGACAGCTCCCACGCCCGAAGAGCCAGGAGGGAAAGCCGTGCCTCGTTGGAAAGCTCTTTGGCAGCCGCTCGCGTGGCCCCACAGCCCGTGGGGCTGCGGGCTTTGTGGTGGCCGTCAGCCTCGGCGCCACCGGCGCCCAAGTTGCGCCGCCGCGCCCACCTGCGAAGCATTTTCCGGTAGGGCCGCGGCTCTGGCGACAGCTCCCACGGCCGAAGAGGCAGGAGGGAAAGCCGTGCCTCGTTGGAAAGCTCTTTGGCAGCCGCTCGCGTGGCCCCACAGCCCGTGGGGCTGCGGGCTTTGCGGCGGCCGTCAGCCTCGGCGCCACCGGCGCCCAGGTGGCGCCGCCAAGCGAGCCTGCGAAGCATTTTCGGGTAGGGCCGCGGCTCTGGCGACAGCTCCCACGCCCGAAGAGGCAGGAGGGAAAGCCGTGCCTCGTTGGAAAGCTCTTTGGCAGCCGCTCGCGTGGCCCCACAGCCCGTGGGGCTGCGGGCTTTGCGGCGGCCGTCAGCCTCGGCGCCACCGGCGCCCACGTGGCGACACCGCAACAGATTGCGAAGCATTATCGGGTAGGGCCGCGGCTCTGGCGACAGCTCGCACGCCCGAAGAGGCAGGAGGGAAAGCCGTGCCTCGTTGGAAAACTCTTTGGCAGGCGCTCGCGTGGCCCCACAGCCCGTGGGGCTGCGGGCTTTGTGGCGGCCGTCAGCCTCGGCGCCACCGTCGCCCAGGTGGCGCCGCCAAGCGAGCTTGCGAAGCATTTTCTGGTAGGGCCGCGTCTCTGGCGACAGCTCCCACGCCCGAAGAGCCAGGAGGGAAAGCCGTGCCTCGTTGGAAAGCTCTTTGGCAGCCGCTCGCGTGGCCCCACAGCCCGTGGGGCTGCGGGCTTTGCGGCGGCCGTCAACCTCGGCGCCAGCGGCGCCCACGTGGCCCCGCCGCACCAGCCTGCGAAGCATTTTCTAGTAGGGCTGCGGCTCTGGCGACACCTCGCACACCCGAAGAGCCAGGAGGGAAAGTCGTGCCTCGTTGGAAAGCTCTTTGGCAGCCGCTCGCGTGGCCCCACAGCCCGTGGGGCTGCGGGCTTTGCGGCGGCCGTCAGCCTCGGCGCCACCGGCGCCCACGTGGCGCCGCCGCAACAGGCTGCAAAGCATTTTCGGGTAGGGCCGCGGCTCTGGCGACAGCTCGCACACCCGAAGAGCCAGGAGGGAAAGTCGTGCCTCGTTGGAAAGCTCTTTGGCAGCCGCTCGCGTGGCCCCATAGCCCGTGGGGCTGCGGGCTTTGCGGCGGCCGTCAGCCTCGGCGCCACCGGCGCCCAGGTGGGGCCGCCGCGCCAGCCTGCGAAGTATTTTCCGGTAGGGCCGCGGCTCTGGCGACAGCTCCCACGCCCGAAGAGGCAGGAGGGAAAGCCGTGCCTCGTTGGAAAGCTCTTTGGCAGCCGCTCGCGTGGCCCCACAGCCCGTGGGGCTGCGGGCTTTGCGGCGGCCGTCAGCCTCGGCGCCAGCGGCGCCCACGTGGCCCCGCCGCGTCAGACCGCGAAGCATTTTCCAGTAGGGCCGTGGCTCTGGCGACAGCTCCCACGCCCGAAGAGCCAGGAGGGAAAGCCGTGCCTCGTTGGAAAGCTCTTTGGCAGCTGCTCGCGTGGCCCCACAGCCCGTGGGGCTGCGGGCTTTGCGGCGGCCGTCAGCCTCGGCGCCACCGGCGCCCACGTGGGGCCGCCGCGCCAGCCTGCGAAGCATTTTCCGGTAGGGCCGCGGCTCTGGCGACAGCTCCCACGCCCGAAGAGCCAGGAGGGAAAGCCGTGCCTCGTTGGAAAGCTCTTTGGCAGCCGCTCGCGTGGCCCCACAGCCCGTGGGGCTGCGGGCTTTGCGGCGGCCGTCAGCCTCGGCGCCAGCGGCGCCCACGTGGCCCCGCCGCGTCAGACCGCGAAGCATTTTCGGGTAGGGCTGCGGCTCTGGCGACAGCTCCCACGCCCGAAGAGCCAGGAGGGAAAGCCGTGCCTCGTTGGAAAGCTCTTTGGCAGCCGCTCGCGTGGCCCCACAGCCCGTGGGGCTGCGGGCTTTGCGGCGGCCGTCAGCCTCGGCGCCACCGGCACCCACGTGGCGCCGCCGCGTCAGCCTGCGAAGCATTTTCTGGTAGGGCCGCGGCTCTGGCGACAGCTCCCACGCCCGAAGAGGCAGGAGGGAAAGCCGTGCCTCATTGGAAAGCTCTTTGGCAGCCGCTCGCGTGGCCCCACAGCCCGTGGGGCTGCGGGCTTTGTGGCGGCCGTCAGCCTCGGCGCCACCGGCGCCCAGGTAGCGCCTCCGCGCCAGCCTGCGAAGCATTTTCGGGTAGGGCCGCGGCTCTGGCGAAAGCTCCCACGCCCGAAGAGGCAGGAGGGAAAGCCGTGCCTCGTTGGAAAGCTCTTTGGCAGCCGCTCGCGTGGCCCCACAGCCCGTGGGGCTGCGGGCTTTGCGGCGGCCGTCAGCCTCGGCGCCACCGGCGCCCACGTGGCGCCGCCGCGTCAGCCTGCGAAGCATTTTCGGGTAGGGCCGCGGCTCTGGCGACAGCTCCCACGGCCGAAGAGGCAGGAGGGAAAGCCGTGCCTCGTTGGAAAGCTCTTTGGCAGCCGCTCGTGTGGCCCCACAGCCCGTGGGGCTGCGGGCTTTGCGGCGGCCGTCAGCCTCGGCGCCACCGGCGCCCACGTGGCGCCACCGCGTCAGCCTGCGAAGCATTTTCGGGTAGGGCCGCGGCTCTGGCGACAGCTCCCACGGCCGAAGAGGCAGGAGGGAAAGCCGTGCCTCGTTGGAAAGCTCTTTGGCAGCTGCTCGCGTGGCCCCACAGCCCGTGGGGCTGCGGGCTTTGCGGCGGCCGTCAGCCTCGGCGCCACCGGCGCCCACGTGTCGCCGCCGCGCCAGCCTGCGAAGCATTTTCCAGTAGGGCCGCGGCTCTGGCGACAGCTCCCACGCCCGAAGAGGCAGGAGGGAAAGCCGTGCCTCGTTGGAAAGCTCTTTGGCAGCCGCTCGCGTGGCCCCACAGCCCGTGGGGCTGCGGGCTTTGCGGCGGCCGTCAGCCTCGGCGCCGCTGGCGCCCACGTGGCGCCGCTGCGCCAGCCTGCGAAACATTTTCCGGTAGGGCCGTGGCTCTGGCGACAGCTCCCATGCCCGAAGAGCCAGGAGGGAAAGCCGTGCCTCGTTGGAAAGCTCTTTGGCAGCCGCTCGCGTGGCCCCACAGCCCGTGGGGCTGCGGGCTTTGCGGCAGCCGTCAGCCTCGGCGCCACCGGCGCCCATGTGGGGCCGCCGCGCCAGCCTGCGAAGCATTTTCCGGTAGGGCCGCGTCTCTGGCGACAGCTCCCACGCCCGAAGAGGCAGGAGGGAAAGCCGTGCCTCGTTGGAAAGCTCTTTGGGAGCCGCTCGCGTGGCCCCACAGCGCGTGGGGCTGCGGGCTTTGCGGCGGCCGTCAGCCTCGGCGCCCCCGGCGCCCCCGTGGGGCTGCCGCGCCAGCCTGCGAAGCATTTTCTGGTAGGGCCGCGGCTCTGGCGACAGCTCCCACGCCCGAAGAGCCAGGAGGGAAAACCGTGCCTCGTTGGAAAGCTCTTTGGCAGGCGCTCGCGTGGCCCCACAGCGCGTGGGGCTGCGGGCTTTGCGGCAGCCGTCAGCCTCGGCGCCACCGGTGACCACGTGGCGCCGCCGCGACAGATTGCAAAGGATTTTCCGGTAGGGCCGCGGCTCTGGCGACAGCTCTCACGTTCGAAGAGGCAGGAGGGAAAGCCGTGCCTCGTTGGAAAGCTCTGGGGCAGGCGCTCGCGTGGCCCCACAGCCCGTGGGGCTGCGGGCTTTGCGGCGGCCGTCAGCCTCGGCGCCAGCGGCGCCCACGTGGCCCCGCCGCGTCAGCCTGCGAAGCATTTTCCAGTAGGGCCGCGGCTCTGGCGACAGCTCCCACGGCCGAAGAGGCAGGAGGGAAAGCCGTGCCTCGTTGGAAAGCTCTTTGGCAGCCGCTCGCGTGGCCCCACAGCCCGTGGGGCTGCGGGCTTTGCGGCGGCCGTCAACCTCAGCGCCAGCGGCGCCCACGTGGCCCCGCCGCACCAGCCTGCGAAGCATTTTCCGGTAGGGCTGCGGCTCTGGCGACAGCTCGCACACCCGAAGAGCCAGGAGGGAAAGTCGTGCCTCATTGGAAAGCTCTTTGGCAGCTGCTCACGTTGCCCCACAGCCCGTAGGGCTGCGGGCTTTGCGGCGGCCGTCAGCCTCGGCGCCACCGGCGCCCACGTGTCGCCGCCGCGCCAGCCTGCGAAGCATTTTCGGGTAGGGCCGCGGCTCTGGCGACAGCTCCCATGCCCGAAGAGCCAGGAGGGAAAGCCGTGCCTCGTTGGAAAGCTCTTTGGCAGGCGCTCGCGTGGCCCCACAGCGCGTGGGGCTGCGGGCTTTGCGGTGGCCGTCAGCCTCGGCGCCACCGGCGCCCACGTGGCGCCGCCGCGCCAGCCTGCGAAGCATTTTCCGGTAGGGCTGCGTCTCTGGCGACAGCTCCCACGCCCGAAGAGGCAGGAGGGAAAGCCGTGCCTCGTTGGAAAGCTCTTTGGCAGGCGCTCGCGTGGCCCCACAGCCCGTGGGGCTGCGGGCTTTGCGGCGGCCGTCAGCCTCGGCGCCGCCGGCGCCCACGTGGCGCCGCCGCGCCAGCCTGCGAAACATTTTCCGGTAGGGCCGTGGCTCTGGCGACAGCTCCCACGCCCGAAGAGCCAGGAGGGAAAGCCGTGCCTCGTTGGACAGCTCTTTGGCAGCCGCTCGCGTGGCCCCACAGCCCGTGGGGCTGCGGGCTTTGCGGCAGCCGTCAGCCTCGGCGCCACCGGCGCCCATGTGGGGCCGCCGCGCCAGCCTGCGAAGCATTTTCCGGTAGGGCCGCGGCTCTGGCCACAGCTCCCACGCTCGAAGAGGCAGGAGGGAAAGCCGTGCCTCGTTGGAAAGCTCTTTGGCAGCCGCTCGCGTGGCCCCACAGCCCGTGGGGCTGCGGGCTTTGCGGCAGCCGTCAGCCTCGGCGCCACCGGTGACCACCTGGGGCCGCCGCGACAGATTGCGAAGCATTTTCGGGTAGGGCCGCGTCTCTGGCGAGAGCTCCCATGCCCGAAGAGCCAGGAGGGAAAGCCGTGCCTCGTTGGAAAGCTCTTTGGCAGGCTCTCGCGTGGCCCCACAGCCCGTGGGGCTGCGGGCTTTGCGGCGGCCGTCAGCCTCGGCGCCACCGGCGCCCAGGTGGGGCCGCCGCGCCAGCCTGCGAAGTATTTTCCGGTAGGGCCGCGGTTCTGGCGACAGCTCCCACGCCCGAAGAGCCAGGAGGGAAAGCCGTGCCTCGTTGGAAAGGTCTTTGGCAGCCGCTCGCGTGGCCCCACAGCCCGTGGGGCTGCGGGCTTTGCGGCGGCCGTCAGCCTCGGCGCCACCGGCGCCCAGGTGGTGCCACCGCGCCAGCCCCCGAAGCATTTTCCGGTAGGGCCGCGGCTCTGGCGACAGCTCCCACGCCCGAAGAGGCAGGAGGGAAAGCCGTGCCTCGTTGGAAAGCTCTTTGGCAGCCGCTCGCGTGGCCCCACAGCCCGTGGGGCTGCGGGCTTTCCGGCGGCCGTCAGCCTCGGCGCCACCGGCGCCCACGTGGCGCTGCCGCGTCAGCCTGCGAAGCATTTTCTGGTAGGGCCGCGGCTCTGGCGACAGCTCCCACGCCCGAAGAGGCAGGAGGGAAAGCCGTGCCTCATTGGAAAGCTCTTTGGCAGCCGCTCGCGTGGCCCCACAGCCCGTGGGGCTGCGGGCTGTGTGGCGGCCGTCAGCCTCGGCGCCACCGACGCCCAGGTAGCGCCTCCGCGCCAGCCTGCGAAGCATTTTCGGGTAGGGCCGCGGCTCTGGCGAAAGCTCCCACGCCCGAAGAGGCAGGAGGGAAAGCCGTGCCTCGTTGGAAAGCTCTTTGGCAGCCGCTCGCGTGGCCCCACAGCCCGTGGGGCTGCGGGCTTTGCGGCGGCCGTCAGCCTCGGCGCCACCGGCGCCCACGTGGCGCCGCCGCGTCAGCCTGCGAAGCATTTTCGGGTAGGGCCGCGGCTCTGGCGACAGCTCCCACGGCCGAAGAGGCAGGAGGGAAAGCCGTGCCTCGTTGGAAAGCTCTTTGGCAGCCGCTCGCGTGGCCCCACAGCCCGTGGGGCTGCGGGCTTTGCGGCGGCCGTCAGCCTCGGCGCCAGCGGCGCCCACGTGGCCCCACCGCGTCAGCCTGCGAAGCATTTTCCAGTAGGGCCGCGGCTCTGGCGACAGCTCCCACGGCCGAAGAGGCAGGAGGGAAAGCCGTGCCTCGTTGGAAAGCTCTTTGGCAGCCGCTCGCGTGGCCCCACAGCCCGTAGGGCTGCGGGCTTTGCGGCGGCCGTCAACCTCGTCGCCACCGGCGCCCACGTGGCCCCGCCGCACCAGCCTGCGAAGCATTTTCCAGTAGGGCTGCGGCTCTGGCGACAGCTCGCACACCCGAAGACCCAGGAGGGAAAGTCGTGCCTCATTGGAAAGCTCTTTGGCAGCTGCTCGCGTGGCCCCACAGCCCGTGGGGCTGCGGGCTTTGCGGCGGCCGTCAGCCTCGGCGCCACCGGCGCCCACGTGTCGCCGCCGCGCCAGCCTGCGAAGCATTTTCGGGTAGGGCCGCGGCTCTGGCGACAGCTCCCATGCCCGAAGAGCCAGGAGGGAAAGCCGTGCCTCGTTGGAAAGCTCTTTGGCAGGCGCTCGCGTGGCCCCACAGCGCGTGGGGCTGCGGGCTTTGCGGCGGCCGTCAGCCTCGGCGCCACCGGCGCCCACGTGGCGCCGCCGCGCCAGCCTGCGAAGCATTTTCCGGTAGGGCTGCGTCTCTGGCGACAGCTCCCACGGCCGAAGAGGCAGGAGGGAAAGCCGTGCCTCGTTGGAAAGCTCTTTGGCAGGCGCTCGCGTGGCCCCACAGCCCGTGGGGCTGCGGGCTTTGCGGCGGCCGTCAGCCTCGGCGCCGCCGGCGCCCACGTGGCGCCGCCGCGCCAGCCTGCGAAACATTTTCCGGTAGGGCCGTGGCTCTGGCGACAGCTCCCACGCCCGAAGAGGCAGGAGGGAAAGCCGTGCCTCGTTGGACAGCTCTTTGGCAGCCGCTCGCGTGGCCCCACAGCCCGTGGGGCTGCGGGCTTTGCGGCAGCCGTCAGCCTCGGCGCCACCGGCGCCCATGTGGGGCCGCCGCGCCAGCCTGCGAAGCATTTTCCGGTAGGGCCGCGGCTCTGGCCACAGCTCCCACGCTCGAAGAGGCAGGAGGGAAAGCCGTGCCTCGTTGGAAAGCTCTTTGGCAGCCGCTCGCGTGGCCCCACAGCCCGTGGGGCTGCGGGCTTTGCGGCAGCCGTCAGCCTCGGCGCCACCGGTGACCACCTGGGGCCGCCGCGACAGATTGCGAAGCATTTTCGGGTAGGGCCGCGTCTCTGGCGAGAGCTCCCACGCCCGAAGAGCCAGGAGGGAAAGCCGTGCCTCGTTGGAAAGCTCTTTGGCAGGCTCTCGCGTGGCCCCACAGCCCGTGGGGCTGCGGGCTTTGCGGCGGCCGTCAGCCTCGGCGCCACCGGCGCCCAGGTGGGGCCGCCGCGCCAGCCTGCGAAGTATTTTCCGGTAGGGCCGCGGTTCTGGCGACAGCTCCCACGCCCGAAGAGCCAGGAGGGAAAGCCGTGCCTCGTTGGAAAGGTCTTTGGCAGCCGCTCGCGTGGCCCCACAGCCCGTGGGGCTGCGGGCTTTGCGGCGGCCGTCAGCCTCGGCGCCACCGGCGCCCAGGTGGTGCCACCGCGCCAGCCCCCGAAGCATTTTCCGGTAGGGCCGCGGCTCTGGCGACAGCTCCCACGCCCGAAGAGGCAGGAGGGAAAGCCGTGCCTCGTTGGAAAGCTCTTTGGCAGCCGCTCGCGTGGCCCCACAGCCCGTGGGGCTGCGGGCTTTCCGGCGGCCGTCAGCCTCGGCGCCACCGGCGCCCACGTGGCGCCGCCGCGTCAGCCTGCGAAGCATTTTCTGGTAGGGCCGCGGCTCTGGCGACAGCTCCCACGCCCGAAGAGGCAGGAGGGAAAGCCGTGCCTCATTGGAAAGCTCTTTGGCAGCCGCTCGCGTGGCCCCACAGCCCGTGGGGCTGCGGGCTGTGTGGCGGCCGTCAGCCTCGGCGCCACCGGCGCCCAGGTAGCGCCTCCGCGCCAGCCTGCGAAGCATTTTCGGGTAGGGCCGCGGCTCTGGCGAAAGCTCCCACGCCCGAAGAGGCAGGAGGGAAAGCCGTGCCTCGTTGGAAAGCTCTTTGGCAGCCGCTCGCGTGGCCCCACAGCCCGTGGGGCTGCGGGCTTTGCGGCGGCCGTCAGCCTCGGCAACACCGGCGCCCACGTGGCGCCGCCGCGTCAGCCTGCGAAGCATTTTCGGGTAGGGCCGCGGCTCTGGCGACAGCTCCCACGGCCGAAGAGGCAGGAGGGAAAGCCGTGCCTCGTTGGAAAGCTCTTTGGCAGCCGCTCGCGTGGCCCCACAGCCCGTGGGGCTGCGGGCTTTGCGGCGGCCGTCAGCCTCGGCGCCAGCGGCGCCCACGTGGCCCCACCGCGTCAGCCTGCGAAGCATTTTCCAGTAGGGCCGCGGCTCTGGCGACAGCTCCCACGGCCGAAGAGGCAGGAGGGAAAGCCATGCCTCGTTGGAAAGCTCTTTGGCAGCCGCTCGCGTGGCCCCACAGCCCGTAGGGCTGCGGGCTTTGTGGCGGCCGTCAACCTCGTCGCCACCGGCGCCCACGTGGCCCCGCCGCACCAGCCTGCGAAGCATTTTCCGGTAGGGCTGCGGCTCTGGCGACAGCTCGCACACCCGAAGACCCAGGAGGGAAAGTCGTGCCTCATTGGAAAGCTCTTTGGCAGCTGCTCGCGTGGCCCCACAGCCCGTGGGGCTGCGGGCTTTGCGGCGGCCGTCAGCCTCGGCGCCACCGGCGCCCACGTGTCGCCGCCGCGCCAGCCTGCGAAGCATTTTCCAGTAGGGCCGCGGCTCTGGCGACAGCTCCCACGCCCGAAGAGGCAGGAGGGAAAGCCGTGCCTCGTTGGAAAGCTCTTTGGCAGCCGCTCGCGTGGCCCCACAGCCCGTGGGGCTGCGGGCTTTGTGGCGGCCGTCAGCCTCGGCGCCGCTGGCGCCCACGTGGCGCCGCTGCGCCAGCCTGCGAAACATTTTCCGGTAGGGCCGTGGCTCTGGCGACAGCTCCCATGCCCGAAGAGCCAGGAGGGAAAGCCGTGCCTCGTTGGAAAGCTCTTTGGCAGCCGCTCGCGTGGCCCCACAGCCCGTGGGGCTGCGGGCTTTGCGGCAGCCGTCAGCCTCGGCGCCACCGGCGCCCATGTGGGGCTGCCGCGCCAGCCTGCGAAGCATTTTCCGGTAGGGCCGCGTCTCTGGCGCCAGCTCCCACGCCCGAAGAGGCAGGAGGGAAAGCCGTGCCTCGTTGGAAAGCTCTTTGGGAGCCGCTCGCGTGGCCCCACAGCGCGTGGGGCTGCGGGCTTTGCGGCGGCCGTCAGCCTCGGCGCCCCCGGCGCCCCCGTGGGGCTGCCGCGCCAGCCTGCGAAGCATTTTCTGGTAGGGCCGCGGCTCTGGCGACAGCTCCCACGCCCGAAGAGCCAGGAGGGAAAACCGTGCCTCGTTGGAAAGCTCTTTGGCAGGCGCTCGCGTGGCCCCACAGCGCGTGGGGCTGCGGGCTTTGCGGCAGCCGTCAGCCTCGGCGCCACCGGTGACCACGTGGCGCCGCCGCGACAGATTGCAAAGGATTTTCCGGTAGGGCCGCGGCTCTGGCGACAGCTCTCACGTTCGAAGAGGCAGGAGGGAAAGCCGTGCCTCGTTGGAAAGCTCTGGGGCAGGCGCTCGCGTGGCCCCACAGCCCGTGGGGCTGCGGGCTTTGCGGCGGCCGTCAGCCTCGGCGCCAGCGGCGCCCACGTGGCCCCGCCGCGTCAGCCTGCGAAGCATTTTCCAGTAGGGCCGCGGCTCTGGCGACAGCTCCCACGGCCGAAGAGGCAGGAGGGAAAGCCGTGCCTCGTTGGAAAGCTCTTTGGCAGCCGCTCGCGTGGCCCCACAGCCCGTGGGGCTGCGGGCTTTGCGGCGGCCGTCAACCTCAGCGCCAGCGGCGCCCACGTGGCCCCGCCGCACCAGCCTGCGAAGCATTTTCCGGTAGGGCTGCGGCTCTGGCGACAGCTCGCACACCCGAAGAGCCAGGAGGGAAAGTCGTGCCTCATTGGAAAGCTCTTTGGCAGCTGCTCACGTTGCCCCACAGCCCGTAGGGCTGCGGGCTTTGCGGCGGCCGTCAGCCTCGGCGCCACCGGCGCCCACGTGTCGCCGCCGCGCCAGCCTGCGAAGCATTTTCGGGTAGGGCCGCGGCTCTGGCGACAGCTCCCATGCCCGAAGAGCCAGGAGGGAAAGCCGTGCCTCGTTGGAAAGCTCTTTGGCAGGCGCTCGCGTGGCCCCACAGCGCGTGGGGCTGCGGGCTTTGCGGCAGCCGTCAGCCTCGGCGCCACCGGTGACCACCTGGGGCCGCCGCGACAGATTGCGAAGCATTTTCGGGTAGGGCCGCGTCTCTGGCGAGAGCTCCCACGCCCGAAGAGCCAGGAGGGAAAGCCGTGCCTCGTTGGAAAGCTCTTTGGCAGGCTCTCGCGTGGCCCCACAGCCCGTGGGGCTGCGGGCTTTGCGGCGGCCGTCAGCCTCGGCGCCACCGGCGCCCAGGTGGGGCCGCCGCGCCAGCCTGCGAAGTATTTTCCGGTAGGGCCGCGGTTCTGGCGACAGCTCCCACGCCCGAAGAGCCAGGAGGGAAAGCCGTGCCTCGTTGGAAAGGTCTTTGGCAGCCGCTCGCGTGGCCCCACAGCCCGTGGGGCTGCGGGCTTTGCGGCGGCCGTCAGCCTCGGCGCCACCGGCGCCCACGTGGCCCCGCCGCACCAGCCTGCGAAGCATTTTCCAGTAGGGCTGCGGCTCTGGCGACAGCTCGCACACCCGAAGACCCAGGAGGGAAAGTCGTGCCTCATTGGAAAGCTCTTTGGCAGCTGCTCGCGTGGCCCCACAGCCCGTGGGGCTGCGGGCTTTGCGGCGGCCGTCAGCCTCGGCGCCACCGGCGCCCACGTGTCGCCGCCGCGCCAGCCTGCGAAGCATTTTCCAGTAGGGCCGCGGCTCTGGCGACAGCTCCCACGCCCGAAGAGGCAGGAGGGAAAGCCGTGCCTCGTTGGAAAGCTCTTTGGCAGCCGCTCGCGTGGCCCCACAGCCCGTGGGGCTGCGGGCTTTGCGGCGGCCGTCAGCCTCGGCGCCGCTGGCGCCCACGTGGCGCCGCTGCGCCAGCCTGCGAAACATTTTCCGGTAGGGCCGTGGCTCTGGCGACAGCTCCCATGCCCGAAGAGCCAGGAGGGAAAGCCGTGCCTCGTTGGAAAGCTCTTTGGCAGCCGCTCGCGTGGCCCCACAGCCCGTGGGGCTGCGGGCTTTGCGGCAGCCGTCAGCCTCGGCGCCACCGGCGCCCATGTGGGGCCGCCGCGCCAGCCTGCGAAGCATTTTCCGGTAGGGCCGCGTCTCTGGCGACAGCTCCCACGCCCGAAGAGCCAGGAGGGAAAGCCGTGCCTCGTTGGAAAGCTCTTTGGGAGCCGCTCGCGTGGCCCCACAGCGCGTGGGGCTGCGGGCTTTGCGGCGGCCGTCAGCCTCGGCGCCCCCGGCGCCCCCGTGGGGCTGCCGCGCCAGCCTGCGAAGCATTTTCTGGTAGGGCCGCGGCTCTGGCGACAGCTCCCACGCCCGAAGAGCCAGGAGGGAAAACCGTGCCTCGTTGGAAAGCTCTTTGGCAGGCGCTCGCGTGGCCCCACAGCGCGTGGGGCTGCGGGCTTTGCGGCAGCCGTCAGCCTCGGCGCCACCGGTGACCACGTGGCGCCGCCGCGACAGATTGCAAAGGATTTTCCGGTAGGGCCGCGGCTCTGGCGACAGCTCTCACGTTCGAAGAGGCAGGAGGGAAAGCCGTGCCTCGTTGGAAAGCTCTGGGGCAGGCGCTCGCGTGGCCCCACAGCCCGTGGGGCTGCGGGCTTTGCAGCGGCCGTCAGCCTCGGCGCCAGCGGCGCCCACGTGGCCCCGCCGCGTCAGCCTGCGAAGCATTTTCCAGTAGGGCCGCGGCTCTGGCGACAGCTCCCACGGCCGAAGAGGCAGGAGGGAAAGCCGTGCCTCGTTGGAAAGCTCTTTGGCAGCCGCTCGCGTGGCCCCACAGCCCGTGGGGCTGCGGGCTTTGCGGCGGCCGTCAACCTCAGCGCCAGCGGCGCCCACGTGGCCCCGCCGCACCAGCCTGCGAAGCATTTTCCGGTAGGGCTGCGGCTCTGGCGACAGCTCGCACACCCGAAGAGCCAGGAGGGAAAGTCGTGCCTCATTGGAAAGCTCTTTGGCAGCTGCTCACGTTGCCCCACAGCCCGTAGGGCTGCGGGCTTTGCGGCGGCCGTCAGCCTCGGCGCCACCGGCGCCCACGTGTCGCCGCCGCGCCAGCCTGCGAAGCATTTTCGGGTAGGGCCGCGGCTCTGGCGACAGCTCCCATGCCCGAAGAGCCAGGAGGGAAAGCCGTGCCTCGTTGGAAAGCTCTTTGGCAGGCGCTCGCGTGGCCCCACAGCGCGTGGGGCTGCGGGCTTTGCGGCGGCCGTCAGCCTCGGCGCCACCGGCGCCCACGTGGCGCCGCCGCGCCAGCCTGCGAAGCATTTTCCGGTAGGGCTGCGTCTCTGGCGACAGCTCCCACGCCCGAAGAGGCAGGAGGGAAAGCCGTGCCTCGTTGGAAAGCTCTTTGGCAGGCGCTCGCGTGGCCCCACAGCCCGTGGGGCTGCGGGCTTTGCGGCGGCCGTCAGCCTCGGCGCCGCCGGCGCCCACGTGGCGCCGCCGCGCCAGCCTGCGAAACATTTTCGGGTAGGGCCGTGGCTCTGGCGACAGCTCCCACGCCCGAAGAGCCAGGAGGGAAAGCCGTGCCTCGTTGGACAGCTCTTTGGCAGCCGCTCGCGTGGCCCCACAGCCCGTGGGGCTGCGGGCTTTGCGGCAGCCGTCAGCCTTGGCGCCACCGGCGCCCATGTGGGGCCGCCGCGCCAGCCTGCGAAGCATTTTCCGGTAGGGCCGCGGCTCTGGCCACAGCTCCCACGCTCGAAGAGGCAGGAGGGAAAGCCGTGCCTCGTTGGAAAGCTCTTTGGCAGCCGCTCGCGTGGCCCCACAGCCCGTGGGGCTGCGGGCTTTGCGGCAGCCGTCAGCCTCGGCGCCACCGGTGACCACCTGGGGCCGCCGCGACAGATTGCGAAGCATTTTCGGGTAGGGCCGCGTCTCTGGCGAGAGCTCCCACGCCCGAAGAGCCAGGAGGGAAAGCCGTGCCTCGTTGGAAAGCTCTTTGGCAGGCTCTCGCGTGGCCCCACAGCCCGTGGGGCTGCGGGCTTTGCGGCGGCCGTCAGCCTCGGCGCCACCGGCGCCCAGGTGGGGCCGCCGCGCCAGCCTGCGAAGTATTTTCCGGTAGGGCCGCGGTTCTGGCGACAGCTCCCACGCCCGAAGAGCCAGGAGGGAAAGCCGTGCCTCGTTGGAAAGCTCTTTGGCAGCCGCTCGCGTGGCCCCACAGCCCGTGGGGCTGCGGGCTTTGCGGCGGCCGTCAGCCTCGGCGCCACCGGCGCCCAGGTGGTGCCACCGCGCCAGCCCCCGAAGCATTTTCCGGTAGGGCCGCGGCTCTGGCGACAGCTCCCACGCCCGAAGAGGCAGGAGGGAAAGCCGTGCCTCGTTGGAAAGCTCTTTGGCAGCCGCTCGCGTGGCCCCACAGCCCGTGGGGCTGCAGGCTTTGCGGCGGCCGTCAACCTCGGCGCCAGCGGCGCCCACGTGCCCACGCCGCATCAGCCTGCGAAGCATTTTCCGGTAGGGCTGCGGCTCTGGCAATAGCTCCCACGCCCGAAGAGGCAGGAGGGAAAGCCGTGCCTCGTTGGAAAGCTCTTTGGCAGCCGCTCGCGTGGCCCCACAGCCCGTGGGGCTGCGGGCTTTGCGGCGGCCGTCAGCCTCAGCGCCACCGGCGCCCACGTGGGGCTGCCGCGCCAGCCTGCGAAGCATTTTCCAGTAGGGCCGCGGCTCTGGCGACAGCTCCCACGCCCGAAGAGGCAGGAGGGAAAGCCGTGCCTCGTTGGAAAGCTCTTTGGCAGCCGCTCGCGTGGCCCCACAGCCCGTGGGGCTGCGGGCTTTGCGGCGGCCGTCAGCCTCAGCGCCACCGGCGCCCACGTGGTGCCGCCGCGCCAGACTGCGAAGCATTTTCCGGTAGGGCCGCGGCTCTGGCGACAGCTCCCACGCCCGAAGAGGCAGGAGGGAAAGCCGTGCCTCGTTGGAAAGCTCTTTGGCAGCCGCTCGCGTGGCCCCACAGCCCGTGGGGCTGCGGGCTTTGCGGCGGCCGTCAGCCTCGGTGCCACCGGCGCCCACGTGGCGCCGCCGCGCCAGCCTGCGAAGCATTTTCGGGTAGGGCCGGGGCCTTGGCGACAGCTCCCACGGCCGAAGAGGCAGGAGGGAAAGCCGTGCCTCGTTGGAAAGCTCTTTGGCAGCTGCTCGCGTGGCCCCACAGCCCGTGGGGCTGCGGGCTTTGCGGCAGCCGTCAGCCTCGGCGGCAGAGGCGCCAACGTGGCGCCGCCGCGACAGATTGCGAAGCATTTTCTGGTAGGGCCGCGGTTCTGGCGACAGCTCCCACGGCCGAAGAGGCAGGAGGGAAAGCCGTGCCTCGTTGGAAAGCTCTTTGGCAGCCGCTCGCGTGGCCCCACAGCCCGTGGGGCTGCGGGCTTTGCGGCGGCCGTCAACCTCGGCGCCAGCGGCGCCCACGTGGCCCCGCCGCACCAGCCTGCGAAGCATTTTCTAGTAGGGCTGCGGCTCTGGCGACAGCTCGCACACCCGAAGAGCCAGGAGGGAAAGTCGTGCCTCGTTGGAAAGCTCTTTGGCAGGCGCTCGCGTGGCCCCACAGCCCGTGGGGCTGCGGGCTTTGCGGCGGCCGTCAGCCTCGGCGCCACCGGCGCCCACGTGGCCCCGCCGCGTCAGACCGCGAAGCATTTTCCAGTAGGGCCGCGGCTCTGGCGACAGCTCCCACGCCCGAAGAGCCAGGAGGGAAAGCCGTGCCTCGTTGGAAAACTCTTTGGCAGCCGCTCGCGTGGCCCCACAGCACGTGGGGCTGCGGGCTTTGCGGCGGCCGTCAGCCTCGGCGCCAGCGGCGCCCACGTGGCGGCGGCCGTCAGCCTCGGCGCTAGCGGCGCCCACGTGGCGCCGCCGCGTCAGCCTGCGAAGCATTTTCGGGTAGGGCCGCGGCTCTGGCGACAGCTCCCACGGCCGAAGAGGCAGGAGGGAAAGCCGTGCCTCGTTGGAAAGCTCTTTGGCAGCTGCTCGCGTGGCCCCACAGCCCGTGGGGCTGCGGGCTTTGCGGCAGCCGTCAGCCTCGGCGGCAGAGGCGCCAACGTGGCGCCGCCGCAACAGATTGCGAAGTATTTTCTGGTAGGGCCGCGGCTCTGGCGACAGCTCCCACGCCCGAAGAGGCAGGAGGGAAAGCCGTGCCTCGTTGGAAAGCTCTTTGGCAGCCGCTCGCGTGGCCCCACAGCCCGTGGGGCTGCGGGCTTTGCGGCGGCCGTCAGCCTCGGCGCCACCGGCGCCCACGTGGCGCCGCCGCAACAGGCTGCAAAGCATTTTCGGGTAGGGCCGCGGCTCTGGCGACAGCTTGCACACCCGAAGAGCCAGGAGGGAAAGTCGTGCCTCGTTGGAAAGCTCTTTGGCAGCCGCTCGCGTGGCCCCATAGCCCGTGGGGCTGCGGGCTTTGCGACGGCCGTCAGCCTCGGCGCCACCGGCGCCCAGGTGGGGCCGCCGCGCCAGTCTGCGAAGTATTTTCTGGTAGGGCCGCGGCTCTGGCGACAGCTCCCACGCCCGAAGAGGCAGGAGGGAAAGCCGTGCCTCGTTGGAAAGCTCTTTGGCAGCCGCTCGCGTGGCCCCACAGCCCGTGGGGCTGCGGGCTTTGCGGCGGCTGTCAGCCTCGGCGCCAGCGGCGCCCACGTGGCCCCGCCGCCTCAGACCGCGAAGCATTTTCCAGTAGGGCCGCGGCTCTGGCGACAGCTCCCACGCCCGAAGAGCCAGGAGGGAAAGCCGTGCCTCGTTGGAAAGCTCTTTGGCAGGCGCTCGCGTGGCCCCACAGCCCGTGGGGCTGCGGGCTTTGCGGCGGCCGTCAGCCTCGGCGCCGCTGGCGCCCACGTGGCGCCGCTGCGCCAGCCTGCGAAACATTTTCCGGTAGGGCCGTGGCTCTGGCGACAGCTCCCACGCCCGAAGAGCCAGGAGGGAAAGCCGTGCCTCGTTGGAAAGCTCTTTGGCAGCCGCTCGCGTGGCCCCACAGCCCGTGGGGCTGCGGGCTTTGCGGCAGCCGTCAGCCTCGGCGCCACCGGCGCCCATGTGGGGCCGCCGCGCCAGCCTGCGAAGCATTTTCCGGTAGGGCCGCGTCTCTGGCGACAGCTCCCACGCCCGAAGAGGCAGGAGGGAAAGCCGTGCCTCGTTGGAAAGCTCTTTGGGAGCCGCTCGCGTGGCCCCACAGCGCGTGGGGCTGCGGGCTTTGCGGCGGCCGTCAGCCTCGGCGCCCCCGGCGCCCCCGTGGGGCTGCCGCGCCAGCCTGCGAAGCATTTTCTGGTAGGGCCGCGGCTCTGGCGACAGCTCCCACGCCCGAAGAGCCAGGAGGGAAAGCCGTGCCTCGTTGGAAAGCTCTTTGGCAGGCGCTCGCGTGGCCCCACAGCGCGTGGGGCTGCGGGCTTTGCGGCAGCCGTCAGCCTCGGCGCCACCGGTGACCACGTGGCGCCGCCGCGACAGATTGCAAAGCATTTTCCGGTAGGGCCGCGGCTCTGGCGACAGCTCTCACGTTCGAAGAGGCAGGAGGGAAAGCCGTGCCTCGTTGGAAAGCTCTTGGGCAGGCGCTCGCGTGGCCCCACAGCCCGTGGGGCTGCGGGCTTTGCGGCGGCCGTCAGCCTCGGCGCCACCGGCGCCCACGTGGCCCCGCCGCGTCAGCCTGCGAAGCATTTTCCAGTAGGGCCGCGGCTCTGGCGACAGCTCCCACGGCCGAAGAGGCAGGAGGGAAAGCCGTGCCTCGTTGGAAAGCTCTTTGGCAGCCGCTCGCGTGGCCCCACAGCCCGTGGGGCTGCGGGCTTTGCGGCGGCCGTCAACCTCAGCGCCAGCGGCGCCCACGTGGCCCCGCCGCACCAGCCTGCGAAGCATTTTCCGGTAGGGCTGCGGCTCTGGCGACAGCTCGCACACCCGAAGAGCCAGGAGGGAAAGTCGTGCCTCATTGGAAAGCTCTTTGGCAGCTGCTCACGTGGCCCCACAGCCCGTGGGGCTGCGGGCTTTGCGGCGGCCGTCAGCCTCGGCGCCACCGGCGCCCACGTGTCGCCGCCGCGCCAGCCTGCGAAGCATTTTCGGGTAGGGCCGCGGCTCTGGCGACAGCTCCCATGCCCGAAGAGCCAGGAGGGAAAGCCGTGCCTCGTTGGAAAGCTCTTTGGCAGGCGCTCGCGTGGCCCCACAGCGCGTGGGGCTGCGGGCTTTGCGGCGGCCGTCAGCCTCGGCGCCACCGGCGCCCACGTGGCGCCGCCGCGCCAGCCTGCGAAGCATTTTCCGGTAGGGCTGCGTCTCTGGCGACAGCTCCCACGGCCGAAGAGGCAGGAGGGAAAGCCGTGCCTCGTTGGAAAGCTCTTTGGCAGGCGCTCGCGTGGCCCCACAGCCCGTGGGGCTGCGGGCTTTGCGGCGGCCGTCAGCCTCGTCGCCGCCGGCGCCCACGTGGCGCCGCCGCGCCAGCCTGCGAAACATTTTCCGGTAGGGCCGTGGCTCTGGCGACAGCTCCCACGCCCGAAGAGCCAGGAGGGAAAGCCGTGCCTCGTTGGAAAGCTCTTTGGCAGCCGCTCGTGTGGCCCCACAGCCCGTGGGGCTGCGGGCTTTGCGGCAGCCGTCAGCCTCGGCGCCACCGGCGCCCATGTGGGGCCGCCGCGCCAGCCTGCGAAGCATTTTCCGGTAGGGCCGCGGCTCTGGCCACAGCTCCCACGCTCGAAGAGGCAGGAGGGAAAGCCGTGCCTCGTTGGAAAGCTCTTTGGCAGCCGCTCGCGTGGCCCCACAGCCCGTGGGGCTGCGGGCTTTGCGGCAGCCGTCAGCCTCGGCGCCACCGGTGACCACCTGGGGCCGCCGCGACAGATTGCGAAGCATTTTCGGGTAGGGCCGCGTCTCTGGCGAGAGCTCCCACGCCCGAAGAGCCAGGAGGGAAAGCCGTGCCTCGTTGGAAAGCTCTTTGGCAGGCTCTCGCGTGGCCCCACAGCCCGTGGGGCTGCGGGCTTTGCGGCGGCCGTCAGCCTCGGCGCCACCGGCGCCCAGGTGGGGCCGCCGCGCCAGCCTGCGAAGTATTTTCCGGTAGGGCCGCGGTTCTGGCGACAGCTCCCACGCCCGAAGAGCCAGGAGGGAAAGCCGTGCCTCGTTGGAAAGGTCTTTGGCAGCCGCTCGCGTGGCCCCACAGCCCGTGGGGCTGCGGGCTTTGCGGCGGCCGTCAGCCTCGGCGCCACCGGCGCCCAGGTGGTGCCACCGCGCCAGCCCCCGAAGCATTTTCCGGTAGGGCCGCGGCTCTGGCGACAGCTCCCACGCCCGAAGAGGCAGGAGGGAAAGCCGTGCCTTGTTGGAAAGCTCTTTGGCAGCCGCTCGCGTGGCCCCACAGCCCGTGGGGCTGCAGGCTTTGCGGCGGCCGTCAACCTCGGCGCCAGCGGCGCCCACGTGCCCCCGCCGCATCAGCCTGCGAAGCATTTTCCGGTAGGGCTGCGGCTCTGGCAATAGCTCCCACGCCCGAAGAGGCAGGAGGGAAAGCCGTGCCTCGTTGGAAAGCTCTTTGGCAGCCGCTCGCGTGGCCCCACAGCCCGTGGGGCTGCGGGCTTTGCGGCGGCCGTCAGCCTCAGCGCCACCGGCGCCCACGTGGGGCTGCCGCGTCAGCCTGCGAAGCATTTTCGGGTAGGGCCGCGGCCTTGGCGACAGCTCCCACGGCCGAAGAGGCAGGAGGGAAAGCCGTGCCTCGTTGGACAGCTCTTTGGCAGCCGCTCGCGTGGCCCCACAGCCCGTGGGGCTGCGGGCTTTGCGGCAGCCGTCAGCCTCGGCGGCAGAGGCGCCAACGTGGCGCCGCCGCAACAGATTGCGAAGCATTTTCTGGTAGGGCCGCGGCTCTGGCGACAGCTCCCACGTTCGAAGAGGCAGGAGGGAAAGCCGTGCCTCGTTGGAAAGCTCTTTGGCAGCCGCTCGCGTGGCCCCACAGCCCGTGGGGCTGCGGGCTTTGCGGCGGCCGTCAACCTCGGCGCCAGCGGCGCCCACGTGGCACCGCCGCACCAGCCTGCGAAGCATTTTCTAGTAGGGCTGCGGCTCTGGCGACAGCTCGCACACCCGAAGAGCCAGGAGGGAAAGTCGTGCCTCGTTGGAAAGCTCTTTGGCAGCTGCTCGCGTGGCCCCACAGCCCGTGGGGCTGCGGGCTTTGCGGCGGCCGTCAGCCTCGGCGCCACCGGCGCCCACGTGGCGCCGCCGCAACAGGCTGCAAAGCATTTTCGGGTAGGGCCGCGGCTCTGGCGACAGCTTGCACACCCGAAGAGCCAGGAGGGAAAGTCGTGCCTCGTTGGAAAGCTCTTTGGCAGCCGCTCGCGTGGCCCCATAGCCCGTGGGGCTGCGGGCTTTGCGACGGCCGTCAGCCTCGGCGCCACCGGCGCCCAGGTGGGGCCGCCGCGCCAGTCTGCGAAGTATTTTCTGGTAGGGCCGCGGCTCTGGCGACAGCTCCCACGCCCGAAGAGGCAGGAGGGAAAGCCGTGCCTCGTTGGAAAGCTCTTTGGCAGCCGCTCGCGTGGCCCCACAGCCCGTGGGGCTGCGGGCTTTGCGGCGGCTGTCAGCCTCGGCGCCAGCGGCGCCCACGTGGCCCCGCCGCGTCAGACCGCGAAGCATTTTCCAGTAGGGCCGCGGCTCTGGCGACAGCTCCCACGCCCGAAGAGCCAGGAGGGAAAGCCGTGCCTCGTTGGAAAGCTCTTTGGCAGGCGCTCGCGTGGCCCCACAGCCCGTGGGGCTGCGGGCTTTGCGGCGGCCGTCAGCCTCGGCGCCGCTGGCGCCCACGTGGCGCCGCTGCGCCAGCCTGCGAAACATTTTCCGGTAGGGCCGTGGCTCTGGCGACAGCTCCCACGCCCGAAGAGCCAGGAGGGAAAGCCGTGCCTCGTTGGAAAGCTCTTTGGCAGCCGCTCGCGTGGCCCCACAGCCCGTGGGGCTGCGGGCTTTGCGGCAGCCGTCAGCCTCGGCGCCACCGGCGCCCATGTGGGGCCGCCGCGCCAGCCTGCGAAGCATTTTCCGGTAGGGCCGCGTCTCTGGCGACAGCTCCCACGCCCGAAGAGGCAGGAGGGAAAGCCGTGCCTCGTTGGAAAGCTCTTTGGGAGCCGCTCGCGTGGCCCCACAGCCCGTGGGGCTGCGGGCTTTGCGGCGGCCGTCAGCCTCGGCGCCCCCGGCGCCCCCGTGGGGCTGCCGCGCCAGCCTGCGAAGCATTTTCTGGTAGGGCCGCGGCTCTGGCGACAGCTCCCACGCCCGAAGAGCCAGGAGGGAAAGCCGTGCCTCGTTGGAAAGCTCTTTGGCAGGCGCTCGCGTGGCCCCACAGCGCGTGGGGCTGCGGGCTTTGCGGCAGCCGTCAGCCTCGGCGCCACCGGTGACCACGTGGCGCCGCCGCGACAGATTGCAAAGCATTTTCCGGTAGGGCCGCGGCTCTGGCGACAGCTCTCACGTTCGAAGAGGCAGGAGGGAAAGCCGTGCCTCGTTGGAAAGCTCTTGGGCAGGCGCTCGCGTGGCCCCACAGCCCGTGGGGCTGCGGGCTTTGCGGCGGCCGTCAGCCTCGGCGCCAGCGGCGCCCACGTGGCCCCGCCGCGTCAGCCTGCGAAGCATTTTCCAGTAGGGCCGCGGCTCTGGCGACAGCTCCCACGGCCGAAGAGGCAGGAGGGAAAGCCGTGCCTCGTTGGAAAGCTCTTTGGCAGCCGCTCGCGTGGCCCCACAGCCCGTGGGGCTGCGGGCTTTGCGGCGGCCGTCAACCTCAGCGCCAGCGGCGCCCACGTGGCCCCGCCGCACCAGCCTGCGAAGCATTTTCCGGTAGGGCTGCGGCTCTGGCGACAGCTCGCACACCCGAAGAGCCAGGAGGGAAAGTCCTGCCTCATTGGAAAGCTCTTTGGCAGCTGCTCACGTGGCCCCACAGCCCGTGGGGCTGCGGGCTTTGCGGCGGCCGTCAGCCTCGGCGCCACCGGCGCCCACGTGTCGCCGCCGCGCCAGCCTGCGAAGCATTTTCGGGTAGGGCCGCGGCTCTGGCGACAGCTCCCATGCCCGAAGAGCCAGGAGGGAAAGCCGTGCCTCGTTGGAAAGCTCTTTGGCAGGCGCTCGCGTGGCCCCACAGCGCGTGGGGCTGCGGGCTTTGCGGCGGCCGTCAGCCTCGGCGCCACCGGCGCCCACGTGGCGCCGCCGCGCCAGCCTGCGAAGCATTTTCCGGTAGGGCTGCGTCTCTGGCGACAGCTCCCACGGCCGAAGAGGCAGGAGGGAAAGCCGTGCCTCGTTGGAAAGCTCTTTGGCAGGCGCTCGCGTGGCCCCACAGCCCGTGGGGCTGCGGGCTTTGCGGCGGCCGTCAGCCTCGGCGCCGCCGGCGCCCACGTGGCGCCGCCGCGCCAGCCTGCGAAACATTTTCCGGTAGGGCCGTGGCTCTGGCGACAGCTCCCACGCCCGAAGAGCCAGGAGGGAAAGCCGTGCCTCGTTGGAAAGCTCTTTGGCAGCCGCTCGCGTGGCCCCACAGCCCGTGGGGCTGCGGGCTTTGCGGCAGCCGTCAGCCTCGGCGCCACCGGCGCCCATGTGGGGCCGCCGCGCCAGCCTGCGAAGCATTTTCCGGTAGGGCCGCGGCTCTGGCCACAGCTCCCACGCTCGAAGAGGCAGGAGGGAAAGCCGTGCCTCGTTGGAAAGCTCTTTGGCAGCCGCTCGCGTGGCCCCACAGCCCGTGGGGCTGCGGGCTTTGCGGCAGCCGTCAGCCTCGGCGCCACCGGTGACCACCTGGGGCCGCCGCGACAGATTGCGAAGCATTTTCGGGTAGGGCCGCGTCTCTGGCGAGAGCTCCCACGCCCGAAGAGCCAGGAGGGAAAGCCGTGCCTCGTTGGAAAGCTCTTTGGCAGGCTCTCGCGTGGCCCCACAGCCCGTGGGGCTGCGGGCTTTGCGGCGGCCGTCAGCCTCGGCGCCACCGGCGCCCAGGTGGGGCCGCCGCGCCAGCCTGCGAAGTATTTTCCGGTAGGGCCGCGGTTCTGGCGACAGCTCCCACGCCCGAAGAGCCAGGAGGGAAAGCCGTGCCTCGTTGGAAAGGTCTTTGGCAGCCGCTCGCGTGGCCCCACAGCCCGTGGGGCTGCGGGCTTTGCGGCGGCCGTCAGCCTCGGCGCCACCGGCGCCCAGGTGGTGCCACCGCGCCAGCCCCCGAAGCATTTTCCGGTAGGGCCGCGGCTCTGGCGACAGCTCCCACGCCCGAAGAGGCAGGAGGGAAAGCCGTGCCTCGTTGGAAAGCTCTTTGGCAGCCGCTCGCGTGGCCCCACAGCCCGTGGGGCTGCAGGCTTTGCGGCGGCCGTCAACCTCGGCGCCAGCGGCGCCCACGTGCCCCCGCCGCATCAGCCTGCGAAGCATTTTCCGGTAGGGCTGCGGCTCTGGCAATAGCTCCCACGCCCGAAGAGGCAGGAGGGAAAGCCGTGCCTCGTTGGAAAGCTCTTTGGCAGCCGCTCGCGTGGCCCCACAGCCCGTGGGGCTGCGGGCTTTGCGGCGGCCGTCAGCCTCGGCGCCACCGGCGCCCACGTGGCCCCGCCGCGTCAGCCTGCGAAGCATTTTCGGGTAGGGCCGCGGCTCTGGCGACAGCTCCCACGCCCGAAGAGGCAGGAGGGAAAGCCGTGCCTCGTTGGAAAGCTCTTTGGCAGGCGCTCGCGTGGCCCCACAGCCCGTGGGGCTGCGGGCTTTGCGGCGGCCGTCAGCCTCGGCGCCAGCTGCGCCCAGGTGGGCCCCGCCGCACCAGCGTGCGAAGCATTTTCTGGTAGGGACGCGGCTCTGGCGACAGCTCCCACGCCCGAAGAGCCAGGAGGGAAAGCCGTGCCTCATTGGAAAGCTCTTTGGCAGGCGCTCGCGTGGCCCCACAGCCCATGGGGCTGCGGGCTTTGTGGCGGCCGTCAGCCTCGGCGCCACTGGCACCCACGTGGGGCCGCCGCGCCAGCCTGCGAAGCATTTTCCGGTAGGGCCGTGGCTCTGGCGACAGCTCCCACGCCCGAAGAGGCAGGAGGGAAAGCCGTGCCTCGTTGGAAAGCACTTTGGAAGCCGCTCGCGTGGCCCCACAGCCCGTGGGGCTGCGGGCTTTGCGGCGGCCGTTAGCCTCAGCGCCACCGGCGCCCACGTTGCGCCGCAGCGCAAGCCTGCGAAGCATTTTCCGGTAGGGCCGCGGCTCTGGCGACAGCTCCCACGCCTGAAGAGCCAGGAGGGAAAGCCGTGCCTCGTTGGAAAGCTCTTTGGCAGCCGCTCGCGTGGCCCCACAGCCCGTGGGGCTGCGGGCTTTGCGGCAGCCGTCAGCCTCGGCGCCACCGGCGCCCACGTGGGGCTGCCGCGCCAGCCTGCGAAGCATTTTCTTGTATTGCCGCGGCTCTGGCGACAGCTCCCACGCCCGAAGAGGCAGGAGGGAAAGCCGTGCCTCGTTGGAAAGCTCTTTGGCAGGCGCTCGCGTGGCCCCACAGCCCGTGGGGCTGCGGGCTTTGCGGCGGCCGTCAGCCTCTGCGCCGCCGGGGCCCACGTGGTGCCGCCGCGCCAGCCTGCGAAACATTTTCCGGTAGGGCCGTGGCTCTGGCGACAGCTCCCACGCCCGAAGAGGCAGGAGGGAAAGCCGTGCCTCGTTGGAAAGCTCTTTGGCAGCCGCTCGCGTGGCCCCACAGCCCGTGGGGCTGCGGGCTTTGCGGCAGCCGTCAGCCTCGGCGCCACCGGCGCCCATGTGGGGCCGCCGCGCCAGCCTGCGAAGCATTTTCCGGTAGGGCCGCGGCTCTGGCCACAGCTCCCACGCTCGAAGAGGCAGGAGGGAAAGCCGTGCCTCGTTGGAAAGCTCTTTGGCAGCCGCTCGCGTGGCCCCACAGCCCGTGGGGCTGCGGGCTTTGCGGCAGCCGTCAGCCTCGGCGCCACCGGTGACCACCTGGCGCCGCCGCGACAGATTGCGAAGCATTTTCGGGTAGGGCCGCGGCTCTTGCGACAGCTCCCACGTTCGAAGAGGCAGGAGGGAAAGCCGTGCCTCGTTGGAAAGCTCTTTGGCAGGCGCTCGCGTGGCCCCACAGCCCGTGGGGCTGCGGGCTTTGCGGCGGCCGTCAGCCTCGGCGCCACCGGCGCCCACGTGGCGCCGCCGCGCCAGCCTGCGAAGCATTTTCCGGTAGGGCCGCAGTTCTGGCGACAGCTCCCACGCCCGAAGAGCCAGGAGGGAAAGCCGTGCCTCGTTGGAAAGCTCTTTGGCAGGGGCTCGCGTGGCCCCACAGCCCGTGGGGCTGCGGGCTTTGCGGCGGCCGTCAGCCTCGGCGCCACCGGCGCCCAGGTGGTGCCGCCGCGCCAGCCCCCGAAGCATTTTCCGGTAGGGCCGCGGCTCTGGCGACAGCTCCCATGGCCGAAGAGGCAGGAGGGAAAGCCGTGCCTCGTTGGAAAGCTCTTTGGCAGGCGCTCGCGTGGCCCCACAGCCCGTGGGGCTGCGGGCTTTGCGGCGGCCGTCAGCGTCGGCGCCAGCTGCGCCCAGGTGGGCCCCGCCGCACCAGCCTGCGAAGCATTTTCTGGTAGGGACGCGGCTCTGGCGACAGCTCCCACGCCCGAAGAGCCAGGAGGGAAAGCCGTGCCTCGTTGGAAAGCTCTTTGGCAGGCGCTCGCGTGGCCCCACAGCCCATGGGGCTGCGGGCTTTGTGGCGGCCGTCAGCCTCGGCGCCACTGGCACCCACGTGGGGCCGCCGCGCCAGCCTGCGAAGCATTTTCCGGTAGGGCCGCGGCTCTGGCGACAGCTCCCACGCCCGAAGAGGCAGGAGGGAAAGCCGTGCCTCGTTGGAAAGCACTTTGGAAGCCGCTCGCGTGGCCCCACAGCCCATGGGGCTGCGGGCTTTGCGGCGGCCGTTAGCCTCAGCGCCACCGGCGCCCACGTTGCGCCGCAGCGCAAGCCTGCGAAGCATTTTCTGGTAGGGCCGTGGCTCTGGCGACAGCTCCCACGCCCGAAGAGCCAGGAGGGAAAGCCGTGCCTCGTTGGAAAGCTCTTTGGCAGGCGCTCGCGTGGCCCCACAGCGCGTGGGGCTGCGGGCTTTGCGGCGGCCGTCAGCCTCGGCGCCAGAGGCGCCCACGTGGCGCCACCGCGACAGATTGCCAAGCATTTTCGGGTAGGGCCGCGGCTCTGGCGACAGCTCCCACGCCTGAAGAGCCAGGAGGGAAAGCCGTGCCTCGTTGGAAAGCTCTTTGGCAGGCGCTCGCGTGGCCCCACAGCCCGTGGGGCTGCGGGCTTTGCGGCGGCCGTCAGCCTCGGCGCCAGCGGCGCCCACGTGGCGCGGCCGCGCCAGCCTGCGAAGCATTTTCGGATAGGGCCGCGGCTCTGGCGACAGCTCCCACGCCCGAAGAGCCAGGAGGGAAAGCCGTGCCTCGTTGGAAAGCTCTTTGGCAGGCGCTCGCGTGGCCCCACAGCCCGTGGGGCTGCGGGCTTTGCGGCGGCCGTCAGCCTCGGCGCCACCGGCGCCCACGTGGTGCCGCCGCGCCAGACTGCGAAGCATTTTCCGGTAGGGCCGCGGCTCTGGCGACAGCTCCCACGCCCGAAGAGGCAGGAGGGAAAGCCGTGCCTCGTTGGAAAGCTCTTTGGCAGCCGCTCGCGTGGCCCCACAGCCCGTGGGGCTGCGGGCTTTGCGGCGGCCGTCAGCCTCGGCGCCACCGGCGCCCACGTGGCGCCGCCGCGCCAGCCTGCGAAGCATTTTCGGGTAGGGCCGGGGCCTTGGCGACAGCTCCCACGGCCGAAGAGGCAGGAGGGAAAGCCGTGCCTCGTTGGAAAGCTCTTTGGCAGCCGCTCGCGTGGCCCCACAGCCCGTGCAGCTGCGGGCTTTGCGGCGGCCGTCAACCTCGGCGCCAGCGGCGCCCACGTGGCCCCGCCGCACCAGCCTGCGAAGCATTTTCTAGTAGGGCTGCGGCTCTGGCGACAGCTCGCACACCCGAAGAGCCAGGAGGGAAAGTCGTGCCTCGTTGGAAAGCTCTTTGGCAGCCGCTCGCGTGGCCCCACAGCCCGTGGGGCTGCGGGCTTTGCGGCGGCCGTCAGCCTCGGCGCCACCGGCGCCCACGTGGCCCCGCCGCGTCAGACCGCGAAGCATTTTCCAGTAGGGCCGCGGCTCTGGCGACAGCTCCCACGCCCGAAGAGCCAGGAGGGAAAGCCGTGCCTCGTTGGAAAGCTCTTGGGCAGGCGCTCGCGTGGCCCCACAGCCCGTGGGGCTGCGGGCTTTGCGGCGGCCGTCAGCGTCGGCGCCAGCTGCGCCCAGGTGGGCCCCGCCGCACCAGCCTGCGAAGCATTTTCTGGTAGGGACGCAGCTCTGGCGACAGCTCCCACGCCCGAAGAGCCAGGAGGGAAAGCCGTGCCTCGTTGGAAAGCTCTTTGGCAGGCGCTCGCGTGGCCCCACAGCCCATGGGGCTGCGGGCTTTGTGGCGGCCGTCAGCCTCGGCGCCACTGGCACCCACGTGGGGCCGCCGCGCCAGCCTGCGAAGCATTTTCCGGTAGGGCCGCGGCTCTGGCGACAGCTCCCACGCCCGAAGAGGCAGGAGGGAAAGCCGTGCCTCGTTGGAAAGCACTTTGGAAGCCGCTCGCGTGGCCCCACAGCCCATGGGGCTGCGGGCTTTGCGGCGGCCGTTAGCCTCAGCGCCACCGGCGCCCACGTTGCGCCGCAGCGCAAGCCTGCGAAGCATTTTCTGGTAGGGCCGTGGCTCTGGCGACAGCTCCCACGCCCGAAGAGCCAGGAGGGAAAGCCGTGCCTCGTTGGAAAGCTCTTTGGCAGGCGCTCGCGTGGCCCCACAGCGCGTGGGGCTGCGGGCTTTGCGGCGGCCGTCAGCCTCGGCGCCAGAGGCGCCCACGTGGCGCCACCGCGACAGATTGCCAAGCATTTTCGGGTAGGGCCGCGGCTCTGGCGACAGCTCCCACGCCTGAAGAGCCAGGAGGGAAAGCCGTGCCTCGTTGGAAAGCTCTTTGGCAGGCGCTCGCGTGGCCCCACAGCCCGTGGGGCTGCGGGCTTTGCGGCGGCCGTCAGCCTCGGCGCCAGCGGCGCCCACGTGGCGCGGCCGCGCCAGACTGCGAAGCATTTTCGGATAGGGCCGCGGCTCTGGCGACAGCTCCCACGCCCGAAGAGCCAGGAGGGAAAGCCGTGCCTCGTTGGAAAGCTCTTTGGCAGGCGCTCGCGTGGCCCCACAGCCCGTGGGGCTGCGGGCTTTGCGGCGGCCGTCAGCCTCGGCGCCACCGGCGCCCACGTGGTGCCGCCGCGCCAGACTGCGAAGCATTTTCCAGTAGGGCCGCGGCTCTGGCGACAGCTCCCACGCCCGAAGAGGCAGGAGGGAAAGCCGTGCCTCGTTGGAAAGCTCTTTGGCAGCCGCTCGCGTGGCCCCACAGCCCGTGGGGCTGCGGGCTTTGCGGCGGCCGTCAGCCTCGGTGCCACCGGCGCCCACGTGGCGCCGCCGCGCCAGCCTGCGAAGCATTTTCGGGTAGGGCCGGGGCCTTGGCGACAGCTCCCACGGCCGAAGAGGCAGGAGGGAAAGCCGTGCCTCGTTGGAAAGCTCTTTGGCAGCTGCTCGCGTGGCCCCACAGCCCGTGGGGCTGCGGGCTTTGCGGCAGCCGTCAGCCTCGGCGGCAGAGGCGCCAACGTGGCGCCGCCGCGACAGATTGCGAAGCATTTTCTGGTAGGGCCGCGGTTCTGGCGACAGCTCCCACGGCCGAAGAGGCAGGAGGGAAAGCCGTGCCTCGTTGGAAAGCTCTTTGGCAGCCGCTCGCGTGGCCCCACAGCCCGTGGGGCTGCGGGCTTTGCGGCGGCCGTCAACCTCGGCGCCAGCGGCGCCCACGTGGCCCCGCCGCACCAGCCTGCGAAGCATTTTCTAGTAGGGCTGCGGCTCTGGCGACAGCTCGCACACCCGAAGAGCCAGGAGGGAAAGTCGTGCCTCGTTGGAAAGCTCTTTGGCAGGCGCTCGCGTGGCCCCACAGCCCGTGGGGCTGCGGGCTTTCTGGCGGCCGTCAGCCTCGGCGCCACCGGCGCCCACGTGGCCCCGCCGCGTCAGACCGCGAAGCATTTTCCAGTAGGGCCGCGGCTCTGGCGACAGCTCCCACGCCCGAAGAGCCAGGAGGGAAAGCCGTGCCTCGTTGGAAAACTCTTTGGCAGCCGCTCGCGTGGCCCCACAGCACGTGGGGCTGCGGGCTTTGCGGCGGCCGTCAGCCTCGGCGCCAGCGGCGCCCACGTGGCGGCGGCCGTCAGCCTCGGCGCTAGCGGCGCCCACGTGGCGCCGCCGCGTCAGCCTGCGAAGCATTTTCGGGTAGGGCCGCGGCCTTGGTGACAGCTCCCACGGCCGAAGAGGCAGGAGGGAAAGCCGTGCCTCGTTGGAAAGCTCTTTGGCAGCTGCTCGCGTGGCCCCACAGCCCGTGGGGCTGCGGGCTTTGCGGCAGCCGTCAGCCTCGGCGGCAGAGGCGCCAACGTGGCGCCGCCGCAACAGATTGCGAAGCATTTTCTGGTAGGGCCGCGGCTCTGGCGACAGCTCCCACGGCCGAAGAGGCAGGAGGGAAAGCCGTGCCTCGTTGGAAAGCTCTTTGGCAGCCGCTCGCGTGGCCCCACAGCCCGTGGGGCTGCGGGCTTTGCGGCGGCCGTCAACCTCGGCGCCAGCGGCGCCCACGTGGCACCGCCGCACCAGCCTGCGAAGCATTTTCTAGTAGGGCTGCGGCTCTGGCGACAGCTCGCACACCCGAAGAGCCAGGAGGGAAAGTCGTGCCTCGTTGGAAAGCTCTTTGGCAGCTGCTCGCGTGGCCCCACAGCCCGTGGGGCTGCGGGCTTTGCGGCGGCCGTCAGCCTCGGCGCCACCGGCGCCCACGTGGCGCCGCCGCAACAGGCTGCAAAGCATTTTCGGGTAGGGCCGCGGCTCTGGCGACAGCTTGCATACCCGAAGAGCCAGGAGGGAAAGTCGTGCCTCGTTGGAAAGCTCTTTGGCAGCCGCTCGCGTGGCCCCATAGCCCGTGGGGCTGCGGGCTTTGCGACGGCCGTCAGCCTCGGCGCCACCGGCGCCCAGGTGGGGCCGCCGCGCCAGTCTGCGAAGTATTTTCTGGTAGGGCCGCGGCTCTGGCGACAGCTCCCACGCCCGAAGAGGCAGGAGGGAAAGCCGTGCCTCGTTGGAAAGCTCTTTGGCAGCCGCTCGCGTGGCCCCACAGCCCGTGGGGCTGCGGGCTTTGCGGCGGCTGTCAGCCTCGGCGCCAGCGGCGCCCACGTGGCCCCGCCGCGTCAGACCGCGAAGCATTTTCCAGTAGGGCCGCGGCTCTGGCGACAGCTCCCACGCCCGAAGAGCCAGGAGGGAAAGCCGTGCCTCGTTGGAAAGCTCTTTGGCAGGCGCTCGCGTGGCCCCACAGCCCGTGGGGCTGCGGGCTTTGCGGCGGCCGTCAGCCTCGGCGCCGCTGGCGCCCACGTGGCGCCGCTGCGCCAGCCTGCGAAACATTTTCCGGTAGGGCCGTGGCTCTGGCGACAGCTCCCACGCCCGAAGAGCCAGGAGGGAAAGCCGTGCCTCGTTGGAAAGCTCTTTGGCAGCCGCTCGCGTGGCCCCACAGCCCGTGGGGCTGCGGGCTTTGCGGCAGCCGTCAGCCTCGGCGCCACCGGCGCCCATGTGGGGCCGCCGCGCCAGCCTGCGAAGCATTTTCCGGTAGGGCCGCGTCTCTGGCGACAGCTCCCACGCCCGAAGAGGCAGGAGGGAAAGCCGTGCCTCGTTGGAAAGCTCTTTGGGAGCCGCTCGCGTGGCCCCACAGCGCGTGGGGCTGCGGGCTTTGCGGCGGCCGTCAGCCTCGGCGCCCCCGGCGCCCCCGTGGGGCTGCCGCGCCAGCCTGCGAAGCATTTTCCAGTAGGGCCGCGGCTCTGGCGACAGCTCCCACGCCCGAAGAGCCAGGAGGGAAAGCCGTGCCTCGTTGGAAAGCTCTTTGGCAGGCGCTCGCGTGGCCCCACAGCCCGTGGGGCTGCGGGCTTTGCGGCGGCCGTCAGCCTCGGCGCCGCTGGCGCCCACGTGGCGCCGCTGCGCCAGCCTGCGAAACATTTTCCGGTAGGGCCGTGGCTCTGGCGACAGCTCCCACGCCCGAAGAGCCAGGAGGGAAAGCCGTGCCTCGTTGGAAAGCTCTTTGGCAGCCGCTCGCGTGGCCCCACAGCCCGTGGGGCTGCGGGCTTTGCGGCAGCCGTCAGCCTCGGCGCCACCGGTGACCACGTGGCGCCGCCGCGACAGATTGCAAAGCATTTTCCGGTAGGGCCGCGGCTCTGGCGACAGCTCTCACGTTCGAAGAGGCAGGAGGGAAAGCCGTGCCTCGTTGGAAAGCTCTTGGGCAGGCGCTCGCGTGGCCCCACAGCCCGTGGGGCTGCGGGCTTTGCGGCGGCCGTCAGCCTCGGCGCCAGCGGCGCCCACGTGGCCCCGCCGCGTCAGCCTGCGAAGCATTTTCCAGTAGGGCCGCGGCTCTGGCGACAGCTCCCACGGCCGAAGAGGCAGGAGGGAAAGCCGTGCCTCGTTGGAAAGCTCTTTGGCAGCCGCTCGCGTGGCCCCACAGCCCGTGGGGCTGCGGGCTTTGCGGCGGCCGTCAACCTCAGCGCCAGCGGCGCCCACGTGGCCCCGCCGCACCAGCCTGCGAAGCATTTTCCGGTAGGGCTGCGGCTCTGGCGACAGCTCGCACACCCGAAGAGCCAGGAGGGAAAGTCGTGCCTCATTGGAAAGCTCTTTGGCAGCTGCTCACGTGGCCCCACAGCCCGTGGGGCTGCGGGCTTTGCGGCGGCCGTCAGCCTCGGCGCCACCGGCGCCCACGTGTCGCCGCCGCGCCAGCCTGCGAAGCATTTTCGGGTAGGGCCGCGGCTCTGGCGACAGCTCCCATGCCCGAAGAGCCAGGAGGGAAAGCCGTGCCTCGTTGGAAAGCTCTTTGGCAGGCGCTCGCGTGGCCCCACAGCGCGTGGGGCTGCGGGCTTTGCGGCGGCCGTCAGCCTCGGCGCCACCGGCGCCCACGTGGCGCCGCCGCGCCAGCCTGCGAAGCATTTTCCGGTAGGGCTGCGTCTCTGGCGACAGCTCCCACGGCCGAAGAGGCAGGAGGGAAAGCCGTGCCTCGTTGGAAAGCTCTTTGGCAGGCGCTCGCGTGGCCCCACAGCCCGTGGGGCTGCGGGCTTTGCGGCGGCCGTCAGCCTCGGCGCCGCCGGCGCCCACGTGGCGCCGCCGCGCCAGCCTGCGAAACATTTTCCGGTAGGGCCGTGGCTCTGGCGACAGCTCCCACGCCCGAAGAGCCAGGAGGGAAAGCCGTGCCTCGTTGGAAAGCTCTTTGGCAGGCGCTCGCGTGGCCCCACAGCCCGTGGGGCTGCGGGCTTTGCGGCGGCCGTCAGCCTCGGCGCCACCGGCGCCCAGGTGGTGCCGCCGCGCCAGCCCCCGAAGCATTTTCCGGTAGGGCCGCGGCTCTGGCGACAGCTCCCATGGCCGAAGAGGCAGGAGGGAAAGCCGTGCCTCGTTGGAAAGCTCTTTGGCAGGCGCTCGCGTGGCCCCACAGCCCGTGGGGCTGCGGGCTTTGCGGCGGCCGTCAGCGTCGGCGCCAGCTGCGCCCAGGTGGGCCCCGCCGCACCAGCCTGCGAAGCATTTTCTGGTAGGGACGCGGCTCTGGCGACAGCTCCCACGCCCGAAGAGCCAGGAGGGAAAGCCGTGCCTCGTTGGAAAGCTCTTTGGCAGGCGCTCGCGTGGCCCCACAGCCCATGGGGCTGCGGGCTTTGTGGCGGCCGTCAGCCTCGGCGCCACTGGCACCCACGTGGGGCCGCCGCGCCAGCCTGCGAAGCATTTTCCGGTAGGGCCGCGGCTCTGGCGACAGCTCCCACGCCCGAAGAGGCAGGAGGGAAAGCCGTGCCTCGTTGGAAAGCACTTTGGAAGCCGCTCGCGTGGCCCCACAGCCCATGGGGCTGCGGGCTTTGCGGCGGCCGTTAGCCTCAGCGCCACCGGCGCCCACGTTGCGCCGCAGCGCAAGCCTGCGAAGCATTTTCTGGTAGGGCCGTGGCTCTGGCGACAGCTCCCACGCCCGAAGAGCCAGGAGGGAAAGCCGTGCCTCGTTGGAAAGCTCTTTGGCAGGCGCTCGCGTGGCCCCACAGCGCGTGGGGCTGCGGGCTTTGCGGCGGCCGTCAGCCTCGGCGCCAGAGGCGCCCACGTGGCGCCTCCGCGACAGATTGCCAAGCATTTTCGGGTAGGGCCGCGGCTCTGGCGACAGCTCCCACGCCTGAAGAGCCAGGAGGGAAAGCCGTGCCTCGTTGGAAAGCTCTTTGGCAGGCGCTCGCGTGGCCCCACAGCCCGTGGGGCTGCGGGCTTTGCGGCGGCCGTCAGCCTCGGCGCCAGCGGCGCCCACGTGGCGCGGCCGCGCCAGCCTGCGAAGCATTTTCGGATAGGGCCGCGGCTCTGGCGACAGCTCCCACGGCCGAAGAGCCAGGAGGGAAAGCCGTGCCTCGTTGGAAAGCTCTTTGGCAGCCGCTCGCGTGGCCCCACAGCCCGTGGGGCTGCGGGCTTTGCGGCGGCCGTCAGCCTCGGCGCCACCGGCGCCCACGTGGTGCCGCCGCGCCAGACTGCGAAGCATTTTCCGGTAGGGCCGCGGCTCTGGCGACAGCTCCCACGCCCGAAGAGGCAGGAGGGAAAGCCGTGCCTCGTTGGAAAGCTCTTTGGCAGCCGCTCGCGTGGCCCCACAGCCCGTGGGGCTGCGGGCTTTGCGGCGGCCGTCAGCCTCGGCGCCACCGGCGCCCACGTGGCGCCGCCGCGCCAGCCTGCGAAGCATTTTCGGGTAGGGCCGGGGCCTTGGCGACAGCTCCCACGGCCGAAGAGGCAGGAGGGAAAGCCGTGCCTCGTTGGAAAGCTCTTTGGCAGCTGCTCGCGTGGCCCCACAGCCCGTGGGGCTGCGGGCTTTGCGGCAGCCGTCAGCCTCGGCGGCAGAGGCGCCAACGTGGCGCCGCCGCGACAGATTGCGAAGCATTTTCTGGTAGGGCCGCGGTTCTGGCGACAGCTCCCACGGCCGAAGAGGCAGGAGGGAAAGCCGTGCCTCGTTGGAAAGCTCTTTGGCAGCCGCTCGCGTGGCCCCACAGCCCGTGGGGCTGCGGGCTTTGCGGCGGCCGTCAACCTCGGCGCCAGCGGCGCCCACGTGGCCCCGCCGCACCAGCCTGCGAAGCATTTTCTAGTAGGGCTGCGGCTCTGGCGACAGCTCGCACACCCGAAGAGCCAGGAGGGAAAGTCGTGCCTCGTTGGAAAGCTCTTTGGCAGCCGCTCGCGTGGCCCCACAGCCCGTGGGGCTGCGGGCTTTGCGGCGGCCGTCAGCCTCGGCGCCACCGGCGCCCACGTGGCCCCGCCGCGTCAGACCGCGAAGCATTTTCCAGTAGGGCCGCGGCTCTGGCGACAGCTCCCACGCCCGAAGAGCCAGGAGGGAAAGCCGTGCCTCGTTGGAAAGCTCTTGGGCAGGCGCTCGCGTGGCCCCACAGCCCGTGGGGCTGCGGGCTTTGCGGCGGCCGTCAGCGTCGGCGCCAGCTGCGCCCAGGTGGGCCCCGCCGCACCAGCCTGCGAAGCATTTTCTGGTAGGGCCGCGGTTCTGGCGACAGCTCCCACGCCCGAAGAGCCAGGAGGGAAAGCCGTGCCTCGTTGGAAAGCTCTTTGGCAGGCGCTCGCGTGGCCCCACAGCCCATGGGGCTGCGGGCTTTGTGGCGGCCGTCAGCCTCGGCGCCACTGGCACCCACGTGGGGCCGCCGCGCCAGCCTGCGAAGCATTTTCCGGTAGGGCCGCGGCTCTGGCGACAGCTCCCACGCCCGAAGAGGCAGGAGGGAAAGCCGTGCCTCGTTGGAAAGCACTTTGGAAGCCGCTCGCATGGCCCCACAGCCCATGGGGCTGCGGGCTTTGCGGCGGCCGTTAGCCTCAGCGCCACCGGCGCCCACGTTGCGCCGCAGCGCAAGCCTGCGAAGCATTTTCTGGTAGGGCCGTGGCTCTGGCGACAGCTCCCACGCCCGAAGAGCCAGGAGGGAAAGCCGTGCCTCGTTGGAAAGCTCTTTGGCAGGCGCTCGCGTGGCCCCACAGCGCGTGGGGCTGCGGGCTTTGCGGCGGCCGTCAGCCTCGGCGCCAGAGGCGCCCACGTGGCGCCACCGCGACAGATTGCCAAGCGTTTTCGGGTAGGGCCGCGGCTCTGGCGACAGCTCCCACGCCTGAAGAGCCAGGAGGGAAAGCCGTGCCTCGTTGGAAAGCTCTTTGGCAGGCGCTCGCGTGGCCCCACAGCCCGTGGGGCTGCGGGCTTTGCGGCGGCCGTCAGCCTCGGCGCCAGCGGCGCCCACGTGGCGCGGCCGCGCCAGACTGCGAAGCATTTTCGGATAGGGCCGCGGCTCTGGCGACAGCTCCCACGCCCGAAGAGCCAGGAGGGAAAGCCGTGCCTCGTTGGAAAGCTCTTTGGCAGGCGCTCGCGTGGCCCCACAGCCCGTGGGGCTGCGGGCTTTGCGGCGGCCGTCAGCCTCGGCGCCACCGGCGCCCACGTGGTGCCGCCGCGCCAGACTGCGAAGCATTTTCCGGTAGGGCCGCGGCTCTGGCGACAGCTCCCACGCCCGAAGAGGCAGGAGGGAAAGCCGTGCCTCGTTGGAAAGCTCTTTGGCAGCCGCTCGCGTGGCCCCACAGCCCGTGGGGCTGCGGGCTTTGCGGCGGCCGTCAGCCTCGGTGCCACCGGCGCCCACGTGGCGCCGCCGCGCCAGCCTGCGAAGCATTTTCGGGTAGGGCCGGGGCCTTGGCGACAGCTCCCACGGCCGAAGAGGCAGGAGGGAAAGCCGTGCCTCGTTGGAAAGCTCTTTGGCAGCTGCTCGCGTGGCCCCACAGCCCGTGGGGCTGCGGGCTTTGCGGCAGCCGTCAGCCTCGGCGGCAGAGGCGCCAACGTGGCGCCGCCGCGACAGATTGCGAAGCATTTTCTGGTAGGGCCGCGGTTCTGGCGACAGCTCCCACGGCCGAAGAGGCAGGAGGGAAAGCCGTGCCTCGTTGGAAAGCTCTTTGGCAGCCGCTCGCGTGGCCCCACAGCCCGTGGGGCTGCGGGCTTTGCGGCGGCCGTCAACCTCGTCGCCAGCGGCGCCCACGTGGCCCCGCCGCACCAGCCTGCGAAGCATTTTCTAGTAGGGCTGCGGCTCTGGCGACAGCTCGCACAACCGAAGAGGCAGGAGGGAAAGCCGTGCCTCGTTGGAAAGCTCTTTGGCAGCCGCTCGCGTGGCCCCACAGCCCGTGGGGCTGCGGGCTTTGCGGCGGCCGTCAGCCTCGGCGCCACCGGCGCCCACGTGGCCCCGCTGCGTCAGACCGCGAAGCATTTTCCAGTAGGGCCGCGGCTCTGGCGACAGCTCCCACGGCCGAAGAGGCAGGAGGGAAAGCCGTGCCTCGTTGGAAAGCTCTTGGGCAGGCGCTCGCGTGGCCCCACAGCCCGTGGGGCTGCGGGCTTTGCGGCGGCCGTCAGCCTCGGCGCCACCGGCGCCCAGGTGGTGCCGCCGCGCCAGCCCCCGAAGCATTTTCCGGTAGGGCCGCGGCTCTGGCGACAGCTCCCATGGCCGAAGAGGCAGGAGGGAAAGCTGTGCCTCGTTGGAAAGCTCTTTGGCAGGCGCTCGCGTGGCCCCACAGCCCGTGGGGCTGCGGGCTTTGCGGCGGCCGTCAGCGTCGGCGCCAGCTGCGCCCAGGTGGGCCCCGCCGCACCAGCCTGCGAAGCATTTTCTGGTAGGGACGCGGCTCTGGCGACAGCTCCCACGCCCGAAGAGCCAGGAGGGAAAGCCGTGCCTCGTTGGAAAGCTCTTTGGCAGGCGCTCGCGTGGCCCCACAGCCCATGGGGCTGCGGGCTTTGTGGCGGCCGTCAGCCTCGGCGCCACTGGCACCCACGTGGGGCCGCCGCGCCAGCCTGCGAAGCATTTTCCGGTAGGGCCGCGGCTCTGGCGACAGCTCCCACGCCCGAAGAGGCAGGAGGGAAAGCCGTGCCTCGTTGGAAAGCACTTTGGAAGCCGCTCGCGTGGCCCCACAGCCCATGGGGCTGCGGGCTTTGCGGCGGCCGTTAGCCTCAGCGCCACCGGCGCCCACGTTGCGCCGCAGCGCAAGCCTGCGAAGCATTTTCTGGTAGGGCCGTGGCTCTGGCGACAGCTCCCACGCCCGAAGAGCCAGGAGGGAAAGCCGTGCCTCGTTGGAAAGCTCTTTGGCAGGCGCTCGCGTGGCCCCACAGCGCGTGGGGCTGCGGGCTTTGCGGCGGCCGTCAGCCTCGGCGCCAGAGGCGCCCACGTGGCGCCACCGCGACAGATTGCCAAGCATTTTCGGGTAGGGCCGCGGCTCTGGCGACAGCTCCCACGCCTGAAGAGCCAGGAGGGAAAGCCGTGCCTCGTTGGAAAGCTCTTTGGCAGGCGCTCGCGTGGCCCCACAGCCCGTGGGGCTGCGGGCTTTGCGGCGGCCGTCAGCCTCGGCGCCAGCGGCGCCCACGTGGCGCGGCCGCGCCAGACTGCGAAGCATTTTCGGATAGGGCCGCGGCTCTGGCGACAGCTCCCACGCCCGAAGAGCCAGGAGGGAAAGCCGTGCCTCGTTGGAAAGCTCTTTGGCAGGCGCTCGCGTGGCCCCACAGCCCGTGGGGCTGCGGGCTTTGCAGCGGCCGTCAGCCTCGGCGCCACCGGCGCCCACGTGGTGCCGCCGCGCCAGACTGCGAAGCATTTTCCGGTAGGGCCGCGTCTCTGGCGACAGCTCCCACGCCCGAAGAGGCAGGAGGGAAAGCCGTGCCTCGTTGGAAAGCTCTTTGGCAGCCGCTCGCGTGGCCCCACAGCCCGTGGGGCTGCGGGCTTTGCGGCGGCCGTCAGCCTCGGCGCCACCGGCGCCCACGTGGCGCCGCCGCGCCAGCCTGCGAAGCATTTTCGGGTAGGGCCGGGGCCTTGGCGACAGCTCCCACGGCCGAAGAGGCAGGAGGGAAAGCCGTGCCTCGTTGGAAAGCTCTTTGGCAGCTGCTCGCGTGGCCCCACAGCCCGTGGGGCTGCGGGCTTTGCGGCAGCCGTCAGCCTCGGCGGCAGAGGCGCCAACGTGGCGCCGCCGCGACAGATTGCGAAGCATTTTCTAGTAGGGCCGCGGTTCTGGCGACAGCTCCCACGGCCGAAGAGGCAGGAGGGAAAGCCGTGCCTCGTTGGAAAGCTCTTTGGCAGCCGCTCGCGTGGCCCCACAGCCCGTGGGGCTGCGGGCTTTGCGGCGGCCGTCAACCTCGGCGCCAGCGGCGCCCACGTGGCCCCGCCGCACCAGCCTGCGAAGCATTTTCTAGTAGGGCTGCGGCTCTGGCGACAGCTCGCACACCCGAAGAGCCAGGAGGGAAAGTCGTGCCTCGTTGGAAAGCTCTTTGGCAGCCGCTCGCGTGGCCCCACAGCCCGTGGGGCTGCGGGCTTTGCGGCGGCCGTCAGCCTCGGCGCCACCGGCGCCCACGTGGCCCCGCCGCGTCAGACCGCGAAGCATTTTCCAGTAGGGCCGCGGCTCTGGCGACAGCTCCCACGCCCGAAGAGCCAGGAGGGAAAGCCGTGCCTCGTTGGAAAGCTCTTGGGCAGGCGCTCGCGTGGCCCCACAGCCCGTGGGGCTGCGGGCTTTGCGGCGGCCGTCAGCCTTGGCGCCACCGGCGCCCACGTGGGGCCGCCGCGCCAGCCTGCGAAGCATTTTCGGGTAGGGCTGCGGCTCTGGCGACAGCTCCCACGCCCGAAGAGCCAGGAGGGAAAGCCGTGCCTCGTTGGAAAGCTCTTTGGCAGCCGCTCGCGTGGCCCCACAGCCCGTGGGGCTGCGGGCTTTGCGGCGGCCGTCAGCCTGGGCGCCACCGGCGCCCACGTGGTGCCGCCGCGCCAGCCCCCGAAGCATTTTCCGGTAGGGCCGCGGCTCTGGCGACAGCTCCCACGCCCGAAGAGGCAGGAGGGAAAGCCGTGCCTCGTTGGAAAGCACTTTGGAAGCCGCTCGCGTGGCCCCACAGCCCATGGGGCTGCGGGCTTTGCGGCGGCCGTTAGCCTCAGCGCCACCGGCGCCCACGTTGCGCCGCAGCGCAAGCCTGCGAAGCATTTTCTGGTAGGGCCGTGGCTCTGGCGACAGCTCCCACGCCCGAAGAGCCAGGAGGGAAAGCCGTGCCTCGTTGGAAAGCTCTTTGGCAGGCGCTCGCGTGGCCCCACAGCGCGTGGGGCTGCGGGCTTTGCGGCGGCCGTCAGCCTCGGCGCCAGAGGCGCCCACGTGGCGCCACCGCGACAGATTGCCAAGCATTTTCGGGTAGGGCCGCGGCTCTGGCGACAGCTCCCACGCCTGAAGAGCCAGGAGGGAAAGCCGTGCCTCGTTGGAAAGCTCTTTGGCAGGCGCTCGCGTGGCCCCACAGCCCGTGGGGCTGCGGGCTTTGCGGCAGCCGTCAGCCTCGGCGGCATAGGCGCCAACGTGGCGCCGCCGCGACAGATTGCGAAGCATTTTCTGGTAGGGCCGCGGTTCTGGCGACAGCTCCCACGGCCGAAGAGGCAGGAGGGAAAGCCGTGCCTCGTTGGAAAGCTCTTTGGCAGCCGCTCGCGTGGCCCCACAGCCCGTGGGGCTGCGGGCTTTGCGGCGGCCGTCAACCTCGGCGCCAGCGGCGCCCACGTGGCCCCGCCGCACCAGCCTGCGAAGCATTTTCTAGTAGGGCTGCGGCTCTGGCGACAGCTCGCACACCCGAAGAGCCAGGAGGGAAAGTCGTGCCTCGTTGGAAAGCTCTTTGGCAGGCGCTCGCGTGGCCCCACAGCCCGTGGGGCTGCGGGCTTTGTGGCGGCCGTCAGCCTCGGCGCCACCGGCGCCCACGTGGCCCCGCCGCGTCAGACCGCGAAGCATTTTCCAGTAGGGCCGCGGCTCTGGCGACAGCTCCCACGCCCGAAGAGCCAGGAGGGAAAGCCGTGCCTCGTTGGAAAGCTCTTGGGCAGGCGCTCGCGTGGCCCCACAGCCCGTGGGGCTGCGGGCTTTGCGGCGGCCGTCAGCCTCGGCGCCACCGGCGCCCACGTGGGGCCGCCGCGCCAGCCTGCGAAGCATTTTCGGGTAGGGCTGCGGCTCTGGCGACAGCTCCCACGCCCGAAGAGGCAGGAGGGAAAGCCGTGCCTCGTTGGAAAGCTCTTTGGCAGCCGCTCGCGTGGCCCCACAGCCCGTGGGGCTGCGGGCTTTGCGGCGGCCGTCAGCCTCGGGGCCACCGGCGCCCACGTGTCGCCGCCGCGTCAGCCTGCGAAGCATTTTCGGGTAGGGCCGCGGCCTTGGCAACAGCTCCCACGGCCGAAGAGGCAGGAGGGAAAGCCGTGCCTCGTTGGAAAGCTCTTTGGCAGCTGCTCGCGTGGCCCCACAGCCCGTGGGGCTGTGGGCTTTGCGGCGGCCGTCAGCCTCGGCGGCAGAGGCGCCAACGTGGCGCCGCCGCGACAGATTGCGAAGCATTTTCGGGTAGGGCCGCGGCTCTGGCGACAGCTCGCACACCCGAAGAGCCAGGAGGGAAAGTCGTGCCTCGTTGGAAAGCTCTTTGGCAGCCGCTCGCGTGGCCCCACAGCCCGTGGGGCTGCGGGCTTTGCGGCGGCCGTCAGCCTCGGCGCCACCGGCGCCCAGGTGGGGCAGCCGCGCCAGCCTGCGAAGTATTTTCCAGTAGGGCCGCGGCTCTGGCGACAGCTCCCACACCCGAAGAGGCAGGAGGGAAAGCCGTGCCTCGTTGGAAAGCTCTTTGGCAGCCGCTCGCGTGGCCCCACAGCGCGTGGGGCTGCGGGCTTTGCAGCGGCCGTCAGCCTCGGCGCCAGCGGCGCCCACGTGGGGCCGCCGCACCAGCCTGCGAAGCATTTTCTGGTAGGGCTGCGGCTCTGGCGACAGCTCCCACGCCCGAAGAGGCAGGAGGGAAAGCCGTGCCTCGTTGGAAAGCTCTTTGGCAGGCGCTCGCGTGGCCCCACAGCCCGTGGGGCTGCGGGCTTTGCGGCGGCCGTCAGCCTCGGCGCCACCGGCGCCCACGTTGCGCCGCAGCGCAAGCCTGCGAAGCATTTTCTGGTAGGGCCGCGGCTCTGGCGACAGCTGCCACGGCCGAAGAGGCAGGAGGGAAATCCGTGCCTCGTTGGAAAGCTCTTTGGCAGCCGCTCGCGTGGCCCCACAGCCCGTGGGGCTGCGGGCTTTGTGGCGGCCGTCAGCCTCGGCGCCACCGGCGCCCAGGTGGCGCCTCCGCGCCAGCCTGCGAAGCATTTTCGGGTAGGGCCGCGTCTCTGGCGAAAGCTCCCACGCCCGAAGAGGCAGGAGGGAAAGCCGTGCCTCGTTGGAAAGCTCTTTGGCAGCCGCTCGCGTGGCCCCACAGCTAGTGGGGTTGCGGGCTTTGCGGCGGCCGTCAGCCTCGGCGCCAGCGGCGCCCACGTGGCCCCGCCGCGTCAGCCTGCGAAGCATTTTCCAGTAGGGCCGCGGCTCTGGCGACAGCTCCCACGGCCGAAGAGGGAGGAGGGAAAGCCGTGCCTCGTTGGAAAGCTCTTTGGCAGCCGCTCGCGTGGCCCCACAGCCCGTAGGGCTGCGGGCTTTGCGGCGGCCGTCAACCTCGGCGCCAGCGGCGCCCACGTGGCCCCGCCGCACCAGCCTGCGAAGCATTTTCCAGTAGGGCTGCGGCTCTGGCGACAGCTCGCACACCCGAAGACCCAGGAGGGAAAGTCGTGCCTCATTGGAAAGCTCTTTGGCAGCTGCTCGCGTGGCCCCACAGCCCGTGGGGCTGCGGGCTTTGCGGCGGCCGTCAGCCTCGGCGCCACCGGCGCCCACGTGTCGCCGCCGCGCCAGCCTGCGAAGCATTTTCCGGTAGGGTCGCCGCTCTGGTGACAGCTCCCATGCCCGAAGAGCCAGGAGGGAAAGCCGTGCCTCGTTGGAAAGCTCTTTGGCAGGCGCTCGCGTGGCCCCACAGCCCGTGGGGCTGCGGGCTTTGCGGCAGCCGTCAGCCTCGGCGCCACCGGTGACCACGTGGCGCCGCCGCGACAGATTGCAAAGCATTTTCGGGTAGGGCCGCGGCTCTGGCGACAGCTCCCACGTTCGAAGAGGCAGGAGGGAAAGCCGTGCCTCGTTGGAAAGCTCTTTGGCAGGCGCTCGCGTGGCCCCACAGCCCGTGGGGCTGTGGGCTTTCCGGCGGCCGTCAGCCTGGGCGCCACTGGCGCCCACGTGGCGCCGCCGCAACAGGCTGCAAAGCATTTTCGGGTAGGGCCGCGGCTCTGGCGACAGCTCGCACACCCGAAGAGCCAGGAGGGAAAGTCGTGCCTCGTTGGAAAGCTCTTTGGCAGGCGCTCGCGTGGCCCCACAGCCCGTGGGGCTGCGGGCTTTGCGGCGGCCGTCAGCCTCGGCGCCACCGGCGCCCAGGTGGGGCCGCCGCGCCAGCCTGCGAAGTATTTTCCAGTAGGGCCGCGTCTCTGGCGACAGCTCCCACGCCCGAAGAGGCAGGAGGGAAAGCCGTGCCTCGTTGGAAAGCTCTTTGGCAGCCTCTCGCGTGGCCCCACAGCGCGTGGGGCTGCGGGCTTTGCGGCGGCCGTCAGCCTCGGCGCCAGCGGCGCCCACGTGGGGCCGCCGCACCAGCCTGCGAAGCATTTTCGGGTAGGGCCGCGGCTCTGGCGACAGCTCCCACGCCCGAAGAGGCAGGAGGGAAAGCCGTGCCTCGTTGGAAAGCTCTTTGGCAGCCGCTCGCGTGGCCCCACAGCCCGTGGGGCTGCGGGCTTTGCGGCGGCCGTCAGCCTCGGCGCCAGCGGCGCCCACGTGGCGCCGCCGCGTCAGCCTGCGAAGCATTTTCGGGTAGGGCCGCGGCTCTGGCGACAGCTCCCACGGCCGAAGAGGCAGGAGGGAAAGCCGTGCCTCGTTGGAAAGCTCTTTGGCAGCCGCTCGCGTGGCCCCACAGCCCGTGGGGCTGCGGGCTTTGCGGCGGCCGTCAGCCTCGGCGCCACCGGCGCCCACGTGGCCCCGCCGCGTCAGCCTGCGAAGCATTTTCCAGTAGGGCCGCGGCTCTGGCGACAGCTCCCACGCCCGAAGAGCCAGGAGGGAAAGCCGTGCCTCGTTGGAAAGCTCTTTGGCAGCCGCTCGCGTGGCCCCACAGCCCTTAGGGCTGCGGGCTTTGCGGCGGCCGTCAACCTCGGCGCCAGCGGCGCCCACGTGGCCCCGCCGCACCAGCCTGCGAAGCATTTTCCAGTAGGGCTGCGGCTCTGGCGACAGCTCGCACACCCGAAGACCCAGGAGGGAAACTCGTGCCTCATTGGAAAGCTCTTTGGCAGCTGCTCGCGTGGCCCCACAGCCCGTGGGGCTGTGGGCTTTCCGGCGGCCGTCAGCCTGGGCGCCACTGGCGCCCACGTGGCGCCGCCGCAACAGGCTGCAAAGCATTTTCGGGTAGGGCCGCGGCTCTGGCGACAGCTCGCACACCCGAAGAGCCAGGAGGGAAAGTCGTGCCTCGTTGGAAAGCTCTTTGGCAGGCGCTCGCGTGGCCCCACAGCCCGTGGGGCTGCGGGCTTTGCGGCGGCCGTCAGCCTCGGCGCCACCGGCGCCCAGGTGGGGCCGCCGCGCCAGCCTGCGAAGTATTTTCCAGTAGGGCCGCGTCTATGGCGACAGCTCCCACGCCCGAAGAGGCAGGAGGGAAAGCCGTGCCTCGTTGGAAAGCTCTTTGGCAGCCGCTCGCGTGGCCCCACAGCGCGTGGGGCTGCGGGCTTTGCGGCGGCCGTCAGCCTCGGCGCCAGCGGCGCCCACGTGGGGCCGCCGCACCAGCCTGCGAAGCATTTTCGGGTAGGGCCGCGGCTCTGGCGACAGCTCCCACGCCCGAAGAGGCAGGAGGGAAAGCCGTGCCTCGTTGGAAAGCTCTTTGGCAGCCGCTCGCGTGGCCCCACAGCCCGTGGGGCTGCGGGCTTTGCGGCGGCCGTCACCCTCGGCGCCAGCAGCGCCCACGTGGCGCCGCCGCGTCAGCCTGCGAAGCATTTTCGGGTAGGGCCGCGGCTCTGGCGACAGCTCCCACGGCCGAAGAGCCAGGAGGGAAAGCCGTGCCTCGTTGGAAAGCTCTTTGGCAGCCGCTCGCGTGGCCCCACAGCCCGTAGGGCTGCGGGCTTTGCGGCGGCCGTCAACCTCGGCGCCAGCGGCGCCCACGTGGCCCCGCCGCACCAGCCTGCGAAGCATTTTCCGGTAGGGCTGCGGCTCTGGCGACATCTCGCACACCCGAAGACCCAGGAGGGAAAGTCGTGCCTCATTGGAAAGCTCTTTGGCAGCTGCTCGCGTGGCCCCACAGCCCGTGGGGCTGCGGGCTTTGCGGCGGCCGTCAGCCTCGGCGCCACCGGCGCCCACGTGGGGCTGCCGCGCCAGCCTGCGAAGCATTTTCTAGTAGGGCTGCGGCTCTGGCGACAGCTCCCATGCCCGAAGAGCCAGGAGGGAAAGCCGTGCCTCGTTGGAAAGCTCTTTGGCAGCCGCTCGCGTGGCCCCACAGCGCGTGGGGCTGCGGGCTTTGCGGCGGCCGTCAGCCTCGGCGCCACCGGCGCCCACGTGGGGCTGCCGCGCCAGCCTGCGAAGCATTTTCCGGTAGGGCTGCGGCTCTGGCGACAGCTCCCACGCCCGAAGAGGCAGGAGGGAAAGCCGTGCCTCGTTGGAAAGCTCTTTGGCAGCCGCTCGCGTGGCCCCACAGCGCGTGGGGCTGCGGGCTTTGCGGCGGCCGTCAGCCTCGGCGCCCCCGGCGCCCCCGTGGGGCTGCCGCGGCAGCCTGCAAAGCATTTTCTGGTAGGGCCGCGGCTCTGGCGACAGCTCCCATGCCCGAAGAGCCAGGAGGGAAAGCCGTGCCTCGTTGGAAAGCTCTTTGGCAGGCGCTCGCGTGGCCCCACAGCCCGTGGGGCTGCGGGCTTTGTGGCCGCCGTCAGCCTCGGCGCCACCGGCGCCCACGTGTCCCCGCCGCATCAGCCTGCGAAGCATTTTCCGGTAGGGCTGCGGCTCTGGCAACAGCTCCCACGCCCGAAGAGGCAGGAGGGAAAGCCGTGCCTCGTTGGAAAGCTCTTTGGCAGGCGCTCGCGTGGCCCCACAGCCCGTGGGGCTGCGGGCTTTGCGGCGGCCGTCAGCCTCGGCGCCACCGGCGCCCACGTGACGCGGCCGCGCCAGCCTGCGAAGTATTTTCGGGTAGGGCCGCGGCTCTGGCGACAGCTCCCACGCCCGAAGAGCCAGGAGGGAAAGCCGTGCCTCGTTGGAAAGCTCTTTGGCAGCCGCTCGCGTGGCCCCACAGCCCGTGGGGCTGCGGGCTTTGCGGCGGCCGTCAGCCTCGGCGCCACCGGCGCCCACGTGGTGCCGCCGCGCCAGCCTGCGAAGCATTTTCCGGTAGGGCCGCGGCTCTGGCGACAGCTCCCACGCCCGAAGAGCCAGGAGGGAAAGCCGTGCCTCGTTGGAAAGCTCTTTGGCAGCCGCTCGCGTGGCCCCACAGCCCGTGGGGCTGCGGGCTTTGCGGCGGCCGTCAGCCTCGGCGCCAGCGGCGCCCACGTGGCCCCGCTGCGTCAGCCTGCGAAGCATTTTCGGGTAGGGCCGCGGCTCTGGCGACAGCTCCCACGCCCGAAGAGGCAGGAGGGAAAGCCGTGCCTCGTTGGAAAGCTCTTTGGCAGGCGCTCGCGTGGCCCCACAGCCCGTGGGGCTGCGGGCTTTGCGGCGGCCGTCAGCCTCGGCGCCACCGGCGCCCAGGTGGCGCCGCCGCGCCAGCCTGCGAAGCATTTTCCGGTAGGGCCGCGTCTCTGGCGACAGCTCCCACGCCCGAAGAGCCAGGAGGGAAAGCCGTGCCTCGTTGGAAAGCTCTTTGGCAGGCGCTCGCGTGGCCCCACAGCCCGTGGGGCTGCGGGCTTTGTGGCGGCCGTCAGCCTCGGCGCCAGCGGCGCCCACGTGGCCCCGCCGCGTCAGCCTGCGAAGCATTTTCCAGTAGGGCCGCGTCTCTGGCGACAGCTCCCACGGCCGAAGAGGCAGGAGGGAAAGCCGTGCCTCGTTGGAAAGCTCTTTGGCAGCCGCTCGCGTCGGCCCACAGCCCGTGGGGCTGCGGGCTTTCTGGCGGCCGTCAGCCTGGGCGAAACCGGCGCCCAGGTGAGGCCGCCGCGCCAGCCTGCGAAGCATTTTCCGGTAGGGCCGCGGCTCTGGCGACAGCTCCCACGCCCGAAGAGGCAGGAGGGAAAGCCGTGCCTCGTTGGAAAGCTCTTGGGCAGGCGCTCGCATGGCCCCACAGCCCGTGGGGCTGCGGGCTTTGCGGCAGCCGTCAGCCTCAGCGCCACCGGCGCCCACGTGGTGCCGCCGAGCCAGCCTGCGAAGCATTTTCCGGTAGGGCCGCGGCTCTGGCGACAGCTCCCACGGCCGAAGAGCCAGGAGGGAAAGCCGTGCCTCGTTGGAAAGCTCTTTGGCAGGCGCTCGCGTGGCCCCACAGCCCGTGGGGCTGTGGGCTTTGCGGCGGCCGTCAGCCTCGGCGCCACCGTCGCCCACGTGGCGCCGCCGCGCCAGCCTGCGAAGCATTTTCCGGTAGGGCCGCGTCTCTGGCGACAGCTCCCACGCCTGAAGAGCCAGGAGGGAAAGCCGTGCCTCGTTGGAAAGCTCTTTGGCAGCCGCTCGCGTGGCCCCACAGCCCGTGGGGCTGCGGGCTTTCCGGCGGCCGTCAGCCTGGGCGACACCAGCGCCCACGTGGGGCTGCCGCGCCAGCCTGCGAAGCATTGTCCGGTAGGGCCGCGGCTCTGGCGACAGCTCCCACGCCCGAAGAGGCAGGAGGGAAAGCCGTGCCTCGTTGGAAAGCTCTTTGGCAGCCGCTCGCGTGGCCCCACAGCCCGTGGGGCTGTGGGCTTTGCGGCGGCCGTCAGCCTCAGCGCCACCGGCGCCCACGTGGTGCCGCCGCGCCAGCCTGCAAAGCATTTTCGGGTAGGGCCGCGTCTCTGGCGAGAGCTCCCACGCCCGAAGAGCCAGGAGGGAAAGCCGTGCCTCGTTGGAAAGCTCTTTGGCAGCCGCTCGCGTGGCCCCACAGCCCGTGGGGCTGCGGGCTTTCTGGCGGCCGTCAGCCTCGGCGCCACCGGCGCCCACGTGGCGCCGCCGCGCCAGCCTGCGAAGCATTTTCCGGTAGGGCCGCGTCTCTGGCGACAGCTCCCACGGCCGAAGAGCCAGGAGGGAAAGCCGTGCCTCGTTGGAAAGCTCTTTGGCAGCCGCTCGCGTGGCCCCACAGCCCGTGGGGCTGCGGGCTTTCTGGCGGCCGTCAGCCTGGGCGAAACCGGCGCCCAGGTGGGGCCGCCGCGCCAGCCTGCGAAGCATTTTCCGGTAGGGCCGCGTCTCTGGCGACAGCTCCCACGCCCGAAGAGCCAGGAGGGAAAGCCGTGCCTCGTTGGAAAGCTCTTTGGCAGCCGCTCGCGTGGCCCCACAGCCCGTGGGGCTGCGGGCTTTCCGGCGGCCGTCTGCCTCAGCGCCACCGGCGCCCACGTTGCGCCGCAGCGCAAGCCTGCGAAGCATTTTCCGGTAGGGCCGCGGCTCTGGCCACAGCTCCCACGCCCGAAGAGGCAGGAGGGAAAGCCGTGCCTCGTTGGAAAGCTCTTTGGCAGCCGCTCGCGTGGCCCCACAGCCCGTGGGGCTGCGGGCTTTGCGGCGGCCGTCAGCCTCGGCGCCACCGGCGCCCACGTGGCGCCGCCGCGCCAGCCTGCGAAGCATTTTCCGGTAGGGCCGCGTCTCTGGCGACAGCTCCCACGCCCGAAGAGCCAGGAGGGAAAGCCGTGCCTCGTTGGAAAGCTCTTTGGCAGCCGCTCGCGTGGCCCCACAGCCCGTGGGGCTGCGGGCTTTCTGGCGGCCGTCAGCCTGGGCGACACCGGCGCCCAGGTGGGGCCGCCGCGCCAGCCTGCGAAGCATTTTCCGGTAGGGCCGCGTCTCTGGCGACAGCTCCCACGCCCGAAGAGGCAGGAGGGAAAGCCGTGCCTCGTTGGAAAGCTCTTTGGCAGCCACTCGCGTGGCCCCACAGCCCGTGGGGCTGCGGGCTTTGCGGCAGCCGTCAGCCTCGGCGCCACTGGCGCCCACGTGAGGCCGCTGCGCCAGCCTGCGAAGCATTTTCGGGTAGGGCCGCGTCTCTGGCGACAGCTCCCACGCCCGAAGAGCCAGGAGGGAAAGCCGTGCCTCGTTGGAAAGCTCTTGGGTAGTCGCTCGCATGGCCCCACAGCCCGTGGGGCTGTGGGCTTTGCGGCGGCCGTCAGCCTCGGCGCCACCGGCGCCCACGTGGGGCCGCCGCGCCAGCCTGCGAAGCATTTTCCGGTAGGGCCGCGGCTCTGGCGACAGCTCCCACGCCCGAAGAGCCAGGAGGGAAAGCCGTGCCTCGTTGGAAAGCTCTTTGGCAGCCGCTCGCGTGGCCCCACAGCGCGTGGGGCTGCGGGCTTTGCGGCGGCCGTCAGCCTCGGGGCCACCGGCGCCCACGTGGCGCCGCCGAGCCAGCCTGCGAAGCATTTTCCGGTAGGGCCGCGTCTCTGGCGACAGCTCCCACGCCCGAAGAGCCAGGAGGGAAAGCCGTGCCTCGTTGGAAAGCTCTTTGGCAGCCGCTCGCGTGGCCCCACAGCCCGTGGGGCTGCGGGCTTTGCGGCGGCCGTCAGCCTCGGCGCCACCGGCGCCCACGTGGCGCCGCCGCGCCAGCCTGCGAAGCATTTTCCGGTAGGGCCGCGTCTCTGGCGACAGCTCCCACGCCCGAAGAGCCAGGAGGGAAAGCCGTGCCTCGTTGGAAAGCTCTTTGGCAGGCGCTCGCGTGGCCCCACAGCCCGTGGGGCTGCGGGCTTTCTGGCGGCCGTCAGCCTCAGCGCCACCGGCTCCCAGGTGGGGCCGCCGCGCCAGCCTGCGAAGCATTTTCCGGTAGGGCCGCGTCTCTGGCGACAGCTCCCACGCCCGAAGAGCCAGGAGGGAAAGCCGTGCCTCGTTGGAAAGCTCTTTGGCAGCCGCTCGCGTGGCCCCACAGCCCGTGGGGCTGCGGGCTTTGCGGCGGCCGTCAGCCTCGGCGCCACCGGCGCCCACCTTGCGCCGCAGTGCCAGCCTGCGAAGCATTTTCCGGTAGGGCCGCGGCTCTGGCGACAGCTCCCACGCCCGAAGAGCCAGGAGGGAAAGCCGTGCCTCGTTGGAAAGCTCTTTGGCAGCCACTCGCATGGCCCCACAGCCCGTGGGGCTGCGGGCTTTGCGGCAGCCGTCAGCCTCAGTGCCACCGGCGCCCACGTTGCGGCGCCGCGCCAGCCTGCGAAGCATTTTCCGGTAGGGCCGCGTCTCTGGCGACAGCTCCCACGCCCGAAGAGCCAGGAGGGAAAGCCGTGCCTCGTTGGAAAGCTCTTTGGCAGCCGCTCGCGTGGCCCCACAGCCCATGGGGCTGCGGGCTTTCCGGCGGCCGTCAGCCTGGGCGACACCGGCGCCCACGTGGCGCCGCCGCGCCAGCCTGCAAAGCATTTTCCGGTAGGGCCGCGGCTCTGGCGACAGCTCCCACGCCCGAAGAGCCAGGAGGGAAAGCCGTGCCTCGTTGGAAAGCTCTTTGGCAGCCGCTCGCGTGGCCCCACAGCCCGTGGGGCTGCGGGCTTTGCGGCGGCCGTCAGCCTGGGCGACACCGGCGCCCACGTGGCGCCGCAGTGCCAGCCTGCGAAGCATTTTCGGGTAGGGTCACGGCTCTGGCGACAGCTCCCACGCCCGAAGAGGCAGGAGGGAAAGCCGTGCCTCGTTGGAAAGCTCTTTGGCAGCCGCTCGCATGGCCCCACAGCCCATGGGGCTGGGGGCTTTGCGGTAGCCGTCAGCCTCGGCGCCACTGGCACCCACGTTGCGCCGCCGCGCCAGCCTGCGAAGCATTTTCTGGTAGGGCCGCGTCTCTGGCGACAGCTCCCACGCCCGAAGAGCCATGAGGGAAAGCCGTGCCTCGTTGGAAAGCTCTTTGGCAGCCGCTCGCGTGGCCCCACAGCCCGTGGGGCTGCGGGCTTTCTGGCGGCCGTCAGCCTGGGCGACACCGGCGCCCAGGTGGGGCCGCCGCGCCAGCCTGCGAAGCATTTTCCGGTAGGGCCGCGGCTCTGGCGACAGCTCCCACGCCTGAAGAGCCAGGAGGGAAAGCCGTGCCTCGTTGGAAAGCTCTTTGGCAGCCACTCGCGTGGCCCCACAGCCCGTGGGGCTGCGGGCTTTGCGGCAGCCGTCAGCCTCAGCGCCACCGGCGCCCACGTTGCGCCGCAGTGCCAGCCTGCGAAGCATTTTCCGGTAGGGCCGCGGCTCTGGCGACAGCTCCCACGGCCGAAGAGCCAGGAGGGAAAGCCGTGCCTCGTTGGAAAGCTCTTTGGCAGCCGCTCGCGTGGCCCCACAGCCCGTGGGGCTGCGGGCTTTGCGGCAGCCGTCAGCCTCAGCGACACCGGCGCCCACGTTGCGCCACAGCGCCAGCCTGCGAAGCATTTTCCGGTAGGGCCGCGGCTCTGGCGACAGCTCCCACGGCCGAAGAGCCAGGAGGGAAAGCTGTGCCTCGTTGGAAAGCTCTTTGGCAGCCGCTCGCATGGCCCCACAGCCCATGGGGCTGCGGGATTTGCAGTGGCCGTCAGCCTCAGCGCCACCGGCGCTCACGTTGCGCCGCCGCACCAGCCTGCGAAGCATTTTCCGGTAGGGCCGCGTCTCTGGCGACAGCTCCCACGCCTGAAGAGCCAGGAGGGAAAGCCGTGCCTCGTTGGAAAGCTCTTTGGCAGCTGCTCGCATGGCCCCACAGCCCGTGGGGCTGCGGGCTTTGCGGCGGCCGTCAGCCTCAGTGCCACCGGCGCCCACGTTGCGGCGCCGCGCCAGCCTGCGAAGCATTTTCCGGTAGGGCCGCGGCTCTGGCGACAGCTCCCACGGCCGAAGAGGCAGGAGGGAAAGCCGTGCCTCGTTGGAAAGCTCTTTGGCAGCCGCTCGCGTGGCCCCACAGCCCATGGGGCTGCGGGCTTTCTGGCGGCCGTCAGCCTCAGCGCCACCGGCGCCCACGTTGCGCCGCAGTGCCAGCCTGCGAAGCATTTTCCGGTAGGGCCGCGGCTCTGGCGACAGCTCCCACGCCCGAAGAGCCAGGAGGGAAAGCCGTGCCTCGTTGGAAAGCTCTTTGGCAGCCGCTCGCGTGGCCCCACAGCCCGTGGGGCTGCGGGCTTTGAGGCAGCCGTCAGCCTCTGCGCCACCGGCGCCCAGGTGGGGCCGCCGCGCCAGCCTGCGAAGCATTTTCCGGTAGGGCCGCGTCTCTGGCGACAGCTCCCACGGCCGAAGAGCCAGGAGGGAAAGCCGTGCCTCGTTGGAAAGCTCTTTGGCAGCCGCTCGCGTGGCCCCACAGCCCGTGGGGCTGCGGGCTTTCCGGCGGCCGTCAGCCTGGGCGACACCGGCGCCCACGTGGCGCCGCCGCGCCAGACTGCAAAGCATTTTCGGGTAGGGCCGCGTCTCTGGCGACAGCTCCCACGCCCGAAGAGCCAGGAGGGAAAGCCGTGCCTCGTTGTAAAGCTCTTTGGCAGGCGCTCGCGTGGCCCCACAGCCCGTGGGGCTGCGGGCTTTGCGGCGGCCGTCAGCCTGGGCGCCACCGGCGCCCACGTGGCGCCGCCGCGCCAGCCTGCGAAGCATTTTCCGGTAGGGCCGCGGCTCTGGCGACAGCTCCCACGCCCGAAGAGGCAGGAGGGAAAGCCGTGCCTCGTTGGAAAGCTCTTTGGCAGGCGCTCGCGTGGCCCCACAGCCCGTGGGGCTGCGGGCTTTGCGGCGGCCGTCAGCCTGGGCGACACCGGCGCCCACGTGGTGCCGCCGCGCCAGCCTGCGAAGCATTTTCCGGTAGGGCCGCGGCTCTGGCGACAGCTCCCACGGCCGAAGAGCCAGGAGGGAAAGCCGTGCCTCGTTGGAAAGCTCTTTGGCAGCCGCTCGCGTGGCCCCACAGCCCGTGGGGCTGCGGGCTTTGCGGCAGCCGTCAGCCTCGGCGCCACCGTCGCCCACGTGGCGCCGCCGCGCCAGCCTGCGAAGCATTTTCCGGTAGGGCCGCGTCTCTGGCCACAGCTCCCACGCCCGAAGAGCCAGGAGGGAAAGCCGTGCCTCGTTGGAAAGCTCTTTGGCAGGGGCTCGCGTGGCCCCACAGCCCGTGGGGCTGCGGGCTTTCCGGCGGCCGTCAGCCTGGGCGACACCAGCGCCCACCTGGGGCCGCCGAGCCAGCCTGCGAAGCATTTTCCGGTAGGGCCGCGGCTCTGGCGACAGCTCCCACGCCCGAAGAGCCAGGAGGGAAAGCCGTGCCTCGTTGGAAAGCTCTTTGGCAGCCGCTCGCGTGGCCCCACAGCCCGTGGGGCTGCGGGCTTTGCGGCGGCCGTCAGCCTCGGCGCCACCGGCGCCCACCTTGCGCCGCAGTGCCAGCCTGCGAAGCATTTTCCGGTAGGGCCGCGGCTCTGGCGACAGCTCCCACGCCCGAAGAGCCAGGAGGGAAAGCCGTGCCTCGTTGGAAAGCTCTTTGGCAGCCACTCGCATGGCCCCACAGCCCGTGGGGCTGCGGGCTTTGCGGCAGCCGTCAGCCTCAGTGCCACCGGCGCCCACGTTGCGGCGCCGCGCCAGCCTGCGAAGCATTTTCCGGTAGGGCCGCGTCTCTGGCGACAGCTCCCACGCCCGAAGAGCCAGGAGGGAAAGCCGTGCCTCGTTGGAAAGCTCTTTGGCAGCCGCTCGCGTGGCCCCACAGCCCATGGGGCTGCGGGCTTTCCGGCGGCCGTCAGCCTGGGCGACACCGGCGCCCACGTGGCGCCGCCGCGCCAGCCTGCGAAGCATTTTCCGGTAGGGCCGCGGCTCTGGCGACAGCTCCCACGCCCGAAGAGCCAGGAGGGAAAGCCGTGCCTCGTTGGAAAGCTCTTTGGCAGCCGCTCGCGTGGCCCCACAGCCCGTGGGGCTGCGGGCTTTGCGGCGGCCGTCAGCCTGGGCGACACCGGCGCCCACGTGGCGCCGCAGTGCCAGCCTGCGAAGCATTTTCGGGTAGGGTCATGGCTCTGGCGACAGCTCCCACGCCCGAAGAGGCAGGAGGGAAAGCCGTGCCTCGTTGGAAAGCTCTTTGGCAGCCGCTCGCATGGCCCCACAGCCCATGGGGCTGGGGGCTTTGCGGTAGCCGTCAGCCTCGGCGCCACTGGCACCCACGTTGCGCCGCCGCGGCAGCCTGCGAAGCATTTTCGGGTAGGGCCGCGTCTCTGGCGACAGCTCCCACGCCCGAAGAGCCATGAGGGAAAGCCGTGCCTCGTTGGAAAGCTCTTTGGCAGCCGCTCGCGTGGCCCCACAGCCCGTGGGGCTGCGGGCTTTCTGGCGGCCGTCAGCCTGGGCGACACCGGCGCCCAGGTGGGGCCGCCGCGCCAGCCTGCGAAGCATTTTCCGGTAGGGCCGCGGCTCTGGCGACAGCTCCCACGCCTGAAGAGCCAGGAGGGAAAGCCGTGCCTCGTTGGAAAGCTCTTTGGCAGCCACTCGCGTGGCCCCACAGCCCGTGGGGCTGCGGGCTTTGCGGCAGCCGTCAGCCTCAGCGCCACCGGCGCCCACGTTGCGCCGCAGTGCCAGCCTGCGAAGCATTTTCCGGTAGGGCCGCGGCTCTGGCGACAGCTCCCACGGCCGAAGAGCCAGGAGGGAAAGCCGTGCCTCGTTGGAAAGCTCTTTGGCAGCCGCTCGCGTGGCCCCACAGCCCGTGGGGCTGCGGGCTTTGCGGCAGCCGTCAGCCTCAGCGACACCGGCGCCCACGTTGCGCCACAGCGCCAGCCTGCGAAGCATTTTCCGGTAGGGCCGCGGCTCTGGCGACAGCTCCCACGGCCGAAGAGCCAGGAGGGAAAGCTGTGCCTCGTTGGAAAGCTCTTTGGCAGCCGCTCGCATGGCCCCACAGCCAATGGGGCTGCGGGATTTGCAGTGGCCGTCAGCCTCAGCGCCACCGGCGCTCACGTTGCGCCGCCGCACCAGCCTGCGAAGCATTTTCCGGTAGGGCCGCGTCTCTGGCGACAGCTCCCACGCCTGAAGAGCCAGGAGGGAAAGCCGTGCCTCGTTGGAAAGCTCTTTGGCAGCCGCTCGCATGGCCCCACAGCCCGTGGGGCTGCGGGCTTTGCGGCGGCCGTCAGCCTCAGTGCCACCGGCGCCCACGTTGCGGCGCCGCGCCAGCCTGCGAAGCATTTTCCGGTAGGGCCGCGGCTCTGGCGACAGCTCCTACGCCCGAAGAGCCAGGAGGGAAAGCCGTGCCTCGTTGGAAAGCTCTTTGGCAGCCGCTCGCGTGGCCCCACAGCCCATGGGGCTGCGGGCTTTCTGGCGGCCGTCAGCCTCAGCGCCACCGGCGCCCACGTTGCGCCGCAGTGCCAACCTGCGAAGCATTTTCCGGTAGGGCCGCGGCTCTGGCGACAGCTCCCACGCCCGAAGAGCCAGGAGGGAAAGCCGTGCCTCGTTGGAAAGCTCTTTGGCAGCCGCTCGCGTGGCCCCACAGCCCGTGGGGCTGCGGGCTTTGAGGCAGCCGTCAGCCTCTGCGCCACCGCCGCCCATGTGGCGCCGCCGCGCCAGCCTGCGAAGCATTTTCCGGTAGGGCCGCGTCTCTGGCGACAGCTCCCACGGCCGAAGAGCCAGGAGGGAAAGCCGTGCCTCGTTGGAAAGCTCTTTGGCAGCCGCTCGCGTGGCCCCACAGCCCGTGGGGCTGCGGGCTTTCCGGCGGCCGTCAGCCTGGGCGACACCGGCGCCCACGTGGCGCCGCCGCGCCAGACTGCAAAGCATTTTCGGGTAGGGCCGCGTCTCTGGCGACAGCTCCCACGCCCGAAGAGCCAGGAGGGAAAGCCGTGCCTCGTTGGAAAGCTCTTTGGCAGGGGCTCGCGTGGCCCCACAGCCCGTGGGGCTGCGGGCTTTGCGGCGGCCGTCAGCCTGGGCGACACCAGCGCCCACCTGGGGCCGCCGCGCCAGCCTGCGAAGCATTTTCCGGTAGGGCCGCGGCTCTGGCGACAGCTCCCACGCCCGAAGAGCCAGGAGGGAAAGCCGTGCCTCGTTGGAAAGCTCTTTGGCAGCCGCTCGCGTGGCCCCACAGCCCGTGGGGCTGCGGGCTTTAGGGCGGCCGTCAGCCTCAGCGACACCGGCGCCCACGTGGTGCCGCCGCGCCAGCCTGCAAAGCATTTTCGGGTAGGGCCGCGTCTCTGGCGAGAGCTCCCACGCCCGAAGAGCCAGGAGGGAAAGCCGTGCCTCCTTGGAAAGCTCTTTGGCAGCCGCTCGCGTGGCCCCACAGCCCGTGGGGCTGCGGGCTTTCCGGCGGCCGTCAGCCTGGGCGACACCGGGTCCAGGTGGTGCCGCCGCGCCAGCCTGCGAAGCATTTTCCGGTAGGGCCGCGGCTCTGGCAACAGCTCCCACGCCCGAAGAGGCAGGAGGGAAAGCCGTGCCTCGTTGGAAAGCTCTTTGGCAGGTGCTCGCGTGGCCCCACAGCCCGTGGGGCTGTGGGCTTTGCGGCAGCCGTCAGCCTCGGCGCCACTGGCACCCACGTTGCGCCGCCGCGCCAGCCTGCGAAGCATTTTCCGGTAGGGCCGCGGCTCTGGCGACAGCTCCCACGCCCGAAGAGGCAGGAGGGAAAGCCGTGCCTCGTTGGAAAGCTCTTTGGCAGCCGCTTGCGTGGCCCCACAGCCCGTGGGGCTGTGGGCTTTGCGGCGGCCGTCAGCCTCGGCGCCACCGGCGCCCACCTGGCGCCGCCACGCCAGCCTGCGAAACACTTTCCGGTAGGGCCGCGTCTCTGGCGACAGCTCCCACGCCCGAAGAGCCAGGAGGGAAAGCCGTGCCTCGTTGGAAAGCTCTTTGGCAGCCGCTCGCGTGGCCCCACAGCCCGTGGGGCTGCGGGCTTTGCGGCGGCCGTCAGCCTGGGCGACACCGGCGCCCACGTGGCGCCGCAGTGCCAGCCTGCGAAGCATTTTCCGGTAGGGCCGCGTCTCTGGCGACAGCTCCCACGCCCGAAGAGGCAGGAGGGAAAGCCGTGCCTCGTTGGAAAGCTCTTTGGCAGCCGCTCGCGTGGCCCCACAGCCCGTGGGGCTGCGGGCTTTCTGGCGGCCGTCAGCCTCGGCGCCACCGGCGCCCACGTGGCGCCGCCGCGCCAGCCTGCAAAGCATTTTCCGGTAGGGCCGCGTCTTTGGCGACAGCTCCCACGCCCGAAGAGCCAGGAGGGAAAGCCGTGCCTCGTTGGAAAGCTCTTTGGGAGACGCTCGCGTGGCCCCACAGCCCGTGGGGCTGCGGGCTTTCTGGCGGCCGTCAGCCTGGGCGACACCGGCGCCCAGGTGGGGCCGCCGCGCCAGCCTGCGAAGCATTTTCCGGTAGGGCCGCGTCTCTGGCGACAGCTCCCACGCCCGAAGAGCCAGGTGGGAAAGCCGTGCCTCGTTGGAAAGCTCTTTGGCAGCCGCTCGCGTGGCCCCACAGCCCGTGGGGCTGCGGGCTTTGCGGCGGCCGTCTGCCTCGGCGCCACCGGCGCCCACGTTGCGCCGCCGCACCAGGCTGCGAAGCATTTTCCGGTAGGGCCGCGTCTCTGGCGACAGCTCCCACGCCCGAAGAGCCAGGAGGGAAAGCCGTGCCTCGTTGGAAAGCTCTTTGGCAGCCGCTCGCGTGGCCCCACAGCCCGTGGGGCTGCGGGCTTTGTGGTGGCCGTCAGCCTGGGCGCCACCGGCACCCAGGTGGCGCCACCGCGCCAGCCTGCGAAGCATTTTCCGGTAGGGCCACGGCTCTGGCGACAGCTCGCACGCCCGAAGAGGCAGGAGGGAAAGCCGTGCCTCGTTGGAAAGCTCTTTGGCAGCCGCTCGCATGGCCCCACAGCCCATGGGGCTGGGGGCTTTGCGGTAGCCGTCAGCCTCGGCGCCACTGGCACCCACGTTGCGCCGCCGCGCCAGCCTGCGAAGCATTTTCGGGTAGGGCCGCGTCTCTGGCGACAGCTCACACGCCCGAAGAGCCATGAGGGAAAGCCGTGCCTCGTTGGAAAGCTCTTTGGCAGCCGCTCGCGTGGCCCCACAGCCCGTGGGGCTGCGGGCTTTCTGGCGGGCGTCAGCCTGGGCGACACCGGCGCCCAGGTGGGGCCGCCGCGCCAGCCTGCGAAGCATTTTCCGGTAGGGCCGCGGCTCTGGCGACAGCTCCCACGCCTGAAGAGCCAGGAGGGAAAGTCGTGCCTCGTTGGAAAGCTCTTTGGCAGCCGCTCGCGTGGCCCCACAGCCCGTGGGGCTGCGGGCTTTGCGGCAGCCGTCAGCCTCAGCGCCACCGGCGCCCACGTTGCGCCGCAGTGCCAGCCTGCGAAGCATTTTCCGGTAGGGCCGCGGCTCTGGCGACAGCTCCCACGCCCGAAGAGCCAGGAGGGAAAGCCGTGCCTCGTTGGAAAGCTCTTTGGCAGCCGCTCGCGTGGCCCCACAGCCCGTGGGGCTGCGGGCTTTAGGGCGGCCGTCAGCCTCAGCGACACCGGCGCCCACGTGGTGCCGCCGCGCCAGCCTGCAAAGCATTTTCGGGTAGGGCCGCGTCTCTGGCGAGAGCTCCCACGCCCGAAGAGCCAGGAGGGAAAGCCGTGCCTCGTTGGAAAGCTCTTTGGCAGCCGCTCGGGTGGCCCCACAGCCCGTGGGGCTGCGGGCTTTCCGGCGGCCGTCAGCCTGGGCGACACCGGGTCCAGGTGGTGCCGCCGCGCCAGCCTGCGAAGAATTTTCCGGTAGGGCCGCGGCTCTGGCAACAGCTCCCACGCCCGAAGAGGCAGGAGGGAAAGCCGTGCCTCGTTGGAAAGCTCTTTGGCAGGTGCTCGCGTGGCCCCACAGCCCGTGGGGCTGTGGGCTTTGCGGCAGCCGTCAGCCTCGGCGCCACTGGCACCCACGTTGCGCCGCCGTGCCAGCCTGCGAAGCATTTTCCGGTAGGGCCGCGGCTCTGGCGACAGCTCCCACGCCCGAAGAGGCAGGAGGGAAAGCCGTGCCTCGTTGGAAAGCTCTTTGGCAGCCGCTTGCGTGGCCCCACAGCCCGTGGGGCTGTGGGCTTTGCGGCGGCCGTCAGCCTCGGCGCCACCGGCGCCCACCTGGCGCCGCCGCGCCAGCCTGCGAAACGCTTTCCGGTAGGGCCGCGTCTCTGGCGACAGCTCCCACGCCCGAAGAGCCAGGAGGGAAAGCCGTGCCTCGTTGGAAAGCTCTTTGGCAGCCGCTCGCGTGGCCCCACAGCCCGTGGGGCTGCGGGCTTTGCGGCGGCCGTCAGCCTGGGCGACACCGGCGCCCACGTGGCGCCGCAGTGCCAGCCTGCGAAGCATTTTCCGGTAGGGCCGCGTCTCTGGCGACAGCTCCCACGCCCGAAGAGGCAGGAGGGAAAGCCGTGCCTCGTTGGAAAGCTCTTTGGCAGCCGCTCGCGTGGCCCCACAGCCCGTGGGGCTGCGGGCTTTCTGGCGGCCGTCAGCCTCGGCGCCACCGGCGCCCACGTGGCGCCGCCGCGCCAGCCTGCAAAGCATTTTCCGGTAGGGCCGCGTCTTTGGCGACAGCTCCCACGCCCGAAGAGCCAGGAGGGAAAGCCGTGCCTCGTTGGAAAGCTCTTTGGGAGACGCTCGCGTGGCCCCACAGCCCGTGGGGCTGCGGGCTTTCTGGCGGCCGTCAGCCTGGGCGACACCGGCGCCCAGGTGGGGCCGCCGCGCCAGCCTGCGAAGCATTTTCCGGTAGGGCCGCGTCTCTGGCGACAGCTCCCACGCCCGAAGAGCCAGGTGGGAAAGCCGTGCCTCGTTGGAAAGCTCTTTGGCAGCCGCTCGCGTGGCCCCACAGCCCGTGGGGCTGTGGGCTTTGCGGCGGCCGTCTGCCTCGGCGCCACCGGCGCCCACGTTGCGCCGCCGCACCAGGCTGCGAAGCATTTTCCGGTAGGGCCGCGGCTCTGGCGACAGCTCCCACGCCCGAAGAGGCAGGAGGGAAAGCCGTGCCTCGTTGGAAAGCTCTTTGGCAGCCGCTCGCGTGGCCCCACAGCCCGTGGGGCTGCGGGCTTTGTGGTGGCCGTCAGCCTGGGCGCCACCGGCACCCAGGTGGCGCCACTGCGCCAGCCTGCGAAGCATTTTCCGGTAGGGCCACGGCTCTGGCGACAGCTCCCACGCCCGAAGAGCCAGGAGGGAAAGCCGTGCCTCGTTGGAAAGCTCTTTGGCAGCCGCTCGCATGGCCCCACAGCCCATGGGGCTGGGGGCTTTGCGGTAGCCGTCAGCCTCGGCGCCACTGGCACCCACGTTGCGCCGCCGCGCCAGCCTGCGAAGCATTTTCGGGTAGGGCCGCGTCTCTGGCGACAGCTCACACGCCCGAAGAGCCATGAGGGAAAGCCGTGCCTCGTTGGAAAGCTCTTTGGCAGCCGCTCGCGTGGCCCCACAGCCCGTGGGGCTGCGGGCTTTCTGGCGGGCGTCAGCCTGGGCGACACCGGCGCCCAGGTGGGGCCGCCGCGCCAGCCTGCGAAGCATTTTCCGGTAGGGCCGCGTCTCTGGCGACAGCTCCCACGCCTGAAGAGCCAGGAGGGAAAGTCGTGCCTCGTTGGAAAGCTCTTTGGCAGGCGCTCGCGTGGCCCCACAGCCCGTGGGGCTGCGGGCTTTGCGGCAGCCGTCAGCCTCAGCGCCACCGGCGCCCACGTTGCGCCGCAGTGCCAGCCTGCGAAGCATTTTCCGGTAGGGCCGCGTCTCTGGCGACAGCTCCCACGCCCGAAGAGCCAGGAGGGAAAGCCGTGCCTCGTTGGAAAGCTCTTTGGCAGCCGCTCGCGTGGACCCACAGCCCGTGGGGTTGCGGGCTTTGCGGCAGCCGTCAGCCTCAGCGCCACCGGCGCCCACGTTGCGCCGCAGCGCCAGCCTGCGAAGCATTTTCCGGTAGGGCCGCGGCTCTGGCGACAGCTCCCACGGCCGAAGAGCCAGGAGGGAAAGCTGTGCCTCGTTGGAAAGCTCTTTGGCAGCCGCTCGCATGGCCCCACAGCCCGTGGGGCTGCGGGATTTGCAGTGGCCGTCAGCCTGGGCGCCACCGGCGCCCACGTTGCGCCGCCGCACCAGCCTGCGAAGCATTTTCCGGTAGGGCCGCGTCTCTGGCGACAGCTCCCACGCCCGAAGAGCCAGGAGGGAAAGCCGTGCCTCGTTGGAAAGCTCTTTGGCAGCCGCTCGCGTGGCCCCACAGCCCGTGGGGCTGCGGGCTTTGCAGCGGCCGTCAGCCTCAGTGCCACCGGCGCCCAAGTTGCGCCGCAGTGCCAGCCTGCGAAGCATTTTCTGGTAGGGCCGCGGCTCTGGCGACAGCTCCCACGCCCGAAGAGCCAGGAGGGAAAGCCGTGCCTCGTTGGAAAGCTCTTTGGCAGCCGCTCGCGTGGCCCCACAGCCCGTGGGGCTGCGGGCTTTGCGGCGGCCGTCAGCCTCGGCGGCAGCGGCGCCCACGTGGCCCCGCCGCACCAGCCTGCGAAGCATTTTCTGGTAGGGCCGCGTCTCTGGCGACAGCTCCCACGCCCGAAGAGCCAGGAGGGAAAGCCGTGCCTCGTTGGAAAGCTCTTTGGAAGCCGCTCGCGTGGCCCCACAGCGCGTGGGTCTGCGGGCTTTCTGGCGGCCGTCAGCCTGGGCGAAACCGGCGCCCAGGTGGGGCCGCCGCGCCAGCCTGCGAAGCATTTTCGGGTAGGGCCGCGGCTCTGGCGACAGCTCCCACGCCCGAAGAGCCAGGAGGGAAAGCCGTGCCTCGTTGGAAAGCTCTTTGGCAGCCGCTCGCGTGGCCCCACAGCCCATGGGGCTGCGGGCTTTGCGGCGGCCGTCTGCCTCAGCGCCACCTGCGCCCACGTTGCGCCGCAGCGCAAGCCTGCGAAGCATTTTCCGGTAGGGCCGCGGCTCTGGCGACAGCTCCCACGCCCGAAGAGCCAGGAGGGAAAGCCGTGCCTCGTTGGAAAGCTCTTTGGCAGCCGCTCGCGTGGCCCCACAGCCCGTGGGGCTGCGGGCTTTGTGGCGGCCGTCAGCCTCGGCGCCACCGGCGCCCACGTGGCGCCGCCGCGCCAGCCTGCGAAGCATTTTCCGGTAGGGCCGTGGCTCTGGCTACAGCTCCCACGCCCGAAGAGCTAGGAGGGAAAGCCGTGCCTCGTTGGAAAGCTCTTTGGCAGCCGCTCGCGTGGCCCCACAGCCTGTGGGGCTGCGGGCTTTGCGGCGGCCGTCAGCCTCGGCGCCACCAGCGCCCACGTGGCGCCGCCGCGCCAGCCTGTGAAGCATTTTCCGGTAGGGCCGCGTCTCTGGCGACAGCTCCCACGCCCGAAGAGCCAGGAGGGAAAGCCGTGCCTCGTTGGAAAGCTCTTTGGAAGCCGCTCGCGTGGCCCCACAGCCCGTGGGGCTGCGGGCTTTCTGGCGGCCGTCAGCCTCGGCGCCACCGGCGCCCACATGGCGCCGCCGCGCCAGCCTGCGAAGCATTTTCCGGTAGGGCCGCGTCTCTGGCGACAGCTCCCACGCCCGAAGAGCCAGGAGGGAAAGCCGTGCCTCGTTGGAAAGCTCTTTGGGAGCCGCTCGCGTGGCCCCACAGCGCGTGGGGCTGCGGGCTTTCTGGCGGCCGTGAGCCTGGGCGAAACCGGCGCCCAGGTGGGGCCGCCGCGCCAGCCTGCGAAGCATTTTCCGGTAGGGCCGCGTCTCTGGCGACAGCTCCCACGCCCGAAGAGCCAGGAGGGAAAGCCGTGCCTCGTTGGAAAGCTCTTTGGCAGCCGCTCGCGTGGCCCCACAGCCCGTGGGGCTGCGGGCTTTGTGGTGGCCGTCAGCCTGGGCGCCACCGGCACCCAGGTGGCGCCACCGCGCCAGCCTGCGAAGCATTTTCCGGTAGGGCCACGGCTCTGGCGACAGCTCCCACGCCCGAAGAGCCAGGAGGGAAAGCCGTGCCTCGTTGGAAAGCTCTTTGGCAGCCGCTCGCATGGCCCCACAGCCCATGGGGCTGGGGGCTTTGCGGTAGCCGTCAGCCTCGGCGCCACTGGCACCCACGTTGCGCCGCCGCGCCAGCCTGCGAAGCATTTGCGGGTAGGGCCGCGTCTCTGGCGACAGCTCCCATGCCCGAAGAGCCATGAGGGAAAGCCGTGCCTCGTTGGAAAGCTCTTTGGCAGCCGCTCGCGTGGCCCCACAGCCCGTGGGGCTGCGGGCTTTCTGGCGGGCGTCAGCCTGGGCGACACCGGCGCCCAGGTGGGGCCGCCGCGCCAGCCTGCGAAGCATTTTCCGGTAGGGCCGCGGCTCTGGCGACAGCTCCCACGCCTGAAGAGCCAGGAGGGAAAGTCGTGCCTCGTTGGAAAGCTCTTTGGCAGCCACTCGCGTGGCCCCACAGCCCGTGGGGCTGCGGGCTTTGCGGCACCCGTCAGCCTCAGCGCCACCGGCGCCCACGTTGCGCCGCAGTGCCAGCCTGCGAAGCATTTTCCGGTAGGGCCACGTCTCTGGCGACAGCTCCCACGGCCGAAGAGCCAGGAGGGAAAGCCGTGCCTCGTTGGAAAGCTCTTTGGCAGCCGCTCGCGTGGACCCACAGCCCGTGGGGTTGCGGGCTTTGCGGCAGCCGTCAGCCTCAGCGCCACCGGCGCCCATGTTGCGCCGCAGCGCCAGCCTGCGAAGCATTTTCGGGTAGGGCCGCGGCTCTGGCGACAGCTCCCACGCCCGAAGAGCCAGGAGGGAAAGCCGTGCCTCGTTGGAAAGCTCTTTGGCAGCCGCTCGCGTGGCCCCACAGCCCGTGGGGCTGCGGGCTTTGCGGCGGCCGTCAGCCTCGGCGGCAGCGGCGCCCACGTGGCCCCGCCGCACCAGCCTGCGAAGCATTTTCCGGTAGGGCCGCGTCTCTGGCGACAGCTCCCACGCCCGAAGAGCCAGGAGGGAAAGCCGTGCCTCGTTGGAAAGCTCTTTGGAAGCCGCTCGCGTGGCCCCACAGCCCGTGGGGCTGCGGGCTTTCTGGCGGCCGTCAGCCTCGGCGCCACCGGCGCCCAGGTGGGGCCGCCGCGCCAGCCTGCGAAGCATTTTCCGGTAGGGCCGCGTCTCTGGCGACAGCTCCCACGCCCGAAGAGCCAGGAGGGAAAGCCGTGCCTCGTTGGAAAGCTCTTTGGCAGCCGCTCGCGTGGACCCACAGCCCGTGGGGTTGCGGGCTTTGCGGCAGCCGTCAGCCTCAGCGCCACCGGCGCCCACGTTGCGCCGCAGCGCCAGCCTGCGAAGCATTTTCCGGTAGGGCCGCGGCTCTGGCGACAGCTCCCACGGCCGAAGAGCCAGGAGGGAAAGCTGTGCCTCGTTGGAAAGCTCTTTGGCAGCCGCTCGCGTGGCCCCACAGCCCATGGGGCTGCGGGATTTGCAGTGGCCGTCAGCCTCGGCGCCACCGGCGCCCACATTGCGCCGCCGCACCAGCCTGCGAAGCATTTTCCGGTAGGGCCGCGTCTCTGGCGACAGCTCCCACGCCCGAAGAGCCAGGAGGGAAAGCCGTGCCTCGTTGGAAAGCTCTTTGGCAGCCGCTCGCATGGCCCCACAGCCCGTGGGGCTGCGGGCTTTGCGGCAGCCGTCAGCCTCAGTGCCACCGGCGCCCACGTTGCGCCGCAGTGCCAGCCTGCGAAGCATTTTCCGGTAGGGCCGCGGCTCTGGCGACAGCTCCCACGCCCAAAGAGCCAGGAGGGAAAGCCGTGCCTCGTTGGAAAGCTCTTTGGCAGGCGCTCGCGTGGCCCCACAGCCCGTGGGGCTGCGGGCTTTGCGGCGGCCGTCAGCCTCGGCGCCAGCGGCGCCCACGTGGCCCCGCCGCGCCAGCCTGCGAAGCATTTTCGGGTAGGGCCGGGGCCTTGGCGACAGCTCCCACGCCCGAAGAGCCAGGAGGGAAAGCCGTGCCTCGTTGGAAAGCTCTTTGGAAGCCGCTCGCGTGGCCCCACAGCCCGTGGGGCTGCGGGCTTTCTGGCGGCCGTCAGCCTGGGCGAAACCGGCGCCCAGGTGGGGCCGCCGCGCCAGCCTGCGAAGCATTTTCCGGTAGGGCCGCGTCTCTGGCGACAGCTCCCACGGCCGAAGAGCCAGGAGGGAAAGCTGTGCCTCGTTGGAAAGCTCTTTGGCAGCCGCTCGCGTGGCCCCACAGCCCGTGGGGCTGCGGGCTTTGCGGCGGCCGTCAGCCTCGGCGCCACCGGCGCCCAGGTGGGGCCGCCGCGCCAGCCTGCGAAGCATTTTCCGGTAGGGCCGCGGCTCTGGCGACAGCTCCCACGCCCGAAGAGCCAGGAGGGAAAGCCGTGCCTCGTTGGAAAGCTCTTTGGAAGCCGCTCGCGTGGCCCCACAGCCCGTGGGGCTGCGGGCTTTGCGGCGGCCTTTAGCCTCAGCGCCACCAGCGCCCACGTTGCACCGCAGCGCAAGCCTTCGAAGCATTTTCCGGTAGGGCCGTGGCTCTGGCTACAGCTCCCACGCCCGAAGAGCCAGGAGGGAAAGCCGTGCCTCGTTGGAAAGCTCTTTGGCAGCCGCTCGCGTGGCCCCACAGCCTGTGGGGCTGCGGGCTTTGCGGCGGCCGTCAGCCTCGGCGCCACCAGCGCCCACGTGGCGCCGCCGCGCCAGCCTGTGAAGCATTTTCCGGTAGGGCCGCGTCTCTGGCGACAGCTCCCACGCCCGAAGAGCCAGGAGGGAAAGCCGTGCCTCGTTGGAAAGCTCTTTGGAAGCCGCTCGCGTGGCCCCACAGCTCGTGGGGCTGCGGGCTTTCTGGCCGCCGTCAGTCTCGGTGCCACCGGCGCCCACGTGGCGCCGCCGCGCCAGCCTGCGAAGCATTTTCCGGTAGGGCCGTGTCTCTGGCGACAGCTCCCACGCCCGAAGAGCCAGGAGGGAAAGCCGTGCCTCGTTGGAAAGCTCTTTGGCAGCCGCTCGCGTGGGCCCACAGCCCGTGGGGCTGCGGGCTTTCCGGCGGCCGTCAGCCTCGGCGACACCGGCGCCCATGTTGCGCCGCAGCGCCAGCCTGCGAAGCATTTTCGGGTAGGGCCGCGGCTCTGGCGACAGCTCCCACGCCCGAAGAGCCAGGAGGGAAAGCTGTGCCTCGTTGGAAAGCTCTTTGGCAGCCGCTCGCGTGGCCCCACAGCCCGTGGGGCTGCGGGCTTTGCAGTGGCCGTCAGCCTCGGCGCCACCGGCGCCCACATTGCGCCGCCGCACCAGCCTGCGACGCATTTTCCGGTAGGGCCGCGTCTCTGGCGACAGCTCCCACGCCCGAAGAGCCAGGAGGGAAAGCCGTGCCTCGTTGGAAAGCTCTTTGGCAGCCGCTCGCATGGTCCCACAGCCTGTGGGGCTGCGGGCTTTGCGGCAGCCGTCAGCCTCAGTGCCACCGGCGCCCACGTTGCGCCGCAGTGCCAGCCTGCGAAGCATTTTCCGGTAGGGCCGCGGCTCTGGCGACAGCTCCCACGCCCAAAGAGCCAGGAGGGAAAGCCGTGCCTCGTTGGAAAGCTCTTTGGCAGCCGCTCGCGTGGCCCCACAGCCCGTGGGGCTGCGGGCTTTGCGGCGGCCATCAGCCTCGGCGCCAGCGGCGCCCACGTGGCGCCGCCGCGCCAGCCTGCGAAGCATTTTCCGGTAGGGCCGCGTCTCTGGCGACAGCTCCCACGCCCGAAGAGCCAGGAGGGAAAGCCGTGCCTCGTTGGAAAGCTCTTTGGGAGCCGCTCGCGTGGCCCCACAGCGCGTGGGGCTGCGGGCTTTCTGGCGGCCGTCAGCCTGGGCGAAACCGGCGCCCAGGTGGGGCCGCCGCGCCAGCCTGCGAAGCATTTTCCGGTAGGGCCGCGTCTCTGGCGACAGCTCCCACGCCCGAAGAGCCAGGAGGGAAAGCCGTGCCTCGTTGGAAAGCTCTTTGGCAGCCGCTCGCGTGGCCCCACAGCCCGTGGGGCTGCGGGCTTTGCGGCGGCCGTCAGCCTCGGCGCCACCGGCGCCCAGGTGGGGCCGCCGCGCCAGCCTGCGAAGCATTTTCCGGTAGGGCCGCGTCTCTGGTGACAGCTCCCACGCCCGAAGAGGCAGGAGGGAAAGCCGTGCCTCGTTGGAAAGCTCTTTGGCAGCCGCTCGCGTGGCCCCACAGCCCGTGGGGCTGCGGGCTTTCTGGCGGCCATCAGCCTCGGCGCCACCGGCGCCCACGTGGCGCCGCCGCGCCAGCCTGCGAAGCATTTTCCGGTAGGGCCGCGTCTCTGGCGACAGCTCCCACGCCCGAAGAGCCAGGAGGGAAAGCCGTGCCTCGTTGGAAAGCTCTTTGGGAGCCGCTCGCGTGGCCCCACAGCCCGTGGGGCTGCGGGCTTTCTGGCGGCCGTCAGCCTGGGCGACACCGGCGCCCAGGTGGGGCCGCCGCGCCAGCCTGCGAAGCATTTTCCGGTAGGGCCGCGTCTCTGGCGACAGCTCCCACGGCTGAAGAGGCAGGAGGGAAAGCCGTGCCTCGTTGGAAAGCTCTTTGGGAGCCGCTCGCGTGGCCCAACAGCCCATGGGGCTGCGGGCTTTCTGGCGGGCGTCAGCCTGGGCGACACCGGCGCCCAGGTGGGGCCGCCGCGCCAGCCTGCGAAGCATTTTCCGGTAGGGCTGCGGCTCTGGCGACAGCTCCCACGCCCGAAGAGGCAGGAGGGAAAGCCGTGCCTCGTTGGAAAGCTCTTTGGCAGCTGCTCGCGTGGCCCCACAGCCCGTGGGGCTGCGGGCTTTGCGGCGGCCGTCAGCCTCGGTGCCACCGGCGCCCACGTGGCGCCGCCGCGCCAGCCTGCGAAGCATTTTCCGGTAGGGCCGCGTCTCTGGCGACAGCTCCCACGCCCGAAGAGCCAGGAGGGAAAGCCGTGCCTCGTTGGAAAGCTCTTTGGCAGCCGCTCGCGTGGCCCCACAGCCCGTGGGGCTGCGGGCTTTCTGGCGGCCGTCAGCCTCGGCACCACCGGCGCCCACGTGGCGCCGCCGCGCCAGCCTGCAAAGCATTTTCGGGTAGGGCTGCGTCTCTGGCGACAGCTCCCACGCCCGAAGAGCCAGGAGGGAAAGCCGTGCCTCGTTGGAAAGCTCTTTGGCAGCCGCTCGCGTGGCCCCACAGCCCGTGGGGCTGCGGGCTTTCTGGCGGCCGTCAGCCTGGGCGACACCGGCGCCCAGGTGGGGCCGCCGCGCCAGCCTGCGAAGCATTTTCCGGTAGGGCCGTGTCTTTGGCGACAGCTCCCACGCCCGAAGAGCCAGGTGGGAAAGCCGTGCCTCGTTGGAAAGCTCTTTGGCAGCCACTCGCGTGGCCCCACAGCCCGTGGGGCTGCGGGCTTTGCGGTGGCCGTCTGCCTCGGCGCCACCGGCGCCCACGTTGCGCCGCCGCACCAGGCTGCGAAGCATTTTCCGGTAGGGCCGCGTCTCTGGCGACAGCTCCCACGCCCGAAGAGCCAGGAGGGAAAGCCGTGCCTCGTTGGAAAGCTCTTTGGCAGCCGCTCGCGTGGCCCCACAGCCCGTGGGGCTGCGGGCTTTGTGGTGGCCGTCAGCCTGGGCGCCACCGGCACCCACGTGGCGCCACCGCGCCAGCCTGCGAAGCATTTTCCGGTAGGGCCACGGCTCTGGCCACAGCTCCCACGCGCGAAGAGCCAGGAGGGAAAGCCGTGCCTCGTTGGAAAGCTCTTTGGCAGCCTCTCGCATAGCCCCACAGCCCGTGGGGCTGGGGGCTTTGCGGTAGCCATCAGCCTCGGCGCCACTGGCACCCACGTTGCGCCGCCGCGCCAGCCTGCGAAGCATTTTCCGGTAGGGCCGCGTCTCTGGCGACAGCTCCCACGCCCGAAGAGCCAGGAGGGAAAGCCGTGCCTCGTTGGAAAGCTCTTTGGCAGCCACTCGCGTGGCCCCACAGCGCGTGGGGCTGCGGGCTTTGCGGCGGCCGTCAGCCTCGGCGCCACCGGCGCCCACGTGAGGCCGCTGCGCCAGCCTGCGAAGCATTTTCCGGTAGGGCCGTGGCTCTGGCCACAGCTCCCACGCCCGAAGAGCCAGGAGGGAAAGCCGTGCCTCGTTGGAAAGCTCTTTGGCAGCCGCTCGCGTGGCCCCACAGCCCGTGGGGCTGCGGGCTTTGCGGCGGCCGTCAGCCTCGGCGCCACCGGCGCCCACGTTGCGCCGCCGCGCCAGCCTGCAAAGCATTTTCGGGTAGGGCCGCGTCTCTGGCGACAGCTCCCACGCCCGAAGAGCCAGGAGGGAAAGCCGTGCCTCGTTGGAAAGCTCTTTGGCAGCCGCTCGCGTGGCCCCACAGCCCGTGGGGCTGCGGGCTTTCCGGCGGCCGTCAGCCTGGGCGACACCGGCGCCCACGTGGCGCCGCAGTGCTAGCCTGCGAAGCATTTTCGGGTAGGGTCACGGCTCTGGCGACAGCTCCCACGGCCGAAGAGCCAGGAGGGAAAGCCGTGCCTCGTTGGAAAGCTCTTTGGCAGCCGCTCGCGTGGGCCCACAGCCCGTGGGGCTGCGGGCTTTCCGGCGGCCGTCAGCCTGGGCGACACCGGCGCCCAGGTGGGGCCGCTGCGCCAGCCTGCGAAGCATTTTCCGGTAGGGCCGCGGCTCTGGCGACAGCTCCCACGCCCGAAGAGCCAGGAGGGAAAGCCGTGCCTCGTTGGAAAGCTCTTTGGCAGCCACTCGCGTGGCCCCACAGCCCGTGGGGCTGCGGGCTTTGCGGCGGCCGTCAGCCTCGGCGCCACCGGCGCCCACGTGAGGCCGCTGCGCCAGCCTGCGAAGCATTTTCCGGTAGGGCCGCGGCTCTGGCGACAGCTCCCACGCCCGAAGAGCCAGGAGGGAAAGCCGTGCCTCGTTGGAAAACACTTTGGCAGCCGCTCGCGTGGCCCCACAGCCCATGGGGCTGCGGGCTTTGCGGCGGCCGTTAGCCTCAGCGCCACCGGCGCCCACGTTGCACCGCAGCGCAAGCCTGCGAAGCATTTTCCGGTAGGGCCGTGGCTCTGGCTACAGCTCCCACGCCTGAAGAGCCAGGAGGGAAAGCCGTGCCTCGTTGGAAAGCTCTTTGGCAGCCGCTCGCGTGGCCCCACAGCCTGTGAAGCTGCGAGCTTTGCGGCGGCCGTCAGTCTGGGCGCCACCAGCGCCCACGTGGCGCCGCCGCACCAGCCTGTGAAGCATTTTCCGGTAGGGCCGCGGCTCTGGCGACAGCTCCCACGCCCGAAGAGCCAGGAGGGAAAGCCGTGCCTCGTTGGAAAGCTCTTTGGAAGCCGCTCGCGTGGCCCCACAGCCCGTGGGGCTGCGGGCTTTCTGGAGGCCGTCAGCCTCGGCGCCACCGGCGCCCACGTTGCACCGCCGCGCCAGCCTGCGAAGCATTTTCCGGTAGGGCCGCGTCTCTGGCGACAGCTCCCACACGCGAAGAGCCAGGAGGGAAAGCCGTGCCTCGTTGGAAAGCTCTTTGGGAGCCGCTCGCGAGGCCCCACAGCGCGTGGGGCTGCGGGCTTTCTGGCGGCCGTCAGCCTGGGCGAAACCGGCGCCCAGGTGGGGCCGCCGCGCCAGCCTGCGAAGCATTTTCCGGTAGGGCCGCGGCTCTGGCGACAGCTCCCACGCCCGAAGAGCCAGGAGGGAAAGCCGTGCCTCGTTGGAAAGCTCTTTGGCAGCCGCTCGCGTGGCCCCACAGCCCGTGGGGCTGCGGGCTTTGCGGCGGCCGTCTGCCTCAGCGCCACCGGCGCCCACGTTGCGCCGCAGCGCAAGCCTGCGAAGCATTTTCCGGTAGGGCCGCGGCTCTGGCGACAGCTCCCACGCCCGAAGAGGCAGGAGGGAAAGCCGTGCCTCGTTGGAAAGCTCTTTGGCAGCCGCTCGCGTGGCCCCACAGCCCGTGGGGCTGTGGGCTTTGCGGCGGCCGTCAGCCTCGGCGCCACCGGCGCCCACGTGGCGCCGCCGCGCCAGCCTGCGAAGCATTTTCCGGTAGGGCCGCGGCTCTGGCGACAGCTCCCACGCCCGAAGAGCCAGGAGGGAAAGCCGTGCCTCGTTGGAAAGCTCTTTGGCAGCCGCTCGCGTGGCCCCACAGCCCGTGGGGCTGCGGGCTTTGCGGCGGCCGTCAGCCTCGGCACCACCGGTGCCCACGTGGCGCCGCCGCGCCAGCCTGCGAAGCATTTTCCGGTAGGGCCGCGTCTCTGGCGACAGCTCCCACGCCCGAAGAGCCAGGAGGGAAAGCCGTGCCTCGTTGGAAAGCTCTTTGGCAGCCGCTCGCGTGGCCCCACAGCCCGTGGGGCTGCGGGCTTTGCGGCAGCCGTCAGCCTCAGCGCCACCGGCGCCCAGGTGGGGCCGCCGCGCCAGCCTGCGAAGCATTTTCCGGTAGGGCCGCGGCTCTGGCAACAGCTCCCACGCCCGAAGAGGCAGGAGGGAAAGCCGTGCCTCGTTGGAAAGCTCTTTGGCAGCCGCTCGCGTGGCCCCACAGCCCGTGGGGCTGCGGGCTTTCCGGTGGCCGTCAGCATGGGCGACACCGGGGCCCAGGTGGTGCCGCCGCGCCAGCCTGCGAAGCATTTTCCGGTAGGGCCGCGGCTCTGGCAACAGCTCCCACGCCCGAAGAGCCAGGAGGGAAAGCCGTGCCTCGTTGGAAAGCTCTTTGGCAGCCGCTCGCGTGGCCCCACAGCGCGTGGGGCTGTGGGCTTTGCGGCGGCCGTCAGCCTCGGCGCCACCGTCGCCCAGGTGGGGCCGCCGCGCCAGCCTGCGAAGCATTTTCCGGTAGGGCCGCGGCTCTGGCGACAGCTCCCACGCCCGAAGAGGCAGGAGGGAAAGCCGTGCCTCGTTGGAAAGCTCTTTGGCAGCCGCTCGCGTGGGCCCACAGCCCGTGGGGCTGCGGGCTTTGCGGCGGCCGTCAGCCTGGGCGACACCGGCGCCCACGTGGCGCCGCAGTGCCAGCCTGCGAAGCATTTTCGGGTAGGGTCACGGCTCTGGCGACAGCTCCCACGGCCGAAGAGGCAGGAGGGAAAGCCGTGCCTCGTTGGAAAGCTCTTTGGCAGCCGCTCGCGTGGCCCCACAGCCCGTGGGGCTGCGGGCTTTCCGGCGGCCGTCAGCCTCGGCAACACCGGCGCCCAGGGGGGGCCGCCGCGCCAGCCTGCGAAGCATTTTCCGATAGGGCCGCGGCTCTGGCGACAGCTCCCACGCCCGAAGAGCCAGGAGGGAAAGCCGTGCCTCGTTGGAAAGCTCTTTGGCAGCCGCTCGCGTGGCCCCACAGCCCGTGGGGCTGCGGGCTTTGCGGCGGCCGTCAGCCTCAGCGCCACCGGTGCCCACGTTGCGCCGCAGCACCAGCCTGCGAAGCATTTTCCGGTAGGGCCGCGGCTCTGGCGACAGCTCCCACGCCCGAAGAGCCAGGAGGGAAAGCCGTGCCTCGTTGGAAAGCTCTTTGGCAGCCGCTCGCGTGGCCCCACAGCCCGTGGGGCTGCGGGCTTTCCGGCGGCCGTCAGCCTCGGTGCCACCGGCGCCCACGTGGCGCCGCCGCGCCAGCCTGCGAAGCATTTTCCGGTAGGGCCGCGTCTCTGGCGACAGCTCCCACGCCCGAAGAGCCAGGAGGGAAAGCCGTGCCTCGTTGGAAAGCTCTTTGGCAGCCGCTCGCGTGGCCCCACAGCCCGTGGGGCTGTGGGCTTTCTGGCGGCCGTCAGCCTCGGCGCCACCGGCGCCCACGTGGCGCCGCCGCGCCAGCCTGCAAAGCATTTTCCGGTAGGGCCGCGTCTCTGGCGACAGCTCCCACGCCCGAAGAGCCAGGAGGGAAAGCCGTGCCTCGTTGGAAAGCTCTTTGGGAGCCGCTCGCGTGGCCCCACAGCCCGTGGGGCTGCGGGCTTTCTGGCGGCCGTCAGCCTGGGCGACACCGGCGCCCAGGTGGGGCCGCCGCGCCAGCCTGCGAAGCATTTTCCGGTAGGGCCGTGTCTTTGGCGACAGCTCCCACGCCCGAAGAGCCAGGTGGGAAAGCCGTGCCTCGTTGGAAAGCTCTTTGGCAGCCGCTCGCGTGGCCCCACAGCCCGTGGGGCTGCGGGCTTTGCGGCGGCCGTCTGCCTCGGCGCCACCGGCGCCCACGTTGCGCCGCCGCACCAGCCTGCGAAGCATTTTCCGGTAGGGCCGCGTCTCTGGAGACAGCTCCCACGCCCGAAGAGCCAGGAGGGAAAGCCGTGCCTCGTTGGAAAGCTCTTTGGCAGCCGCTCGCGTGGCCCCACAGCCCGTGGGGCTGCGGGCTTTGTGGTGGCCGTCAGCCTGGGCGCCACCGGCACCCACGTGGCGCCACCGCGCCAGCCTGCGAAGCATTTTCCGGTAGGGCCACGGCTCTGGCGACAGCTCCCACGCGCGAAGAGCCAGGAGGGAAAGCCGTGCCTCGTTGGAAAGCTCTTTGGCAGCCGCTCGCATGGCCCCACAGCCCGTGGGGCTGCGGGCTTTGCGGTAGCCGTCAGCCTCGGCGCCACTGGCACCCACGTTGCGCCGCCGCGCCAGCCTGCGAAGCATTTTCCGGTAGGGCCGCGTCTCTGGCGACAGCTCCCACGCCCGAAGAGCCAGGAGGGAAAGCCGTGCCTCGTTGGAAAGCTCTTTGGCAGCCGCTCGCGTGGCCCCACAGCCCGTGGGGCTGCGGGCTTTCTGGCGGCCGTCAGCCTGGGCGACACCGGCGCCCAGGTGGGGCCGCCGCGCCAGCCTGCGAAGCATTTTCCAGTAGGGCCGTGGCTCTGGCGACAGCTCCCACGCCCGAAGAGCCAGGAGGGAAAGCCGTGCCTCGTTGGAAAGCTCTTTGGCAGCCACTCGCGTGGCCCCACAGCCCGTGGGGCTGCGGGCTTTGCGGCGGCCGTCAGCCTCGGCGCCACCGGCGCCCACGTTGCGCCGCAGCGTAAGCCTGCGAAGCATTTTCCGGTAGGGCCGTGGCTCTGGCGACAGCTCCCACGCCCGAAGAGGCAGGAGGGAAAGCCGTGCCTCGTTGCAAACCTCTTTGGCAGCCGCTCGCGTGGCCCCACAGCCCGTGGGGCTGCGGGCTTTGCGGCGGCCGTCAGCCTCGGCGCCACCGGCGCCCACGTGGCGCCGCCGAGCCAGCCTGCGAAGCATTTTCCGGTAGGGCCGCGGCTCTGGCGACAGCTCCCACGCCCGAAGAGGCAGGAGGGAAAGCCGTGCCTCGTTGGAAAGCTCTTTGGAAGCCGCTCGCGTGGCCCCACAGCCCGTGGGGCTGCGGGCTTTCTGGCGGCCGTCAGTCTGGGCGACACCGGCGCCCACGTGGGGACGCAGTGCCAGCCTGCGAAGCATTTTCCGGTAGGGCCGCGTCTCTGGCGACAGCTCCCACGCCCGAAGAGCCAGGAGGGAAAGCCGTGCCTCGTTGGAAAGCTCTTTGGCAGCCGCTCGCGTGGCCCCACAGCCCGTGGGGCTGCGGGCTTTGCGGCAGCCGTCAGCCTCAGCGCCAGCGGCGCCCACGTGGCGCCGCCGCGCCAGCCTGCGAAGCATTTTCCGGTAGGGCCGCGGCTCTGGCAACAGCTCCCACGCCCGAAGAGCCAGGAGGGAAAGCCGTGCCTCGTTGGAAAGCTCTTTGGCAGCCGCTCGCGTGGCCCCACAGCCCGTGGGGCTGCGGGCTTTCCGGCGGCCGTCAGCCTGGGCGACACCGGCGCCCACGTGGCGCCGCCGCACCAGCCTGCGAAGCATTTTCCGGTAGGGCCGCGTCTCTGGCGACAGCTCCCACGCCCGAAGAGCCAGGAGGGAAAGCCGTGCCTCGTTGGAAAGCTCTTTGGCAGCCGCTCGTGTGGCCCCAGAGCCCGTGGGGCTGCGGGCTTTGTGGTGGCCGTCAGCCTGGGCGCCACCGGCACCCACGTGGCGCCACCGCGCCAGCCTGCGAAGCATTTTCCGGTAGGGCCACGGCTCTGGCGACAGCTCCCACGCGCGAAGAGCCAGGAGGGAAAGCCGTGCCTCGTTGGAAAGCTCTTTGGCAGCCGCTCGCGTGGCCCCACAGCCCGTGGGGCTGGGGGCTTTGCGGTAGCCGTCAGCCTCGGCGCCACTGGCACCCACGTTGCGCCGCCGCGCCAGCCTGCGAAGCATTTTCCGGTAGGGCCGCGTCTCTGGCCACAGCTCCCACGCCCGAAGAGCCAGGAGGGAAAGCCGTGCCTCGTTGGAAAGCTCTTTGGCAGCCGCTCGCGTGGCCCCACAGCCCGTGGGGCTGCGGGCTTTCTGGCGGCCGTCAGCCTGGGCGACACCGGCGCCCAGGTGGGGCCGCCGCGCCAGCCTGCGAAGCATTTTCCGGTAGGGCCGCGTCTCTGGCGACAGCTCCCACGCCCGAAGAGCCAGGAGGGAAAGCCGTGCCTCGTTGGAAAGTTCTTTGGCAGCCACTCGCGTGGCCCCACAGCCCGTGGGGCTGCGGGCTTTGCGGCGGCCGTCAGCCTCGGCGCCACCGGCGCCCACGTGAGGCCGCTGCGCCAGCCTGCGAAGCATTTTCCGGTAGGGCCGCGGCTCTGGCGACAGCTCCCACGCCCGAAGAGCCAGGAGGGAAAGCCGTGCCTCGTTGGAAAGCTCTTTGGCAGCCGCTCGCGTGGCCCCACAGCCCATGGGGCTGGGGGCTTTGCGGCGGCCGTCAGCCTCAGCGCCACCGGCGCCCACGTTGCGCCGCAGCGTAAGCCTGCGAAGCATTTTCCGGTAGGGCCGTGGCTCTGGCGACAGCTCCCACGCCCGAAGAGGCAGGAGGGAAAGCCGTGCCTCGTTGCAAAGCTCTTTGGCAGCCGCTCGCGTGGCCCCACAGCCCGTGGGGCTGCGGGCTTTCCGGCGGCCGTCAGCCTCGGGGCCACCGGCGCCCACGTGGCGCCGCCGCACCAGCCTGCGAAGCATTTTCCGGTAGGGCCGCGGCTCTGGTGACAGCTCCCACGCCCGAAGAGCCAGGAGGGAAAGCCGTGCCTCGTTGGAAAGCTCTTTGGAAGCCGCTCGCGTGGCCCCACAGCCCGTGGGGCTGCGGGCTTTCTGGCGGCCGTCAGCCTCGGTGCCACCAGCGCCCACGTGGCGCCGCCGAGCCAGCCTGCGAAGCATTTTCCGGTAGGGCCGCGTCTCTGGCGACAGCTCCCACGCCCGAAGAGCCAGGAGGGAAAGCCGTGCCTCGTTGGAAAGCTCTTTGGCAGCCGCTCGCGTGGCCCCACAGCCCGTAGGGCTGCGGGCTTTCTGGCGGCCGTCAGCCTGGGCGACACCGGCGCCCAGGTGGGGCCGCCGCGCCAGCCTGCGAAGCATTTTCCGGTAGGGCCGCGGCTCTGGCGACAGCTCCCACGCCCGAAGAGCCAGGTGGGAAAGCCGTGCCTCGTTGGAAAGCTCTTTGGCAGCCGCTCGCGTGGCCCCACAGCCCGTGGGGCTGCGGGCTTTGCGGCGGCCGTCAGCCTCGGCGACACCGGCGCCCACGTTGCGCCGCAGTGCCAGCCTGCGAAGCATTTTCCGGTAGGGCCGCGTCTCTGGCGACAGCTCCCACGCCCGAAGAGCCAGGAGGGAAAGCCGTGCCTCGTTGGAAAGCTCTTTGGCAGCCGCTCGCGTGGCCCCACAGCCCGTGGGGCTGCGGGCTTTGCGGTAGCCGTCAGCCTCAGTGCCACCGGCGCCCACGTTGCGCCGCAGTGCCAGCCTGCGAAGCATTTTCCGGTAGGGCCGCGTCTCTGGCGACAGCTCCCACGCCCGAAGAGCCAGGAGGGAAAGCCGTGCCTCGTTGGAAAGCTCTTTGGCAGCCGCTCGCGTGGCCCCACAGCGCGTGGGGCTGCGGGCTTTGCGGCAGCCGTCAGCCTCAGCGCCACCGGCGCCCAGGTGGGGCCGCCGCACCAGCCTGCGAAGCATTTTCCGGTAGGGCCGCGGCTCTGGCAACAGCTCCCACGCCCGAAGAGCCAGGAGGGAAAGCCGTGCCTCGTTGGAAAGCTCTTTGGCAGCCGCTCGCGTGGCCCCACAGCCCGTGGGGCTGCGGGCTTTCTGGCGGCCGTCAGCCTGGGCGACACCGGCGCCCACGTGGCGCCGCCGCGCCAGCCTGCGAAGCATTTTCCGGTAGGGCCGCGTCTCTGGCGACAGCTCCCACGCCCGAAGAGCCAGGAGGGAAAGCCGTGCCTCGTTGGAAAGCTCTTTGGCAGCCGCTCGCGTGGCCCCACAGCCCGTGGGGCTGCGGGCTTTGCGGCGGCCGTCAGCCTGGGCGACACCGGCGCCCACGTGGTGCCGCCGCGCCAGCCTGCAAAGCATTTTCGGGTAGGGCCGCGTCTCTGGCGACAGCTCCCACGCCCGAAGAGCCAGGTGGGAAAGCCGTGCCTCGTTGGAAAGCTCTTTGGCAGGCGCTCGCGTGGCCCCACAGCCCGTGGGGCTGCGGGCTTTCTGGCGGCCGTCAGCCTCGGCGACACCGGCGCCCACGTGGGGCCGCAGCGCCAGTCTGCGAAGCATTTTCCGGTAGGGCCGCCTCTCTGTCGACAGCTCCCACGCCCGAAGAGCCAGGAGGGAAAGCCGTGCCTCGTTGGAAAGCTCTTTGGCAGCCGCTCGCGTGGCCCCACAGCCCGTGGGGCTGCGGGCTTTCTGGCGGCCGTCAGCCTGGGCGACACCGGCGCCCACGTGGCGCCGCCGCGGCAGCCTGCGAAGCATTTTCCGGTAGGGCCGCGTCTCTGGCGACAGCTCCCACGGCCGAAGAGGCAGGAGGGAAAGCCGTGCCTCGTTGGAAAGCTCTTTGGCAGCCGCTCGCGTGGCCCCACAGCGCGTGGGGCTGTGGGCTTTGCGGCGGCCGTCAGCCTGGGCGACACCGGCGCCCACGTGGTGCCGCCGCGCCAGCCTGCGAAGCATTTTCCGGTAGGGCCGCGTCTCTGGCGACAGCTCCCACGCCCGAAGAGCCAGGAGGGAAAGCCGTGCCTCGTTGGAAAGCTCTTTGGCAGCCGCTCGCGTGGCCCCACAGCCCGTGGGGCTGCGGGATTTGCGGCGGCCGTCAGCCTCGGCGCCACCGGCGCCCACCTGGCGCCGCAGTGCCAGCCTGCGAAGCATTTTCGGGTAGGGTCACGGCTCTGGCGACAGCTCCCACGGCCGAAGAGCCAGGAGGGAAAGCCGTGCCTCGTTGGAAAGCTCTTTGGCAGCCGCTCGCGTGGCCCCACAGCCCGTGGGGCTGCGGGCTTTCCGGCGGCCGTCAGCCTCGGCAACACCGGCGCCCAGGGGGGGCCGCCGCGCCAGCCTGCGAAGCATTTTCCGATAGGGCCGCGGCTCTGGCGACAGCTCCCACGCCCGAAGAGCCAGGAGGGAAAGCCGTGCCTCGTTGGAAAGCTCTTTGGCAGCCGCTCGCGTGGGCCCACAGCCCGTGGGGCTGCGGGATTTCCGGCGGCCGTCAGCCTGGGCGACACCGGCGCTCACGTGGCGCCGCCGCGCCAGCCTGCGAAGCATTTTCCGGTAGGGCCGCGGCTCTGGCGACAGCTCCCACGCCCGAAGAGCCAGGAGGGAAAGCCGTGCCTCGTTGGAAAGCTCTTTGGCAGCCGCTCGCGTGGACCCACAGCCCATGGGGCTGCGGGCTTTGCGGCGGCCGTCAGCCTCAGCGCCACCGGTGCCCACGTTGCGCCGCAGCGCCAGCCTGCGAAGCATTTTCCGGTAGGGCCGCGGCTCTGGCCACAGCTCCCACGCCCGAAGAGCCAGGAGGGAAAGCCGTGCCTCGTTGGAAAGCTCTTTGGCAGCCGCTCGCGTGGCCCCACAGCCCGTGGGGCTGCGGGCTTTGCGGCGGCCGTCAGCCTCGGTGCCACCGGCGCCCACGTGGCGCCGCCGCGCCAGCCTGCGAAGCATTTTCCGGTAGGGCCGCGTCTCTGGCGACAGCTCCCACGCCCGAAGAGCCAGGAGGGAAAGCCGTGCCTCGTTGGAAAGCTCTTTGGCAGCCGCTCGCGTGGCCCCACAGCCCGTGGGGCTGCGGGCTTTCTGGCGGCCGTCAGCCTGTGCGACACCGGCGCCCAGGTGGGGCCGCCGCGCCAGCCTGCGAAGCATTTTCCGGTAGGCCCGTGTCTTTGGCGACAGCTCCCACGCCCGAAGAGCCAGGTGGGAAAGCCGTGCCTCGTTGGAAAGCTCTTTGGCAGGCGCTCGCGTGGCCCCACAGCCCGTGGGGCTGCAGGCTTTGCGGCGGCCGTCTGCCTCGGCGCCACCGGCGCCCACGTTGCGCCGCCGCACCAGGCTGCGAAGCATTTTCCGGTAGGGCCGCGTCTCTGGCGACAGCTCCCACGCCCGAAGAGCCAGGAGGGAAAGCCGTGCCTCGTTGGAAAGCTCTTTGGCAGGCGCTCGTGTGGCCCCACAGCCCGTGGGGCTGCGGGCTTTGTGGTGGCCGTCAGCCTGGGCGCCACCGGCACCCACGTGGCGCCACCGCGCCAGCCTGCGAAGCATTTTCCGGTAGGGCCACGGCTCTGGCGACAGCTCCCACGCGCGAAGAGCCAGGAGGGAAAGCCGTGCCTCGTTGGAAAGCTCTTTGGCAGCCGCTCGCGTGGCCCCACAGCCCGTGGGGCTGGGGGCTTTGCGGTAGCCGTCAGCCTCGGCGCCACTGGCACCCACGTTGCGCCGCCGCGCCAGCCTGCGAAGCATTTTCCGGTAGGGCCGCGTCTCTGGCGACAGCTCCCACGCCCGAAGAGCCAGGAGGGAAAGCCGTGCCTCGTTGGAAAGCTCTTTGGCAGCCGCTCGCGTGGCCCCACAGCCCGTGGGGCTGCGGGCTTTCTGGCGGCCGTCAGCCTGGGCGACACCGGCGCCCAGGTGGGGCCGCCGCGCCAGCCTGCGAAGCATTTTCCGGTAGGGCCGCGGCTCTGGCGACAGCTCCCACGCCCGAAGAGCCAGGAGGGAAAGCCGTGCCTCGTTGGAAAGCTCTTTGGCAGCCACTCGCGTGGCCCCACAGCCCGTGGGGCTGCGGGCTTTGCGGCGGCTGTCAGCCTCGGCTCCACCGGCGCCCACGTGAGGCCGCTGCGCCAGCCTGCGAAGCATTTTCCGGTAGGGCCGCGGCTCTGGCGACAACTCCCACGCCCGAAGAGGCAGGAGGGAAAGCCGTGCCTCGTTGGAAAGCTCTTTGGCAGCCGCTCGCGTGGCCCCACAGCCCATGGGGCTGGGGGCTTTGCGGCGGCCGTCAGCCTCAGCGCCACCGGCGCCCACGTTGCGCCGCAGCGTAAGCCTGCGAAGCATTTTCCGGTAGGGCCGTGGCTCTGGCGACAGCTCCCACGCCCGAAGAGGCAGGAGGGAAAGCCGTGCCTCGTTGCAAAGCTCTTTGGCAGCCGCTCGCGTGGCCCCACAGCCCTTAGGGCTGCGGGCTTTCTGGCGGCCGTCAGCCTGGGCGACACCGGCGCCCAGGTGGGGCCGCCGCGCCAGCCTGCGAAGCATTTTCCGGTAGGGCCGCGTCTCTGGCGACAGCTCCCACGCCCGAAGAGCCAGGTGGGAAAGCCGTGCCTCGTTGGAAAGCTCTTTGGCAGCCGCTCGCGTGGGCCCACAGCCCGTGGGGCTGCGGGCTTTCCGGCGGCCGTCAGCCTCGGCGACACCGGCGCCCACGTGGGGCCGCAGTGCCAGCCTGCGAAGCATTTTCCGGTAGGGCCGCGTCTCTGGCGACAGCTCCCACGCCCGAAGAGCCAGGAGGGAAAGCCGTGCCTCGTTGGAAAGCTCTTTGGCAGCCGCTCGCGTGGCCCCACAGCCCGTGGGGCTGCGGGCTTTGCGGCAGCCGTCAGCCTCAGCGCCACCGGCGCCCACGTTGCGCCGCAGTGCCAGCCTGCGAAGCATTTTCCGGTAGGGCCGCGTCTCTGGCGACAGCTCCCACGCCCGAAGAGCCAGGAGGGAAAGCCGTGCCTCGTTGGAAAGCTCTTTGGCAGCCGCTCGCGTGGCCCCACAGCCCGTGGGGCTGCGGGCTTTGCGGCAGCCGTCAGCCTCAGCGCCACCGGCGCCCAGGTGTGGCCGCCGCGCCAGCCTGCGAAGCATTTTCCGGTAGGGCCGCGGCTCTGGCAACAGCTCCCACGCCCGAAGAGCCAGGAGGGAAAGCCGTGCCTCGTTGGAAAGCTCTTTGGCAGCCGCTCGCGTGGCCCCACAGCCCGTGGGGCTGCGGGCTTTCCGGCGGCCGTCAGCCTGGGCGACACCGGCGCCCACGTGGCGCCGCCGCGCCAGCCTGCGAAGCATTTTCCGGTAGGGCCGCGGCTCTGGCGACAGCTCCCACGCCTGAAGAGCCAGGAGGGAAAGCCGTGCCTCGTTGGAAAGCTCTTTGGCAGGCGCTCGCGTGGCCCCACAGCCCGTGGGTCTGCGGGCTTTGCGGCGGCCGTCAGCCTGGGCGACACCGGCGCCCACGTGGTGCCGCCGCGCCAGCCTGCGAAGCATTTTCGGGTAGGGCCGCGTCTCTGGCGACAGCTCCCACGCCCGAAGAGCCAGGTGGGAAAGCCGTGCCTCGTTGGAAAGCTCTTTGGCAGCCGCTCGCGTGGCCCCACAGCCCGTGGGGCTGCGGGCTTTCTGGCGGCCGTCAGCCTCGGCGACACCGGCGCCCACGTGGGGCCGCAGCGCCAGTCTGCGAAGCATTTTCTGGTCGGGCCGCCTCTCTGGCGACAGCTCCCACGCCCGAAGAGCCAGGAGGGAAAGCCGTGCCTCGTTGGAAAGCTCTTTGGCAGCCGCTCGCGTGGCCCCACAGCCCGTGGGGCTGCGGGCTTTGCGGCAGCCGTCAGCCTCAGCGCCACCGGCGCCCAGGTGGGGCCGCCGCGCCAGCCTGCGAAGCATTTTCCGGTAGGGCCGCGGCTCTGGCAACAGCTCCCACGCCCGAAGAGCCAGGAGGGAAAGCCGTGCCTCGTTGGAAAGCTCTTTGGCAGCCGCTCGCGTGGCCCCACAGCCCGTGGGGCTGCGGGCTTTCCGGCGGCCGTCAGCCTGGGCGACACCGGCGCCCAGGTGGGGCCGCCGCGGCAGCCTGCGAAGCATTTTCCGGTAGGGCCGTGTCTCTGGCGACAGCTCCCACGCCCGAAGAGCCAGGAGGGAAAGCCGTGCCTCGTTGGAAAGCTCTTTGGCAGCCGCTCGCGTGGCCCCACAGCGCGTGGGGCTGTGGGCTTTGCGGCGGCCGTCAGCCTGGGCGACACCGGCGCCCACGTGGTGCCGCCGCGCCAGCCTGCGAAGCATTTTCGGGTAGGGCCGCGTCTCTGGCGACAGCTCCCACGCCCGAAGAGCCAGGAGGGAAAGCCGTGCCTCGTTGGAAAGCTCTTTGGCAGCCGCTCGCGTGGCCCCACAGCCCGTGGGGCTGCGGGCTTTGCGGCGGCCGTCAGCCTCGGCGCCACCGGCGCCCACGTGGCGCCGCAGTGCCAGCCTGCGAAGCATTTTCGGGTAGGGTCACGGCTCTGGCGACAGCTCCCACGGCCGAAGAGCCAGGAGGGAAAGTCGTGCCTCGTTGGAAAGCTCTTTGGCAGCCGCTCGCGTGGCCCCACAGCCCGTGGGGCTGTGGGCTTTCCGGCGGCCGTCAGCCTCGGCAACACCGGCGCCCAGGGGGGGCCGCCGCGCCAGCCTGCGAAGCATTTTCCGGTAGGGCCGCGGCTCTGGCGACAGCTCCCACGCCCGAAGAGCCAGGAGGGAAAGCCGTGCCTCGTTGGAAAGGTCTTTGGCAGCCGCTCGCGCGGACCCACAGCCCGTGGGGCTGCGGGCTTTGCGGCGGCCGTCAGCCTGGGCGACACCGGCGCTCACGTGGCGCCGCCGCGCCAGCCTGCGAAGCATTTTCCGGTAGGGCCGCGGCTCTGGCGACAGCTCCCACGCCCGAAGAGCCAGGAGGGAAAGCCGTGCCTCGTTGGAAAGCTCTTTGGCAGCCGCTCGCGTGGCCCCACAGCCCGTGGGGCTGCGGGCTTTGCGGCGGCCGTCAGCCTCAGCGCCACCGGTGCCCACGTGGGGCCGCAGCGCCAGCCTGCGAAGCATTTTCCGGTAGGGCCGCGGCTCTGGCGACAGCTCCCACGCCCGAAGAGCCAGGAGGGAAAGCCGTGCCTCGTTGGAAAGCTCTTTGGCAGCCGCTCGCGTGGCCCCACAGCCCGTGGGGCTGCGGGCTTTGCGGCGGCCGTCAGCCTCGGTGCCACCGGCGCCCACGTGGCGCCACCGCGCCAGCCTGCGAAGCATTTTCCGGTAGGGCCGCGTCTCTGGCGACAGCTCCCACGGCCGAAGAGGCAGGAGGGAAAGCCGTGCCTCGTTGGAAAGCTCTTTGGCAGCCGCTCGCGTGGCCCCACAGCCCGTGGGGCTGCGGGCTTTCTGGCGGCCGTCAGCCTGGGCGACACCGGCGCCCAGGTGGGGCCGCCGCGCCAGCCTGCGAAGCATTTTCCGGTAGGGCCGTGTCTTTGGCGACAGCTCCCACGCCCGAAGAGCCAGGTGGGAAAGCCGTGCCTCGTTGGAAAGCTCTTTGGCAGCCGCTCGCGTGGCCCCACAGCCCGTGGGGCTGCGGGCTTTGCGGCGGCCGTCTGCCTCGGCGCCACCGGCGCCCACGTTGCGCCGCCGCACCAGGCTGCGAAGCATTTTCCGGTAGGGCCGCGTCTCTGGCGACAGCTCCCACGCCCGAAGAGCCAGGAGGGAAAGCCGTGCCTCGTTGGAAAGCTCTTTGGCAGCCGCTCACGTGGCCCCACAGCCCGTGGGGCTGCGGGCTTTGTGGTGGCCGTCAGCCTCAGCGCCACCGGCGCCCAGGGGGGGCCGCCGCGCCAGCCTGCGAAGCATTTTCGGGTAGGGCCGCGGCTCTGGCGACAGCTCCCACGCCCGAGGAGCCAGGAGGGAAAGCCGTGCCTCGTTGAAAAGCTCTTTGGCAGCCGCTCGCGTGGCCCCACAGCCCGTGGGGCTGCGGGCTTTCCGGCGGCCGTCAGCCTGGGCGACACCGGCGCCCACGTGGCGCCGCCGCGCCAGCCTGCGAAGCATTTTCCGGTAGGGCCGCGTCTCTGGCGACAGCTCCCACGCCCGAAGAGCCAGGAGGGAAAGCCGTGCCTCGTTGGAAAGCTCTTTGGCAGCCGCTCGCGTGGCCCCACAGCCCGTGGGTCTGCGGGCTTTGCGGCGGCCGTCAGCCTGGGCGACACCGGCGCCCACGTGGTGCCGCCGCGCCAGCCTGCAAAGCATTTTCCCGTAGGGCCGCGTCTCTGGCGACAGCTCCCACGCCCGAAGAGGCAGGAGGGAAAGCCGTGCCTCGTTGGAAAGCTCTTTGGCAGGCGCTCGCGTGGCCCCACAGCCCGTGGGGCTGCGGGCTTTCTGGCGGCCGTCAGCCTCGGCGACACCGGCGCCCACGTGGGGCCGCAGCGCCAGTCTGCGAAGCATTTTCTGGTAGGGCCGCCTCTCTGGCCACAGCTCCCACGCCCGAAGAGCCAGGAGGGAAAGCCGTGCCTCGTTGGAAAGCTCTTTGGCAGCCGCTCGCGTGGCCCCACAGCCCGTGGAGCTGCGGGCTTTGCGGCAGCCGTCAGCCTCAGCGCCACCGGCGCCCAGGTGGGGCCGCCGCGCCAGCCTGCGAAGCATTTTCCGGTAGGGCCGCGTCTCTGGCGACAGCTCCCACGGCCGAAGAGGCAGGAGGGAAAGCCGTGCCTCGTTGGAAAGCTCTTTGGCAGCCGCTCGCGTGGCCCCACAGCCCGTGGGGCTGCGGGCTTTCCGGCGGCCGTCAGCATGGGCGACACCGGGGCCCAGGTGGGGCCGCCGCGCCAGCCTGCGAAGCATTTTCCGGTAGGGCCGCGGCTCTGGCGACAGCTCCCACGCCCGAAGAGCCAGGAGGGAAAGCCGTGCCTCGTTGGAAAGCTCTTTGGCAGCCGCTCGCGTGGCCCCACAGCCCATGGGGCTGGGGGCTTTGCGGCGGCCGTCAGCCTCAGCGCCACCGGCGCCCACGTTGCGCCGCAGCGTAAGCCTGCGAAGCATTTTCCGGTAGGGCCGTGGCTCTGGCGACAGCTCCCACGCCCGAAGAGGCAGGAGGGAAAGCCGTGCCTCGTTGCAAAGCTCTTTGGCAGCCGCTCGCGTGGCCCCACAGCCCGTGGGGCTGCGGGCTTTCCGGCGGCCGTCAGCCTCGGGGCCACCGGCGCCCACGTGGCGCCGCCGCACCAGCCTGCGAAGCATTTTCCGGTAGGGCCGCGGCTCTGGTGACAGCTCCCACGCCCGAAGAGCCAGGAGGGAAAGCCGTGCCTCGTTGGAAAGCTCTTTGGAAGCCGCTCGCGTGGCCCCACAGCCCGTGGGGCTGCGGGCTTTCTGGCGGCCGTCAGCCTCGGTGCCACCAGCGCCCACGTGGCGCCGCCGAGCCAGCCTGCGAAGCATTTTCCGGTAGGGCCGCGTCTCTGGCGACAGCTCCCACGCCCGAAGAGCCAGGAGGGAAAGCCGTGCCTCGTTGGAAAGCTCTTTGGCAGCCGCTCGCGTGGCCCCACAGCCCGTAGGGCTGCGGGCTTTCTGGCGGCCGTCAGCCTGGGCGACACCGGCGCCCAGGTGGGGCCGCCGCGCCAGCCTGCGAAGCATTTTCCGGTAGGGCCGCGGCTCTGGCGACAGCTCCCACGCCCGAAGAGCCAGGTGGGAAAGCCGTGCCTCGTTGGAAAGCTCTTTGGCAGCCGCTCGCGTGGCCCCACAGCCCGTGGGGCTGCGGGCTTTGCGGCGGCCGTCAGCCTCGGCGACACCGGCGCCCACGTTGCGCCGCAGTGCCAGCCTGCGAAGCATTTTCCGGTAGGGCCGCGTCTCTGGCGACAGCTCCCACGCCCGAAGAGCCAGGAGGGAAAGCCGTGCCTCGTTGGAAAGCTCTTTGGCAGCCGCTCGCGTGGCCCCACAGCCCGTGGGGCTGCGGGCTTTGCGGTAGCCGTCAGCCTCAGTGCCACCGGCGCCCACGTTGCGCCGCAGTGCCAGCCTGCGAAGCATTTTCCGGTAGGGCCGCGTCTCTGGCGACAGCTCCCACGCCCGAAGAGCCAGGAGGGAAAGCCGTGCCTCGTTGGAAAGCTCTTTGGCAGCCGCTCGCGTGGCCCCACAGCGCGTGGGGCTGCGGGCTTTGCGGCAGCCGTCAGCCTCAGCGCCACCGGCGCCCAGGTGGGGCCGCCGCACCAGCCTGCGAAGCATTTTCCGGTAGGGCCGCGGCTCTGGCAACAGCTCCCACGCCCGAAGAGCCAGGAGGGAAAGCCGTGCCTCGTTGGAAAGCTCTTTGGCAGCCGCTCGCGTGGCCCCACAGCCCGTGGGGCTGCGGGCTTTCTGGCGGCCGTCAGCCTGGGCGACACCGGCGCCCACGTGGCGCCGCCGCGCCAGCCTGCGAAGCATTTTCCGGTAGGGCCGCGTCTCTGGCGACAGCTCCCACGCCCGAAGAGCCAGGAGGGAAAGCCGTGCCTCGTTGGAAAGCTCTTTGGCAGCCGCTCGCGTGGCCCCACAGCCCGTGGGGCTGCGGGCTTTGCGGCGGCCGTCAGCCTGGGCGACACCGGCGCCCACGTGGTGCCGCCGCGCCAGCCTGCAAAGCATTTTCGGGTAGGGCCGCGTCTCTGGCGACAGCTCCCACGCCCGAAGAGCCAGGTGGGAAAGCCGTGCCTCGTTGGAAAGCTCTTTGGCAGGCGCTCGCGTGGCCCCACAGCCCGTGGGGCTGCGGGCTTTCTGGCGGCCGTCAGCCTCGGCGACACCGGCGCCCACGTGGGGCCGCAGCGCCAGTCTGCGAAGCATTTTCCGGTAGGGCCGCCTCTCTGTCGACAGCTCCCACGCCCGAAGAGCCAGGAGGGAAAGCCGTGCCTCGTTGGAAAGCTCTTTGGCAGCCGCTCGCGTGGCCCCACAGCCCGTGGGGCTGCGGGCTTTCTGGCGGCCGTCAGCCTGGGCGACACCGGCGCCCACGTGGCGCCGCCGCGGCAGCCTGCGAAGCATTTTCCGGTAGGGCCGCGTCTCTGGCGACAGCTCCCACGGCCGAAGAGGCAGGAGGGAAAGCCGTGCCTCGTTGGAAAGCTCTTTGGCAGCCGCTCGCGTGGCCCCACAGCGCGTGGGGCTGTGGGCTTTGCGGCGGCCGTCAGCCTGGGCGACACCGGCGCCCACGTGGTGCCGCCGCGCCAGCCTGCGAAGCATTTTCCGGTAGGGCCGCGTCTCTGGCGACAGCTCCCACGCCCGAAGAGCCAGGAGGGAAAGCCGTGCCTCGTTGGAAAGCTCTTTGGCAGCCGCTCGCGTGGCCCCACAGCCCGTGGGGCTGCGGGATTTGCGGCGGCCGTCAGCCTCGGCGCCACCGGCGCCCACCTGGCGCCGCAGTGCCAGCCTGCGAAGCATTTTCGGGTAGGGTCACGGCTCTGGCGACAGCTCCCACGGCCGAAGAGCCAGGAGGGAAAGCCGTGCCTCGTTGGAAAGCTCTTTGGCAGCCGCTCGCGTGGCCGCACAGCCCGTGGGGCTGCGGGCTTTCCGGCGGCCGTCAGCCTCGGCAACACCGGCGCCCAGGGGGGGCCGCCGCGCCAGCCTGCGAAGCATTTTCCGATAGGGCCGCGGCTCTGGCGACAGCTCCCACGCCCGAAGAGCCAGGAGGGAAAGCCGTGCCTCGTTGGAAAGCTCTTTGGCAGCCGCTCGCGTGGGCCCACAGCCCGTGGGGCTGCGGGATTTCCGGCGGCCGTCAGCCTGGGCGACACCGGCGCTCACGTGGCGCCGCCGCGCCAGCCTGCGAAGCATTTTCCGGTAGGGCCGCGGCTCTGGCGACAGCTCCCACGCCCGAAGAGCCAGGAGGGAAAGCCGTGCCTCGTTGGAAAGCTCTTTGGCAGGCGCTCGTGTGGCCCCACAGCCCGTGGGGCTGCGGGCTTTGTGGTGGCCGTCAGCCTGGGCGCCACCGGCACCCACGTGGCGCCACCGCGCCAGCCTGCGAAGCATTTTCCGGTAGGGCCACGGCTCTGGCGACAGCTCCCACGCGCGAAGAGCCAGGAGGGAAAGCCGTGCCTCGTTGGAAAGCTCTTTGGCAGCCGCTCGCGTGGCCCCACAGCCCGTGGGGCTGGGGGCTTTGCGGTAGCCGTCAGCCTCGGCGCCACTGGCACCCACGTTGCGCCGCCGCGCCAGCCTGCGAAGCATTTTCCGGTAGGGCCGCGTCTCTGGCGACAGCTCCCACGCCCGAAGAGCCAGGAGGGAAAGCCGTGCCTCGTTGGAAAGCTCTTTGGCAGCCGCTCGCGTGGCCCCACAGCCCGTGGGGCTGCGGGCTTTCTGGCGGCCGTCAGCCTGGGCGACACCGGCGCCCAGGTGGGGCCGCCGCGCCAGCCTGCGAAGCATTTTCCGGTAGGGCCGCGGCTCTGGCGACAGCTCCCACGCCCGAAGAGCCAGGAGGGAAAGCCGTGCCTCGTTGGAAAGCTCTTTGGCAGCCACTCGCGTGGCCCCACAGCCCGTGGGGCTGCGGGCTTTGCGGCGGCTGTCAGCCTCGGCTCCACCGGCGCCCACGTGAGGCCGCTGCGCCAGCCTGCGAAGCATTTTCCGGTAGGGCCGCGGCTCTGGCGACAACTCCCACGCCCGAAGAGGCAGGAGGGAAAGCCGTGCCTCGTTGGAAAGCTCTTTGGCAGCCGCTCGCGTGGCCCCACAGCCCATGGGGCTGGGGGCTTTGCGGCGGCCGTCAGCCTCAGCGCCACCGGCGCCCACGTTGCGCCGCAGCGTAAGCCTGCGAAGCATTTTCCGGTAGGGCCGTGGCTCTGGCGACAGCTCCCACGCCCGAAGAGGCAGGAGGGAAAGCCATGCCTCGTTGCAAAGCTCTTTGGCAGCCGCTCGCGTGGCCCCACAGCCCTTAGGGCTGCGGGCTTTCTGGCGGCCGTCAGCCTGGGCGACACCGGCGCCCAGGTGGGGCCGCCGCGCCAGCCTGCGAAGCATTTTCCGGTAGGGCCGCGTCTCTGGCGACAGCTCCCACGCCCGAAGAGCCAGGTGGGAAAGCCGTGCCTCGTTGGAAAGCTCTTTGGCAGCCGCTCGCGTGGGCCCACAGCCCGTGGGGCTGCGGGCTTTCCGGCGGCCGTCAGCCTCGGCGACACCGGCGCCCACGTGGGGCCGCAGTGCCAGCCTGCGAAGCATTTTCCGGTAGGGCCGCGTCTCTGGCGACAGCTCCCACGCCCGAAGAGCCAGGAGGGAAAGCCGTGCCTCGTTGGAAAGCTCTTTGGCAGCCGCTCGCGTGGCCCCACAGCCCGTGGGGCTGCGGGCTTTGCGGCAGCCGTCAGCCTCAGCGCCACCGGCGCCCACGTTGCGCCGCAGTGCCAGCCTGCGAAGCATTTTCCGGTAGGGCCGCGTCTCTGGCGACAGCTCCCACGCCCGAAGAGCCAGGAGGGAAAGCCGTGCCTCGTTGGAAAGCTCTTTGGCAGCCGCTCGCGTGGCCCCACAGCCCGTGGGGCTGCGGGCTTTGCGGCAGCCGTCAGCCTCAGCGCCACCGGCGCCCAGGTGTGGCCGCCGCGCCAGCCTGCGAAGCATTTTCCGGTAGGGCCGCGGCTCTGGCAACAGCTCCCACGCCCGAAGAGCCAGGAGGGAAAGCCGTGCCTCGTTGGAAAGCTCTTTGGCAGCCGCTCGCGTGGCCCCACAGCCCGTGGGGCTGCGGGCTTTCCGGCGGCCGTCAGCCTGGGCGACACCGGCGCCCACGTGGCGCCGCCGCGCCAGCCTGCGAAGCATTTTCCGGTAGGGCCGCGGCTCTGGCGACAGCTCCCACGCCCGAAGAGCCAGGAGGGAAAGCCGTGCCTCGTTGGAAAGCTCTTTGGCAGGCGCTCGCGTGGCCCCACAGCCCGTGGGTCTGCGGGCTTTGCGGCGGCCGTCAGCCTGGGCGACACCGGCGCCCACGTGGTGCCGCCGCGCCAGCCTGCGAAGCATTTTCGGGTAGGGCCGCGTCTCTGGCGACAGCTCCCACGCCCGAAGAGCCAGGTGGGAAAGCCGTGCCTCGTTGGAAAGCTCTTTGGCAGCCGCTCGCGTGGCCCCACAGCCCGTGGGGCTGCGGGCTTTCTGGCGGCCGTCAGCCTCGGCGACACCGGCGCCCACGTGGGGCCGCAGCGCCAGTCTGCGAAGCATTTTCTGGTCGGGCCGCCTCTCTGGCGACAGCTCCCACGCCCGAAGAGCCAGGAGGGAAAGCCGTGCCTCGTTGGAAAGCTCTTTGGCAGCCGCTCGCGTGGCCCCACAGCCCGTGGGGCTGCGGGCTTTGCGGCAGCCGTCAGCCTCAGCGCCACCGGCGCCCAGGTGGGGCCGCCGCGCCAGCCTGCGAAGCATTTTCCGGTAGGGCCGCGGCTCTGGCAACAGCTCCCACGCCCGAAGAGCCAGGAGGGAAAGCCGTGCCTCGTTGGAAAGCTCTTTGGCAGCCGCTCGCGTGGCCCCACAGCCCGTGGGGCTGCGGGCTTTCCGGCGGCCGTCAGCCTGGGCGACACCGGCGCCCAGGTGGGGCCGCCGCGGCAGCCTGCGAAGCATTTTCCGGTAGGGCCGTGTCTCTGGCGACAGCTCCCACGCCCGAAGAGCCAGGAGGGAAAGCCGTGCCTCGTTGGAAAGCTCTTTGGCAGCCGCTCGCGTGGCCCCACAGCGCGTGGGGCTGTGGGCTTTGCGGCGGCCGTCAGCCTGGGCGACACCGGCGCCCACGTGGTGCCGCCGTGCCAGCCTGCGAAGCATTTTCGGGTAGGGCCGCGTCTCTGGCGACAGCTCCCACGCCCGAAGAGCCAGGAGGGAAAGCCGTGCCTCGTTGGAAAGCTCTTTGGCAGCCGCTCGCGTGGCCCCACAGCCCGTGGGGCTGCGGGCTTTGCGGCGGCCGTCAGCCTCGGCGCCACCGGCGCCCACGTGGCGCCGCAGTGCCAGCCTGCGAAGCATTTTCGGGTAGGGTCACGGCTCTGGCGACAGCTCCCACGGCCGAAGAGCCAGGAGGGAAAGTCGTGCCTCGTTGGAAAGCTCTTTGGCAGCCGCTCGCGTGGCCCCACAGCCCGTGGGGCTGTGGGCTTTCCGGCGGCCGTCAGCCTCGGCAACACCGGCGCCCAGGGGGGGCCGCCGCGCCAGCCTGCGAAGCATTTTCCGGTAGGGCCGCGGCTCTGGCGACAGCTCCCACGCCCGAAGAGCCAGGAGGGAAAGCCGTGCCTCGTTGGAAAGGTCTTTGGCAGCCGCTCGCGCGGACCCACAGCCCGTGGGGCTGCGGGCTTTGCGGCGGCCGTCAGCCTGGGCGACACCGGCGCTCACGTGGCGCCGCCGCGCCAGCCTGCGAAGCATTTTCCGGTAGGGCCGCGGCTCTGGCGACAGCTCCCACGCCCGAAGAGCCAGGAGGGAAAGCCGTGCCTCGTTGGAAAGCTCTTTGGCAGCCGCTCGCGTGGCCCCACAGCCCGTGGGGCTGCGGGCTTTGCGGCGGCCGTCAGCCTCAGCGCCACCGGTGCCCACGTGGGGCCGCAGCGCCAGCCTGCGAAGCATTTTCCGGTAGGGCCGCGGCTCTGGCGACAGCTCCCACGCCCGAAGAGCCAGGAGGGAAAGCCGTGCCTCGTTGGAAAGCTCTTTGGCAGCCGCTCGCGTGGCCCCACAGCCCGTGGGGCTGCGGGCTTTGCGGCGGCCGTCAGCCTCGGTGCCACCGGCGCCCACGTGGCGCCACCGCGCCAGCCTGCGAAGCATTTTCCGGTAGGGCCGCGTCTCTGGCGACAGCTCCCACGGCCGAAGAGGCAGGAGGGAAAGCCGTGCCTCGTTGGAAAGCTCTTTGGCAGCCGCTCGCGTGGCCCCACAGCCCGTGGGGCTGCGGGCTTTCTGGCGGCCGTCAGCCTGGGCGACACCGGCGCCCAGGTGGGGCCGCCGCGCCAGCCTGCGAAGCATTTTCCGGTAGGGCCGTGTCTTTGGCGACAGCTCCCACGCCCGAAGAGCCAGGTGGGAAAGCCGTGCCTCGTTGGAAAGCTCTTTGGCAGCCGCTCGCGTGGCCCCACAGCCCGTGGGGCTGCGGGCTTTGCGGCGGCCGTCTGCCTCGGCGCCACCGGCGCCCACGTTGCGCCGCCGCACCAGGCTGCGAAGCATTTTCCGGTAGGGCCGCGTCTCTGGCGACAGCTCCCACGCCCGAAGAGCCAGGAGGGAAAGCCGTGCCTCGTTGGAAAGCTCTTTGGCAGCCGCTCACGTGGCCCCACAGCCCGTGGGGCTGCGGGCTTTGTGGTGGCCGTCAGCCTCAGCGCCACCGGCGCCCAGGGGGGGCCGCCGAGCCAGCCTGCGAAGCATTTTCGGGTAGGGCCGCGGCTCTGGCGACAGCTCCCACGCCCGAGGAGCCAGGAGGGAAAGCCGTGCCTCGTTGAAAAGCTCTTTGGCAGCCGCTCGCGTGGCCCCACAGCCCGTGGGGCTGCGGGCTTTCCGGCGGCCGTCAGCCTGGGCGACACCGGCGCCCACGTGGCGCCGCCGCGCCAGCCTGCGAAGCATTTTCCGGTAGGGCCGCGTCTCTGGCGACAGCTCCCACGCCCGAAGAGCCAGGAGGGAAAGCCGTGCCTCGTTGGAAAGCTCTTTGGCAGCCGCTCGCGTGGCCCCACAGCCCGTGGGTCTGCGGGCTTTGCGGCGGCCGTCAGCCTGGGCGACACCGGCGCCCACGTGGTGCCGCCGCGCCAGCCTGCAAAGCATTTTCCCGTAGGGCCGCGTCTCTGGCGACAGCTCCCACGCCCGAAGAGGCAGGAGGGAAAGCCGTGCCTCGTTGGAAAGCTCTTTGGCAGGCGCTCGCGTGGCCCCACAGCCCGTGGGGCTGCGGGCTTTCTGGCGGCCGTCAGCCTCGGCGACACCGGCGCCCACGTGGGGCCGCAGCGCCAGTCTGCGAAGCATTTTCTGGTAGGGCCGCCTCTCTGGCCACAGCTCCCACGCCCGAAGAGCCAGGAGGGAAAGCCGTGCCTCGTTGGAAAGCTCTTTGGCAGCCGCTCGCGTGGCCCCACAGCCCGTGGAGCTGCGGGCTTTGCGGCAGCCGTCAGCCTCAGCGCCACCGGCGCCCAGGTGGGGCCGCCGCGCCAGCCTGCGAAGCATTTTCCGGTAGGGCCGCGTCTCTGGCGACAGCTCCCACGGCCGAAGAGGCAGGAGGGAAAGCCGTGCCTCGTTGGAAAGCTCTTTGGCAGCCGCTCGCGTGGCCCCACAGCCCGTGGGGCTGCGGGCTTTCCGGCGGCCGTCAGCATGGGCGACACCGGGGCCCAGGTGGGGCCGCCGCGCCAGCCTGCGAAGCATTTTCCGGTAGGGCCGCGGCTCTGGCAACAGCTCCCACGCCCGAAGAGCCAGGAGGGAAAGCCGTGCCTCGTTGGAAAGCTCTTTGGCAGCCGCTCGCGTGGCCCCACAGCGCGTGGGGCTGTGGGCTTTGCGGCGGCCGTCAGCCTCGGTGCCACCGTCACCCACGTGGCGCCGCCGCGCCAGCCTGCGAAGCATTTTCCGGTAGGGCCGCGTCTCTGGCGACAGCTCCCACGCCCGAAGAGCCAGGAGGGAAAGCCGTGCCTCGTTGGAAAGCTCTTTGGCAGCCGCTCGCGTGGCCCCACAGCCCGTGGGGCTGCGGGCTTTGCGGCGGCCGTCAGCCTGGGCGACACCGGCGCCCACGTGGCGCCGCAGTGCCAGCCTGCGAAGCATTTTCGGGTAGGGTCACGGCTCTGGCGACAGCTCCCACGGCCGAAGAGCCAGGAGGGAAAGCCGTGCCTCGTTGGAAAGCTCTTTGGCAGCCGCTCGCGTGGCCCCACAGCCCGTGGGGCTGCGGGCTTTCCGGCGGCCGTCAGCCTCGGCAACACCGGCGCCCAGGGGGGGCCGCCGCGCCAGCCTGCGAAGCATTTTCCGGTAGGGCCGCGGCTCTGGCGACAGCTCCCACGGCCGAAGAGCCAGGAGGGAAAGCCGTGCCTCGTTGGAAAGCTCTTTGGCAGCCGCTCGCGTGGCCCCACAGCCCGTGGGGCTGCGGGCTTTCTGGCGGCCGTCAGCCTGGGCGACACCGGCGCCCAGGTGGGGCCGCCGCGCCAGCCTGCGAAGCATTTTCCGGTAGGGCCGTGTCTTTGGCGACAGCTCCCACGCCCGAAGAGCCAGGTGGGAAAGCCGTGCCTCGTTGGAAAGCTCTTTGGCAGCCGCTCGCGTGGCCCCACAGCCCGTGGGGCTGCGGGCTTTGCGGCGGCCGTCTGCCTCGGCGCCACCGGCGCCCACGTTGCGCCGCCGCACCAGGCTGCGAAGCATTTTCCGGTAGGGCCGCGTCTCTGGCGACAGCTCCCACGCCCGAAGAGCCAGGAGGGAAAGCCGTGCCTCGTTGGAAAGCTCTTTGGCAGCCGCTCACGTGGCCCCACAGCCCGTGGGGCTGCGGGCTTTGTGGTGGCCGTCAGCCTCAGCGCCACCGGCGCCCAGGGGGGGCCGCCGAGCCAGCCTGCGAAGCATTTTCGGGTAGGGCCGCGGCTCTGGCGACAGCTCCCACGCCCGAGGAGCCAGGAGGGAAAGCCGTGCCTCGTTGAAAAGCTCTTTGGCAGCCGCTCGCGTGGCCCCACAGCCCGTGGGGCTGCGGGCTTTCCGGCGGCCGTCAGCCTGGGCGACACCGGCGCCCACGTGGCGCCGCCGCGCCAGCCTGCGAAGCATTTTCCGGTAGGGCCGCGTCTCTGGCGACAGCTCCCACGCCCGAAGAGCCAGGAGGGAAAGCCGTGCCTCGTTGGAAAGCTCTTTGGCAGCCGCTCGCGTGGCCCCACAGCCCGTGGGTCTGCGGGCTTTGCGGCGGCCGTCAGCCTGGGCGACACCGGCGCCCACGTGGTGCCGCCGCGCCAGCCTGCAAAGCATTTTCCCGTAGGGCCGCGTCTCTGGCGACAGCTCCCACGCCCGAAGAGGCAGGAGGGAAAGCCGTGCCTCGTTGGAAAGCTCTTTGGCAGGCGCTCGCGTGGCCCCACAGCCCGTGGGGCTGCGGGCTTTCTGGCGGCCGTCAGCCTCGGCGACACCGGCGCCCACGTGGGGCCGCAGCGCCAGTCTGCGAAGCATTTTCTGGTAGGGCCGCCTCTCTGGCCACAGCTCCCACGCCCGAAGAGCCAGGAGGGAAAGCCGTGCCTCGTTGGAAAGCTCTTTGGCAGCCGCTCGCGTGGCCCCACAGCCCGTGGAGCTGCGGGCTTTGCGGCAGCCGTCAGCCTCAGCGCCACCGGCGCCCAGGTGGGGCCGCCGCGCCAGCCTGCGAAGCATTTTCCGGTAGGGCCGCGTCTCTGGCGACAGCTCCCACGGCCGAAGAGGCAGGAGGGAAAGCCGTGCCTCGTTGGAAAGCTCTTTGGCAGCCGCTCGCGTGGCCCCACAGCCCGTGGGGCTGCGGGCTTTCCGGCGGCCGTCAGCATGGGCGACACCGGGGCCCAGGTGGGGCCGCCGCGCCAGCCTGCGAAGCATTTTCCGGTAGGGCCGCGGCTCTGGCAACAGCTCCCACGCCCGAAGAGCCAGGAGGGAAAGCCGTGCCTCGTTGGAAAGCTCTTTGGCAGCCGCTCGCGTGGCCCCACAGCGCGTGGGGCTGTGGGCTTTGCGGCGGCCGTCAGCCTCGGTGCCACCGTCACCCACGTGGCGCCGCCGCGCCAGCCTGCGAAGCATTTTCCGGTAGGGCCGCGTCTCTGGCGACAGCTCCCACGCCCGAAGAGCCAGGAGGGAAAGCCGTGCCTCGTTGGAAAGCTCTTTGGCAGCCGCTCGCGTGGCCCCACAGCCCGTGGGGCTGCGGGCTTTGCGGCGGCCGTCAGCCTGGGCGACACCGGCGCCCACGTGGCGCCGCAGTGCCAGCCTGCGAAGCATTTTCGGGTAGGGTCACGGCTCTGGCGACAGCTCCCACGGCCGAAGAGCCAGGAGGGAAAGCCGTGCCTCGTTGGAAAGCTCTTTGGCAGCCGCTCGCGTGGCCCCACAGCCCGTGGGGCTGCGGGCTTTCCGGCGGCCGTCAGCCTCGGCAACACCGGCGCCCAGGGGGGGCCGCCGCGCCAGCCTGCGAAGCATTTTCCGGTAGGGCCGCGGCTCTGGCGACAGCTCCCACGCCCGAAGAGCCAGGAGGGAAAGCCGTGCCTCGTTGGAAAGCTCTTTGGCAGCCGCTCGCGTGGGCCCACAGCCCGTGGGGC